>NC_136417.1:15657500-15985000 GCF_052625555.1 Lactuca saligna
TGTGATACTGCACATGACGTCCTCCGCCCCGGAATGTTTCCGCTGTTTTGGTTTTGGGGTGTGACACTAGCCTTAATATTTCATATTGGGTGTTATATTGACTTTAAATCAACTAACTTGAATATCTCCCATATTATGACCATCCCAAATGCATTTGAACAAGCTTTCCTAGAGAAGATGATGTTCCATGGTTGGATCATGGAAATCATACTTCTCTTCCTCCTCCAATTATTCTCCTTAACCCACAAGTTCTTGAATATTTAAAGGTCACTCAAGCCCTATTGGCAAGCAAGGTCTACGTGTGATCACATCTTGGAGATGAAGTCACATATTGATACGCCGGGAGATTTGGGTGTCAAAGTATTGAGGAAGTTGGATGTTGACTAATCACTTCCTAAGTCACATAGTGATTTCTTTATGGACTACTATGTAAAAGACTATGACATGACCCTTAATGATCTTATCTATTTGCTTGGTGCTGCTGAATCAGCAATGTTTGGAGCACTGGTAGAGGAAATTTGATTAAGAAGATCAACTTCCCAGACTTCCATGGACATTAACAATGGTAACATTGAATATCCAGTAAAGTTTTCTCTACCCAATGGAAAGGGATCGGCCATAGTCAACTTGGTTGACCAAATGGTAAAAAGAAAGGCAAGTCTGAGATAGTCCAGTGCACCATTTCCAAAGGATCCATATGTTTCTGTTGCCAAAGGAAGGGGAATTGGTTGCGAAGCTGCCCAAACTACCAGAAAGATCTGAGAGAAGGTCAAGTCAAAAAGTTTAACTCTGCTTCAGGTAAGCCACTATCTAACTCTCTTAAGTTCCTATTTGAAGGTTCATAATACATTTCATGTATGGCAGGATCAAGCAAAGGGAAGGAAACTTAAAGAAAGAGTATGTTGAATCTGATTGCGAAGATGGATTTCAAGCGCATGGTTCGAAGATCGGATTCTTGAGCTACTACTTAGGAGTTATGATAGATTGCTATAAAATATGTGATAGCATAGTTTTCATTTAAAGTTGCATTGGAAGGAAAAAGTTTTTTCGTATTTTATAAATAAATAAACAATTTATTTTATTTTAGCTTGTATCTCATTATAATGGCTTATATTGAAAAATTGATGTTTGTATGTTTCTAGCAATAATGGAAATATGAATTTGATTCTTACATTTGTGGTAATCTCTAAATTTACCAAATAAGGAAAGATTCTCATCACCCAAGTTTTCAGTTGGATAGAAACGTGGAATCATACAAGTTGTATAGTATGATGAATGAGAACTTTCAGCTTTAGAAAATTAAGACTAGTTTCTTGTTCACATGTATATGTGAGTCAAGTGAATGACTAAGAGATCGAGTACACATTCTTGTGCACTGGTCAAGTCCACCATAAAAGATCGATAAGAATATTCGTCATGATTTACTAAAGTTTAGTAAATATGGTTATACTTACCAGTTTAAGTATAATTCTGAAACATTGGAAAAGTTTCGATTTATGGCAGAACGAATGAGAAGAATCAAATTAGGCAGGATGATAAAAGTTTCTCAAATTTGAAAAGATGGGAGAGTACTTTAGTATCATGTTTTTGTGATCATCTTAATGATTAATAAGTCATATCACAATTAGTCCTCTAAGGAAATCTTAGTGCACTCCTATGGCTAAGAAGAGGAATCAAGAATTTCTGAAATGGTTAAATCAAGAAGATGAGTCATACTTCGTTCCAAAACAAGTCTTAGAGTCATACTCCAAGACTATAAGTTGAGTGAAATATCTTAAAAAAGGCTTATAACACTTGTTAAATGTAAGAGTAAAATGTTTTCTACTCTTGTACATTTGAAATTGGTAAGTTGTGATGTGTTGGATAAAACAAAGACCAACTATGGCCAATTGTGTGAAGTGTTTGTCTTGATACAGAATCCGCACTATCTCTGGAATATTTGGCAAGATAGTCTTATATGTCAAGAGGACAGTGGGAGTCTTAAAGATCCTGAAAGAATTTCAAGATCTAATTAAGAATAAAAACTTGTAGTTTGACACTAGGACACGGCGTGAGGTTTATAACCTATCGTGTTGACATATTTCTATTTCTGTGCCCATTCCAGTTAAATTTGGTTTTGCATAGGAGTTTTGAGAGTTCTTAGTTAGTTGCATAACAACTTGGAAGCAATGGCACACCCTTGTGCTGCCAAGTTACAATAAATTAAAATTGATTTCAGTCCATATGAGTTTGGATTTGTCATTATCGTTGTCTTGTGATTATGGTTTTGACAAATTCACATGGATAAGAACACACACACTATAAAATCTAAGTGTCATAAGGTTTCTTTCCGATTCATGAAAATGATGGTGAGGAAACACTTTCACTAAGTAGATTTTAAGTAGATAACAGTTGGGATATTTGCATTCTCAAAGTCGTTAGTGGAGCGTGTGTGGTTAACTGGTACACTAACATGGACTTGTAAGAAATGGAAAAGGTATAAACAATTGAGACTATGAATACGACATCCCTTTTCATAGTTCTACAAATTGTTTAGACGCACATGTGAGCTATCTAAGAGAGGGTGTATGATAAAAGTTCTATCAAAGCATCTCATATCAGAAATCTAAACTTTGGTAAGAAAAAGTCAATAAAATATTGATTTCTAGAAGTTCGGCTGATTTCTGAGTACATGTCAAAGCTAGTGGGAGCATAAGTGTTATGCTAATAATCATTATGTTAGTGGGAGCACGATTATTATGATAAGTGTTGCAAGTTAGCAATGTTAATTATAGTAAAAAAAAGTTTCAATTGGGAAAAGTTGTTTTGCTATAATTAAGGGAGAGAAAATTATACTTCATTTCAATTCTAAAAGCTTAAATTGAGATTTTAATCATCTTTAGTCAAGGATATATATATATATATATATATATATATATATATGTGTGTGTGTGTGTGTGTGTGTATATATATATATATGAATTTTATGTTGGAATGGTTCAACATAAAGAAATTCTATATATGGGTCCATTATTTGCATTCTAAAATTCAATTATGATTACGACATCCCTTTTCATAATTTGAATTATAGGAACTTGGCAAATTGAAATAGAAGCATTATAGCAAAAAGACTGGTCTAGTCTTTATGTGAGACATCGTGAATTATGTCCCATATGCTTCGGATATAGGATCGATTACATGTGCTATAACCTTTCTAAATTTTCCAAATGCTCAGGGCATTAAGAGGGAAAAAGTGTAGAATTGGATATGACTAAAATGATTAAGCAATTGTCGAGGACAATTTAAGGTTTACCAAAGATTTGTTGCTCAGGGACAGTTAGAAGTATAATGTTAATTTAGGAAGGAATATATTGACATATTCTAAAAAGAGGATACCCTTGTTCAGAAGTGATAGTCAAAATGAGAATATGGAAATATTCTCATAGGTGGAAGTTATTCGTTATATCTGTGTAAGATTAGAAAACTTAATGCAAGAAGGATGTTTCCATAGAGTTGATCTCCATTGGAATACTTTGTAATGTCTGTTGACAAGTCTTTGTGACTTTGTGCATAAACATTATGAGAGGTTCAGTGCATATAAGTTTAAAATCTAACAGATTTCGGTAAATGGCAGGAATTTGGAATTCTTGCATGTGTAGTAAGGATTTGGGACTCTGAAATGTGAATCATTGGAATTATGTTCAATCAATCTATTTCACAAAGTAAAGATCATAGACAAACTTAGTGTGCATAGTTGGTGTATTGCATGACTAGTGTTTAGAAAAACCATAGTGTACATGCTTGGAGCATGGGATAACTATTGTTTTAATTCAAGTCTAAAGTTGTTAGCTGAAACAGTAAGCAATGAATGATGTGCAATCAATATGGTGATAAATAAAAGTTGTTCTATTTATATTCATAAGTTCTGAGACCATATTGGATTCAATTATTTTTGTGTTTCACTTTGCATGTTTTGACTTCCAGAATAACTAGGTCGTTCTTCCTGAATGACTAAGTTATTCAAATCATCCACAATCGATAATACGTTGGAAGTAGGTATTAAGGCAAGACTATCATGAAGTGGGTTTGTAGATGTCCAAGGTAGTGCACATAGCACGAGTTGCTACAACATTCATGAGTGCTCATAAGTTCTGAGTATTGGATTCAACCCACGCTCATTTGACTCACTTCATGGATTTTATCACGAGTGATCATGAGACGATAATATCTTATATTCTTCAAACCTAGAGATATGACTTGTTGCCTATGAATTGGTTATGCATTTATTATGGTAACTCGATATTATAAAACGTGCCTTTATGATTCAACAAGTAGTAGAACAAGCATATGAGTCGAAGTTTATCCATTCCTTTTACCCTTAAAGGGATAAAAGCGATATTTGTGGGCCCATCAATGATTTAGTGATGACATCCCGAAGTGCTTGGCCAAGCGAAGACTAATTTGATTTGTTCAATTAGTCGGTCATCATAAATTAACAATCAGGAAACAACAAATGGACAGAGAGAATGATTATAATCCATGTCTCAGTCCATATGATATCTAGAATGGAGGAATATATGATCCCTTATCTAAAGGACGCGTCATTGATTTGTTCAGAGTTCGACAACAGCTTTCAAGAGCTACGATTGCCAGTCAGGTTGTGTACTCATACACAATAATAGTCTTAGATTTATCCAAGTAGGAGACTATTAGATTAATGTCTAAGTCCATAACTATAATTGGTATGCACTTGACCCGACTTGGCATGGTCTAATTGGGTTGCATGGCATCGTGCATTTGGATAGACTAAAATGAGAGATATGACACTTAAGGTTTATTAATATATTATAAGTTGTAATATATTAACAATATTATTTAATTAGTATTGATCAAGAATTAATTTGGAATTAATTAAGTGATCAAAAGGATAGTAATTAAATATATGGATTGATTGTGTAAATCATCCATACTTCTATAGTGGGCTAATACTCCATGGTTTATCAAGTTGGGCTAAAACCCATAGGATACTCCATGGATGCTCCATGGTGTTTTTGAACACATAGATCCAAAAAATGAAAAGCCATGACAATTAGGGTTTACATGGTGTAACCCTAATTGTAACACACTATATAAACATCATATTATTCCCAAAAATCGATCACTATGTATGAATGGTGAGGGGTAGTTGATTTCATGAAGTGTCTCATTTTTCTCAAGTTATTCTAAGTGTATTTGATGTTGTGTGAACCATTTGAGGTGTCACACTTGAGGCACTAGGCTCTTAAGCTCCATGGAATCAAGCTACACCAAAAGGTATGTCTTCTAACTTGTATTATTCCTCATGAATCAATGTTTTGTATGCTAGTTAGGATAATACCTTGGAATATTAATATTTGCATGTATAATAGAGAAAACATAGATCCAAGGTATTTAGGGTTGCATGTACACTTAGGAGTGTTAGAATGCTCAAAACCCAACAATATTGTCTATTTAAACCATGATTATGACAAGAAATACACATGATTGATTCATGTTCAATTCATTTCTAGTCTTGATTAAATACGGTATAAATTCTATCCACATGAGTACAACATAAAAAATTTACCTTATAATGAAGGTATCTATTCTAACGTGTTTTTGATCCGTTACAAAGAAGAAACATCCCATTAATATGCACTCGAGCATAACTAACATAAAATTTCTAGCAGTGTCTAAGCATCAAACTCATTTATATGACACCTTGAAGTAGAAAACACATCCGACTAGTCATTTATCTGACACCTTGCATCGGAAGCTTCTAGATAAAGATATCACTGTAGTCGGGTGACCCTTTTGGGACAACAAAATAGAGTTAAGAATAGTCTGTATATCTCAGGTTTAATTTTAGTGGAAGGGCTGGTTATCTTGTTGAACTAATCGCTATCATTAGTAAGGACACAACTGTTGCTGATTTATCAACCTACTTTAGGGTGTGGTGGATGTGCTTTTGCATGGGTTTTGTTTAATGGTTGATATTATCGATTTGCCCCAGTTGATGGTATTGTAGGTGCATCGATCTTTCATTAAGTATGGAGAATGGATATTTTGCACCCATGTTTAGCGTGTCGGAGTAACGTTGATAAGTTTCTGGAAGGGCTTCAGTTTTATGTGGAATCTAATTTCGGCAAGTCATGCTAGTAGGGTTAGAAAGAAGTCAATCTGATCATGGTTCGGATAGCATTCAGGTTAATTATGGAGTTTTCCTTTAAATAGGAAGTTTGGTTTAATAGGTTGAGAAATTGTAGGATATGTTTGATTATTTAAGATCGAGATATTACCTTAAGAAGGTTTTATGGTTGGGATATTTACTGATGTGATAAAAATTTGGAAATCTTAGGGTTTTTTTGCTATAGATTGTAGATAAATAGTGGAATTCTTGAAGTCGTTAAGGAGTAATTGATTCCATATGGGGGAGAACGGCTTGGGAGTAACAAAAATATTTTGAAGTGCGGATTAACTTGGAGTTCATAACTAAGGACAGAAGGATCGTTAGTTCCATGTTACAGTATGAGTCGAGGCTTATGCAAAGAATAATGTTCATTGGTCCATTGTAATCATGGAATCAATGGTTAAGGATTCAAGATATCTCGTTTGGGGGCATGAATCAGAGATAAGGGTGCATTTGGAATTCATTGTTATGTTCAGGATGAGGTTTGTGTTAGTACTTCTATGCATGTTCTTATCTGATGAAGGCTCTGGGGTTCGAATCACGACCCGAACGGTCCAACAGGATGGGGGTTCGACTCGTATTGATCTTTTGTTAGGTATTTTTTATGGGTGGTCATATCATTACTAGGTTGATAGGCGGTTATGGAGGTGTTATAAGGCTGAGTGGCAACCACATCATTTACTAGGTTGGTAGGTAGTTGTGGAAGTGTGGTTAGTCTACGACTTGGCTTGTGGCATTCTATAGGATGAGTTACTATGTTATAGAAATGGTTGTAAGACCATGGAAGGGTTGTTTATTATAGTATGGTATGGCTCCAGTGGTTTGGTAAGTGTTAAGTGGGATGTTGACTAGGTTCATACAGGTCGGTGGGATGATGGTCGTATGCTTATAGGCCTACCGAACGTTGGTCGGGAATCTTCATTGCTGAGATTAGGTGATACAAAGAACAACGAGGAATCATGAGATTCTCATTCCAATGTTTGGATGGTTTCATGACGTGTCATGGACCCTTATGGATTTCACTTATGTATTGGGTGAGTAGTTAGGTTACAGAGATTCGCATTGTGTAATTCATTTGGTCTTTGGTATAATTGGGTATTCTGACCAGTATGGAAATACTATCGGTGACTTAATAGATTTTGGTATAATTGGGCAGCAAATAAGGGTTCTTGCAATAAGCACTGACTATGTATGGGGGGAACGGCCCGTGCCAGGTCATCGCAACTTGAAAATCCAAAAGAAATCTAAAAAAAAAATGAAATTCTGGACTTCGATGGGGAAGTACAGCCGGTGCTTGGGCTTCGCAAGTTAAAATATCAACATCATGAGGTAGGCACAGCCCATTCTTAGGAGGCACGGCCTGTACTTTAGGACTAATCTTTTAAAATGCTTCAAAAAAATCAAAAATCTTCTAGTTATGTTTCGTAAGTTAAGAACGACTCGTATTTGGTGAGATATAGCCCGTATTAGGTGAGATATAGTCCGTATTTGGTTTTTTTTTTTAGCATTTTGGCTCTAGATAAGTACCAAATACGCTCCAAATACTTTTAAACTACGGCTCCACTTCAAATGCTTAAATGCCAAAATTGTCATGCCCTCCGGTGTTTCATGTCTGGCCAGTACATAGTGGTTGAAAAGTATTGTTTAACACTTATAAAACAATATTGCTCGTAAATATTCACAATAAATATTAGACTAAAATCTAACGGTAATGATACTAGGTTTCTTCGAAGGAAAATTGAATTGTAAGAAGCGAAGCGTTGCCCGAGTTGGGAATCATCACTTTAACAAGTGAGTGCATATTTACTTTCATCTTACACATAGATATGAAGTACTCATATTTAATATAAATTATGTGTTATGTGTGCATATTATCTATGTTCTTGATATATATGTTGGATGAACAAAATATACATGTTTTATTCGATTTAAACTGTATACATATTTTATACCTATAATTATGATGGGTAAAGATAGGTAGATTAAAGATGAGATGAGATGAGAGATTAAAGATGAGATGAATGATGAGATATGAGAGCTGATAAGATGATGAGAGGTGAAAGATGACGAGAAGCGATGGCCTAGTCATCTAGCAGAGTATATATGACAACTACGGACTCTTCTAGACAGTCCAGTGGAACACTAGCAGGCTCACCACCTGTATGTGTTATGAACGATGTGTTCACCAGATGTACTCTAAAAACCCATTGACATATATTGTGGAGGGACTCCCTAAAATAATATTGTTAATAAAGAGATAAACCCTGACAGTTATGGATTTAATACCTTACAAACGAACATCGGCAGCGATGGACTTCGTGCCTATTCCTTAGGACAATCCTTAGGAATGAATGAGTGAATGATAGATGATTCTTAGGGTAGATCCTTAAGAAATAAAGAAGATAATGGGGATGGGTAATTGGGTTAATTGTTTGATGATGAAACATAATAACTTTATTATTGTGGATTAAAAACCTTATGTACTCACAAGGTTTCCCAACTTGACCCACTCAGTTTATTTGTATCACAGGTGTCAATATGAAACTACATTACACTGAGAAATTAAGAGAGATGTAAACCACTAGTGTAAATGAATGTAATATATGTTTTATGCTTATGTTTCTATATTAACGATGACATCCCAAAGTTTTTATATAAACAAAATACATTTCTTCGAAAATGATTTGATATTATATTTATCATGTTTTTTTTTCTGAGAACAAATTCCGAAGTATTATTCTTTACAATGAATACTCTAATTTTCAAATAAGCATAAATAATTTTTTTAAATGATTGCGAATTTGGGGATGTCACAATTGCTCTATGATGTAATCCAACAAACCCGGGGGAATCTAGATGACTATGGATCGGGGGCAATCTAGTCCAATGATTGTGGGCCGGGGGTAATCTAGTCTGATTACTGTGGACCCATAGGTAATCTAGTCTAATGATTGTGGACCCGAGGGTAATCCAGTCTGATGACTATGGACCTAGAATGCGTTATATATATATATATATATATATATATATATATATATATATATATATATATATATATATTGTCGTGTGGCTATTTTAGGAGAACTCACTAAGCTTTATTGATTTCATGTTTTCAGGTACTTGTGATGATAAGGAGAAGGTGAATGCGTAATCGTACATATCCTTATATTGCTTTACGTTTTGAGAGATTGATTTGATACTCTGATTTTATGGGATATGATTTGAAAACAATGGTTGTTTATCTATGGTTTGTTGTGGAAATACATTTATAAAAATGAAAAATTTTGATCATGGTTTTTGGGATGTTACAAAAAAAACCACCCTCATTAATTGAAAATAAATGCAACATTAAAAACCGCACAATCTATCCACTCCAACACCTCCATTTTGTCTAGAAGCTAAAACAATAATGATCTTATTTCACCCAGCTAGTCTTTCTTTAAGAAGAATCTAATCCCCAAAATAATCTAGCCCGATTTGCTTCCAATAAATGAATTTTTTTCCGTAATTTTAAATTTTGACAAGTAAAAATACCTGGAATTTCCATCTTAGATTTCGAGAGAGTGAATAGACCTCCGAAGGAAATTATTTTAGGTCGCATTTAGTTACAGAAAGCGGTTTATATTTTTCGTTTTCCATTTTCCATTTTCAATTTTCGTTTTCAATTTTCAATGGAGAATTTAGAAAACGTGTTTAGTTAAAACTTATTATTTTCTCATTTTTGGTTTTAGAATATTAGAAAACGTGTTTAGATGTGTATTTTCTATCGGTTTTCATTTTAAGGAAACTGTAGTAGCGATAGGGTCGGTGTAGGTGGTGTGGGGTGGTTGTGTGAAGGATGTGTTGGTAGTGGTGGGGGCGACGACAATGGTGGTGGCAACATTAGGGTGGAGGCGGCGGTGGTGGTGATGACAAGTTGTGGTGGTGGTGAAGGTGATGATGCTGGTGGTAATCGTGGCGATGTTGGCGGCAGTGGTGGTGACGATAATGGTGACGGTTGTGGTGGTGATACTGAAGTGGCAGTAGTAACAGGGTGGTGGTGATGGTGGTAGTGATGGGATAGTGGAAGCGGCGATGGTAGGTCGGTGATTGCGGTTGGTGGGTATGTGTTTGTAGGGGTGAGGTGGGGGTGGGTGGGTAGGTGTCATGAGTTGGAGGTAGGGAGAGGTGAATGTGTGAGTATCGGTGTGTATTTATATTTCAGAAATGTTTTGAAATTAGAAAAATATAGAAAACAATAACTATTGGTTTTCAAAAATTTCTAATTTCTTTGGGATTTTGAAAAATAAAAAATTTTAATTCTACATGAAATTTTTAGAAATATTGTTGGATTTAACGCGTTTTAAAAATTCCATTTTTCTTGTAATTTTTTTTTTCAAAAAACCTATTTTTCTGTAAATTCAATAAAGGAAATGGAAGGATAATATTCAAAAGGAAAGGAAGGGAAAGAAAATTTTTCTTTATTCTATGTTCTCGAGTTTGGAGGAAATGAGAGGAAACTTTTAAGTTTTTTAGTTTTTGAGTTGAGAGGAAAAGGAAAATAAGCTTAAAGATTTTACTTTCCTTCATTTTTTTCCTAAATCCATCCAATTTGGAAGGAAAATATGGTTTTAAAATCCTTTCCTTCCGGTCACTTTCCTTCCATTAATGAAACTTAGGAACACGATTTTTCTTCAATATCCCTCGTTTTCTCTCTATTCCCATCAATATCCCTCCTTAAATAGAACTTGGGAACAAAGTGTAAAGGTACTCCTAACCTTACGACTGAAAGGTTTTTACAAAGAATTTATGAGGAATCCCTTTGTTACTATCTACCAGCGCCATATTGATTCCAACTAGGGATGAGCAACAGAACTATTGGAACCGGAATTGGTAATAAGGTCCATTTGCCGATTTTCCGTTTTTATGAAAACCGATCCCGATTCTAAAACCAAAACCGGTTTTATATTTTTTTTTTCGTTTTTTAAAATGCGCATAACTCACTTATATGAAGTTGGAATTAGTTGATTTTTTTCCAATATGTAATTTTGAGTTTGTAATTCATTTTTTACTATACAAACATGTATTTTGGTTAGATATTGAATTAAACACATGCGTTGAAAGATAGAACATTGATGATGCGTTTTTTCTATTTCAGCACTTGTTTTTTTGTTGTTTTGAATTTGTTCCGTTTTTTTAAATGTGCATGACTCATTCAATTAACATCGGAATTATTTCATTTTTTTTTCTAACATGTAATTTGGTGTTTGTGCTTCATTTTAAATTGTACAAACACATATTTTGGTTAGATATTCAATCAGTTAGAGACCTCGGAAGACAACATATTAATGTTGCATATTTTTTGTTTCAACATTTTCTTTTTTGGAATCTGTTCCGCTTTTGAAATGCGCATAATTGATTTATATGAAGTCAGAATTACTTGATTCTTTTTTCATCATGTAATTTAGTGTTTATACTTAAATTTAGAATGTAAAAAATCATAATTTGGTTAAATACTGAATTATTTACAAGCTCCGGAAGATAACATATCGTTTAGAACATTTCAACAGGTTCTAGTTTGAAAAATAACTAGAAAATCGGGACCGGAACCGGAACCGGCACTAGAACCGGCGGTCCGGTTCCAATTCCGAACCGGTCCGGTTCTAAAGCTTATCCCTAATTCTAACAGTAAACCTAAATACTAGAATAGTAGAATGTGAAAGAAGTTGTAGAAGAACCCGTATCTCTCTCTCCATTTCTTCAACTAAACATGAGGATGCTCCTACCCCAAAATCCAATTAGATTCGACGAATTCAAATTATATTTAAGACTATAAGCTAAGTAGAAACATCACAAAAATCTAAACAAGTTCTGAACATTTTCTGGATTCCACTCACCCAAAAACTGTGCATCATCAACATACAAAAAAATTGATAAAGCAAGATCACATTCCCTGATCCTAGCAGATGTAAAGTACCTATGCTCCATTGTGTCTTCCACAGCAATGTAATAAATAGGAAATGAGAAAGTTAATCCATATTTTATTTTAAACTCAAGAAGAAAAATATTTTAAAAAGGGAACTCAAACTAACAGAATCATACTTCTTTTTAAAAATCAACATTGAGAACCCTCAATTGTCTCTTTCTTCCCCTTTCCCCTCACTCTCCTTTCAAGAAGAAAGAGAGATCTGTGTGTGTGGCATGAAGAAATATGAGGAGGTGTGCAGAAAGTTTTGATTTATGACAAGGAAAAAAAGGATCGGAGGTGGTGTTCCCGTATTTTCCCAATGTACGTATAATCATACGACATTCTTCTTTTGTTTCACATCCTGTAGCCATAAAAAGTCGAGTGTTTTGTTAAATAAGATTAAAAAAAATACAAAATCTTAAAATTCTGTTAGAAAAAAAAAGTTTCTTATTTTAAATGATTGGAAATATAAAAAAGAAAAATATGGTGGGGGTATTTTTGATATCTTTCGCTTTTGAATTCTTTCGTTTACTCGTTGTTTGGCCGGTCAGTCAGGTCAGCTTACAGCTAATTCCCACTTTTATTATTAGTTCTTTACTTTTATAATAATTGTTTCTTAAAATGATTCAAAAAAATTTCAGAAATTGAAAAAAAAAAAATGTACTTTACAAAACCGTGTCCAACTCCTATCTCCATACTTCAAACCCAATCAAACCCCTGTCTCCCTCCCCTCTTAAATACCACCAAATCACTCTACAATATCTAACACCCAACCACCCACCCCACCCATCATGGTCCGCCGCAAACCACCGCTCTCTTCCTTTCTCCTCCTCCTCTTCTCCACCATCGCCATTGCCACCGCCACCTCTATTTCGCAAAGATTTAAAGAAGCTCCCAAGTTCTACAACGCTGCAGAATGCCCCCACACCGACATTGACTACGACACCGACACTTTGACCACCTACGATGATTCCGCCGTTCACGTCGCCATGACCCTCGACGTTACCTACATCCGCGGATCAATGGCCGCCATACTTTCCGTCCTCCAACACTCGTCCTGCCCACAGAACATTATCTTCCACTTTGTCACCTCCGCTTCTTCAGACGCGTCACTCTTACGCGCCACCATCGTTACTTCGTTTCCTTACCTGAAATTTAAAATTTACAGGTTTGATGATTCTTTTGTCGCCGGACTTATTTCTACCTCCATACGTTCCGCCCTCGACTGCCCACTCAATTATGCTCGGAGTTACCTTGCTAATATACTCCCACCTAACGTTCGTAAAGTCGTGTATCTTGATTCCGACCTGGTGGTCGTCGACGACATTGCAAAGCTCGCCGCCACACCCCTCGGATACGACTCCGTCCTCGCGGCACCGGAATATTGTAACGCTAACTTCACGTTCTACTTCACACCTTCTTTCTGGTCAAACCCGTCTCTATCTTTAACCTTTGCCAATCGGAAAGCTTGTTACTTTAATACCGGCGTAATGGTTATCGATCTAGACCGGTGGCGTGCTGGTGGTTACACAACAAAGATTGAAGAATGGATGGAACTGCAGAAAAGAATGAGAATCTACGAACTGGGTTCTCTTCCACCGTTCTTGCTTGTTTTTGCCGGAAAGATAGCTCCGGTGGATCACAGATGGAACCAACATGGACTTGGCGGTGATAATTTCCGGGGTCTTTGCCGTGATCTACATCCGGGACCGGTGAGTCTATTACATTGGAGTGGTAAAGGGAAGCCATGGGTGAGACTTGATGCAGAAAGGCCATGTCCTCTGGATGCACTTTGGGCTCCATATGATCTTTTAAAACCTCCATTTTCGTTTGATTCTTGAATGAATGGAGTTTCACAGAGTTGTGGCCATCGCCGATCATCAGAAATTGGTGGTGATCATTACGAAGGAGATGATGATTAACTGGAAAGCTTGTATAATCTATTCTCCTTTTTTTGTTTTTGTTTTCTTTTTCTTGAATTTTTTATTTTTAAATATGAAATTGTACATTTGTTTAAATACTTAAATAATAGAAGTAGAGAGGGTCATATTCATAATTTTGTTGTATAAAAGAAAAAAAAAAGTCCAAGACTTTAAGTGATGTAATAAAATATCTCTTTCTTCAACGTGTCTCCCTAATATTGATTCTTTTAGTCTAAAAAAATTAATATCGTTTATCTTAAACGTTTTTAAATAATATATATGACGTATATATAAGTTAAGTAAATCATTAGATTATGGGAAAATGACTTATTAAGGTAACTAACTATTTCAATTGTCCATATATAGGTAATGTTCTTTTTTTTGTACATATTAAGGTAACTAACTTGTTTTGTTTGTTCACATTTAAGTAATATGACCGGCTATCACCTGTTTTTGCTTATGTGGCATCCACCTGGCATTACGTGGCATGGTGCATATATGGGAAAATGACTTATTAAGGTAACTAACTATTTCAATTGTCCATATATAGGTAATGTTCTTTTTTTTTATACACATTAAGGTAACTAACTTGTTTTGTTTGTTCACATTTAGGTAATATGACCGACTATCACATGTTTTTGCTTATGTGACATCCACCTGACATATGACTTGAATACGTTACACCTACGTGGCATCCACCTGACATATGACTTGTTTTGTTTCTTCTTCCTCATCTTATTCTTCAAAACAACAAGATGAATTTCAAGCTGATCATCCATGTGATTGCGGTTTACCATCTCGTGTGAAGATTTCAAGAACTCCTGACAACCATGGAAGAAAATTTAGAGTTCGTTAAAACTCGATGGTAAATCAATATTGTTGAATATGTTGCAGGAGTTCTTGAAATCTTCACACGAGATGGTAAACCGCAATCGATAATCAGCTTGAAATTCATCTTGTCATTTTGAAGAATAAGATGAGGAAGAAGAAGCCATCATCGATCGATCTAGGGTTTAGAATTAGGGGTGGAATCGTATGACACAGTTATAGTGTAATCGAATGAAGACAAAATATGCACCATGCCACGTAGGTGTAACGTATTCAAGTCATATGCCAGGTGGATGTCACATAAGCAAAAACATGTGATAGTCGGTCATATTACCTAAATGTGAACAAACAAAACAAGTTAGTTACCTTAATGTGTATAAAAAAAAGAACATTACCTATATATGGACAATTTAAATAGTTAGTTACCTTAATAAGTCATTTTCCCATATATGCACCATGCCACGTAATGCCAGGTGGATGCCACATAAGCAAAAACAGGTGATAGCCGGTCATATTACCTAAATGTGAACAAACAAAACAAGTTAGTTACCTTAATGTGTACAAAAAAATGAACATTACCTATATATGGACAATTGAAATAGTTAGTTACCTTAATAAGTCATTTTCCCTTAGATTATTGTAGAATGTATCAATGAGCGGAAATTCGGCCATTATTTTAAATAAGGTATAATTGCAACCATTAACCAACTTTATTGTTTTTTTATAAGGCAGATCAACTCAATAAAAGTAAAAATCATCAAAATATCAATATAAGATAGGAAAATGTCCGTTTCAAAAAAAAAAAGAGAGAGATGGGGAAATGTATTTTTGGTAATAATAACTCATGGTAATAACTCATGCAAAGTGTGCATGCTAAGATCCAACAAGCTTGTAGTAAGGGTTCATGAACACCTCAAGTGTAGACTATCATCCAGTGAATTCTTCTAAGCAATATAAGGACTAAGGAGTATGTGGTAACTGTATAATCATAGTAAGACATATCATTAAGAGAATGATAAAGGGTGTTCCATTAAAAGATGAAAGAAAAAAGACCGAAGGGAAAGACGATGCAATCAAGGATAGTACGTAGAGCATATTGGTACGTGTGATAACTAGTGGGTCTGGGAGTTCTTTTGGGTTTAGTAGTCATTGTGGTAACTGTTTATCTTGTATAATAATCCCTTTATCTAATTCTAACTGCCAACATTAACCATATATAAAAATTTGTATCAAAGATAAAGGAATATATTCATAAAGTCACAATGTCAAGCAAGATAAAAAATGAAAAATGAGCTTACCAATGTGAGGGCCACATACAAACAATGATATCACATTCAACATTATAAAGTGTACAAAATAAACCGAATAGATCATTAGTACTTAGGATCAACATTGAACAATAAAGACCATATCATTTAAACAGGTTAGAACCAACAACATCATCAATCTTCTAGCTTTAACATCTATGTTGTTCTTGGACCTTAGCAAACTAGGGATTATGTCCATTGATCAAGGGTACCAAAGTGGGTCAACCAAACCTATAAACTAGCTCTTGAACCAATACTTTGGGCATGTGTAAAATTAATTGTTTAGATCGTTGTTAGTCCAATAAATGACAATGATTGAAGTGCTACCACATGTACATATCATGCTTTTTGGGCTAACAATGATTAATCGTATGTGTGTGAACACATCTTTAGTAGGAGAAATGAGAGATGATAGTGGAGATAGGAGAATGAAAACTAAATAGATGTTAGATAGATATCACATATGAGAGAAGTGTTCAATGAAGAAATGTCCTCATGTGAGTCCCATGTGACACATTTTCACATCGCTCATAAACAATATGGGGCTTCAGTGACTAAAGCTATGAATTTAAAAAAGAGATTTTCTAATATGTGCCCTAAAGCACATATAAGAAGTATTAATTAATCACAATTATTACCATAATTAAATGTTAAACACATTAATTATAAAAAATATTACCATAATTAAATATAAAATTCATTAATAATCTCTATAATTAATGCATTTCACATTTAATTATGGTAATAATTATGATTAATTAATACTACTTATATGTGCCCTTAGGGCACATATTAGAAAATCCCTTTAAAAAAATAGACTAAAAGTAAGAAATTTCCGAAAAGTAAGGGACTATTTATGTAATTGGCTCTATTAAATATTTAAACATAAGGTATAAGGGTATAACTAGTCATTTATATTGCATGATTGATTACCATTTAAAATAATAATAATAACAATAATAATAATAATAATAATAATAATAATAGTAGGTTACTGTTTTGTGTTTTATTATTCCCTTTGTTTAACTTTTTTGACAAAACGACCTATCTAGACATAGAGTTTAGGTTGGCGTAACTAAAGAAAAGAGATATAAGTATGATTTTAGGAGTTTTCTGATAAACCAGATTATTTGGTGTTAAATGACTTCAACATTTTAATGGTTAAAATAAGATAAAGCTCCTCAAACGTTCAAAATCGTTCATAGACATTTGATTCGTTTAAAGATTATTTACAGGTTGTATCAAACGCGTTAAATATCAACTGATTGCATTTGGACCTCCAAACGGCACCTAAATTTGGACAAAATAAACTTCAACAAGTCCAGTCCAAATTCCATAAATTTCTATAAAATATTTTTGGTCCGTTTAGTTAAATGTTCAACCTTAAACCTTATACATGACCTCTAAAATAGTTTATCAAACAACCGTTTACCTCTTAAAAGAATATATAAATAGGAATTCCTATTATATATTATCCATAAAATAAAGCTATAAATAAATTATATAATTTTATTTGGTTTTTGACTTTTAAATGTTTTAGTATTGAAATAATGGGTCGCCTCGTACATGGAATGTAGAATTTAGTATTGACTTTGAGTACACATGCTTTGACTTTTGTAATGGAAGGCAGAAACCAATATTTTGATCTTTCCTAGGAAAATCCACAAATTACGAGGTTAATTGTTACACCAGAAAAACTATATAATATTTATTAGGATCGATTAAAAAGCCATCATGATCTTTTTGTTAATTGTTACACCACCAGAAAAACTATATATAATGTTGTTAAATTGACACTATTTAGATATCATATTAACATTTTTATTAAAAATCAACCTATAATAAATTATTTATAATTTACTTTTTTAAAAAACTATAAAAACTTAACTAATAAAAAAACCTTAAAAATCAAATAGATATCTAAATGGAAAATTGGGTAAAAAAACACTTTATTTTTCCATTTGAGAATAACTTTCTATTTTTTACAAAATTGTACAACACTAATGATTAGTTCGTTAAGTTACCTAACATGTAAGGTCATGCATGGATGTATAGAAAGTTACCTTGACAACGATATGGGCAATAATGAAATCTCAATTAAATAAAGAAAATACCCATTGAGAAGAGAAAATTTGTTAAACTAATACATGTATCATTGTATCTTATAATCGCCGCAAAGTTATAGTAGTTGGTGCAATAAAGAGGCTGCCGATGGTAAATAAAAAAGGGGATGAAGGTACAGTTTACGTACTGAAAACGCGTTAGGAAGACACGACCATTAGTCCATTGCTTTGGCTTGTTAGCAATTTCATGGAAACAAAAACGAACAAAGGTTTAATATTTTTTATTTTTTATAAAACTAATTAGGTCTAAAATCATTTTACTCTTAAACCTTGAATATAATAAATTGGTTTTCAAGTTTCAATTACTTTCAATTCGCTTTTTAAAGCAACTATCTTCAAAATGTATTTATTATAGAAACAAGTTATTTTTTATATTTCTATTTTATCATATGAAAGTGTACTTCAACTGGGTAACTGATTTAATAGAATTTTGTCATATTAGATGACATGTATGATTAGATACCGATTTAGCAGGTTGAAATCCATATAATATTTTAATAAAACCACTACAAATAATTTGCTGTTTTATTGAATACAATTAAATACGATGAATAACTTAAAAAGAAAACCAAGGTTATTGGAAGCCATGATATTAACCTTATTTTGCAATCAAAGTTTTATAGTTGCTACGGAAATATTTGTATTAAGTTATACATAAACACGTATGTTTAAAGGTAGAAGAGTAGTGTTGATGATGCGACCTGCAGAAAGAAGTAAATTCGAAAAATTGATGATTTAAATTGAAATTATGAAATTATATATAGTAATAACATAATTATTCCTTAGTAAGTGAGGAAGAAACAAATGATTGATAATTTATAGAAACACAATATTCAATGGAAAACAAGTGCATATCACAATGGCTGATTTGGTTGGTAGTTTGATTCGTCTTCCTTCATTTTTAAATCACATAAAGAGATAGATGACTTTTTCACATTTAGTTTTTATATCAATTCTCAAGGTATTTAATTTGATAAAATCTGAATTTGAATTTGTTAAGGATTCATTAAGATCGTAGTTAGGTATTGAGGAAATTATTAGTAAAAAACGCAAATATTTTTATTTTTGTTAACATTCAAATCATTTTACATATCTTATATCTTATATTATAATATATTATATCATATTATACTATATTATAAAATATATTAGTTGTATTTTGAATTTTAAAATGTATAAATTACAAAGTTTTTTGTACAAATCAATTATGAATAAATAATTTATTAAATGTTGACAAAAGTTTGTAAACTTGAAATAAGGAAAATATTAAGAAATTAATTTGGAACAAGATGAAAGTTTTAAAATATTAATTCATATATATAAATTAATTATATTTCTTAAACTAAACACTAATATTAATTAATTTACATCAATTGTATAAACATACAACATAAACATAAATATTTTATTTAAAAATAATAATTTTTTATTACATGATAACTAATCATAAAATTTAATAATTATTTCCTCATAAAAATTGTTTGTCAAAAAAAAAAATATATTTGTCACCGCATATTTATCGTCATCGCTTTGCGCTGACACATATCTAGTATGATATGACATACAATTAAATATCTTCAAAATATTATATTATTATAAGTGTAATTCATTTTCCACATCGGTTAGTCTAACATAGTTTATTGTATTCTTATTGTATTTACTTATTCTTTGAGGTGTTTTTTTTGTAAATTTCATTATATATTTATAAGGAAAACATTTTTCCTTTCACTAAATTCATTTGAAACTCTCATGCATTTTTCCTTTCACCATATTCACTTGAAACTTTCATGACTTTTCAATTTATTTCTAATAATAATTATAATTTGGTTAATTAGGTTAAATAAATATCAAACCTAAAGTTTAATCATATATAAACTAAATTTCAATATTAAAATAATATATTTATTTCTATTTATACAGTTCTGTTTATTAAATTTTAACATATTATACTTAATTTATTAGTCTTAATATATTGTTTGATGTAAACTATTAGCATTAAAAGATACAATTTCGGAACAATTTGTGTAAAATACTTAAATAATTAATTTAAATGTAACACTATAGGATCAACTTAAACATAAATTTTAGTTTAACTTAAACAAGCTAAAAAATATTTTGTAAATAGATAAAAGATTAAATTGTAGTGTTTTTCTAATAATGATTATAAGTAGATTAATAAGGCTAAATAAATACCAAACCTAATGTGTAATCATAAATAAACTAAATTTCAATTTTCAAATAATATTTTTACTTCTACTTATAAAGTTATGTCTTTAACTTTTCATATATTATGCTTAATTTATTAGATTTAATATGTTGTTATATGTAAACAATTATCAGTTTAAAGCTACAACTTTTGAATAGTTTGGACAAAATACTTAAACTGTTAACTTAAATATAACATTAAAATGTCAACTTAAATATAAATTTCAGTCCCACCTAAATAACCAAACAATATTTTGTAAATAGTTAAAAGTGAGAAATTATAGTGATAAATGCAAAAACTAAATTGTAATCTTAATTTAACTTAAATATTTCCTAAATATATTTTTATAATCGTCCCAAAATTTTCAAATAAGTAGTTTAAAATAACTTACAATAACAATAGTTAAAAATAAGTATATATAAATAATTATATTGTTACCTTTAAAACCAAAAAAATAATGTTTGATGTTTTAAATAATTATAATAATAGAAACTAAAACATTAAGCAAATAAAATTTAAAAAATTAGTTAACAATAATAACAACTAAAAATAACATTAAACCATATATTATATTTAATTTTATTGATGTGTAAGTTGCAGGTAAAAGCCATTCAAACGATTGAGATTATGAAGTTATAATAGATGTATAAATTATCATATAATTCAAAATAATCAATATATTATATCAATTTAGTACACAAATTATTATATCAATTTTAAAAAAGTTGATAAATTTATTCCAAAATTCATAATTCTTTTATTCTTTCTTTTATTAAAATTTAATATATCATCGTAAATTTAAATGAATCATTTTATTGTTAATCAAACATTTATTAACGGAAAATTCAGAAACTGAACAAAAAAATTCTAAAACTAAACTGAAAAATATGAACTCAAAGACTATGAGATTGGAACAAAAAAAGACCAAAAACTTGTTTTAAAAAGACCAGTTAAAGACTAGACTTAAAAATAATAATAATAATAATAAATTAAAAAAAATAAAAAATAAAAAAATAATACTAAAAAAAAATCTACCCAAACCGTTCCAGAAAAATATCATACGAAACCGGTCCCAAGAAAATCGAACCATTCCAAAATTGTCTTAACACCGCTACTGAACGTTATCATGTAGGTATATTAGCAATTCATGCCACTTTTGTTTTAGAACAGCTAATATTCAATATCGTATGCCTTGTTTCTTTCATATAAGAATGAGCCCACGATAAGGCCATTGGGGTTTTATCATATATTTTGGCCCATATGATCCTGTCCAACTCTATTTCTCCCATTCTCCCAACATAGAACACGAAAGTTTTATTATTGTGATAATGTGATGCATTTTATCGTATAATTGTTCATAATTAGCATATTGATATTTGAACGGTGACTTTTTATATTAAATATATTAAGTATTGTTACGTTTGCATATTAAGATGCGCGTTCTTTACAAAAAATAAAATTAAAAGAAGTTAGAAACATGCATATAATAATGAACGTTAAACAACAAACACGAAAAAAAAAAAAAAAGGTTGTGTTCGATTTAAGGGGATATGTACATTTGTGCAGTGGAGACAGAGTGAGAGAGATTGTGGACAAGATGGATGCAAAAGAAAGTGAGAGGCCGGCAAGAAGGAATGCTCGCTAAAACATGGTGGTCAGTCGGATTTCAATTTCCGAAGGTGGGTAGCTGTGGTTTCAATAAGAACCACCGATGTGGTTTCCTGTTTGACATCTAGGTTTGGTAAGACCGTTTTCCTCTTTAGCTCATTCATATTCTATTCTTTGCTTAATGTCATTAAGAATCACTGAGAACCACCGATATCAATGAATTACAATGTCGCCACCAAACCAACATGTGATGGTGGTTGTGGTTGGTTATCTTTTTCAACATTTAGAATTGTGATGAGTCGTCATCTATAGTGTTTCTTTCTCAATTTTTAAGAAATGTGTTTTTGTGTATATATGGTTTCTAACAACATAGGCTCATCATGTGACCACCATTGCACCACCAAATCTAACCATTCCATGGTGGTTGAGTTGAGGCTCTCATTTAGCCCTTGTATTAATGGATTAAGTGCTTAATGGGTTTAGATTCAAACTTAAACCCTAAGCTTCCTTTGAGTTTGATGTTTATGAAAAGTGTGTTGTTATGTTGGTTTTAAGTCAATGTTATTAACCTATTAAGACGATCTTGTTACACATCTGAATATTCATGTTTTGAACTTACATTTCATTAAAGTGGATAATCATAAGCTTAATAGATAAGTACCTAACAAGTGGAACCAAAAAGTAAAATTAATCTTATTACTTCAAAATTCTAAAATTGTCCCTTAAGATTGAAAAATCATATAAAATCACAGGATTGTCCAAATTACTTAAAAAATATATCTCTAGAAAGGTATGGATGTATAGTTTCATCCATACCAAGGTCCGACATGATTCCAACCACGAACATACAGTTTTTGCTGTGAGTGCAGGTCGGTTCGGAAAATTCACTATTCACTTTGGTCATTTGGTAAAAATCATAATTAAATCTAGGAAACTCCAAATACATGAAGTTTTTTTCCAAAACTTGGTAAGAATGTTTAGTTTCTTACTAAAAATGGATTGGTCTAATTCCATTCCAAAATTGGATGGAATTTGCATTCTTTACTAATTGGTCCAAGAAGATGGTTGTTTGAAATAACCATCTTGTAAAATTTGTAAGTAGTTCTACAAAAATCCAATTAGTATGAGGTTAGTGACTTAGTTTAGATGAAAGAGTCTAGTTTAATATATAATTCTTCCACGGAATAATCCTCAATCCTTCTAGTGTGTCAGTGACCATTTTTAGTAATTGGTCTAGAAAATGGTTGCTGTTTATAATCAAATTGTTAAACCTATATAAGTGATATAAAAATCGTTAGAAGATGTGTTTTATATCCCTAAAAAGCTAAGGGGATGTTAGATAATAATAAATATTAAGCATTCAAAGAATCGGGGATACAAGGGTAAATTGGTCTATAAGACGGATGCTATGATGATAATAAAAGTGAATAAAAAGTATATTAGAAAGTATTAATAAGTAATACTTGAAAAGATTAAATATAAGCTAAGTACGGATTATTAATATGGCTGTAACACCCTAAATTTCTCAAACATTTTAACATGTTATGGTTACAAAAATCTTATTAACCCACATTTCACAAAAAACGGTCCCACAAAAAACATTTACAATTAAAACCTCAGGTGTTACCATTAAACATCATATAATTATAGCAAGCAAATACGAATTACATCAATAACATGTATAAGAAACTTGATAAGCTCCATTCCATTTTCTATATTTTACTTCTAACTTTCATCTATCATATTTTTGTTGGATTAGTGTCTAAGTCCATAACTATTTTGGTATGTACTTGACCCGATTATGAGCATGGTCCTTTTGGGCTGCCTTCACACTGGTGACTAGACAGGATGACTGTTGAGGAGAGAGGCTGGTTTATTATTAAGAATAATAAATTAGGGTATAAATATGATTTGTTAATATATTATATGAATAATATATTAATTTGGAATCATATATTATTAATCAGTATTTAATCAAAAATTAATTAGGAATTAATTTCGGGATTAAAGGAATTAAATAAAAGTACAGGGGCTATTTTGTAATTATTTGATAGTTGATACTTTAGGCTATTGGATCACCTTTATTAAGGATTGAACAAAAATTCTAAAAGGATCTAGGAGTTTTCGTCCAATGGCTTAAGGAAAGGAGTCCATGGACTTGCTTAGGCCCTAAGCTAAGGGATTATGGTTTCCACCTTGAAACCCTAGCTACCCTCAAGTATAAATAGTACCCTAAGGCACTAGAATTCGATCACCCCTTAGGAAAACCCTACTAGGGCCGAATTCTGGAGCTTAGTACCCTTCCTCCTCTCTCTCATATTCATCCTCACACTCAAAGTGTGTTTGTGAGCTATTAGAGGTACTACACTTGTGGTACTTGCTTTCAAGAGCTAAGGAAACTCAAGGAATTAGTTCTTATTAATATATAACAACAAAAGGTATGTATTCTATTCTCCTATGTCAATTTAGAAAAAAAGTATATGCATGCTAGGTTTGTTGGAATAGTGTCTAAGGCTGCAACTATATTAGGCAAGTATTTGATCCGGTTGTGCATGGTCCTTTTGGGTTGCCTTCACCATAGCAACTTGATGGATGATTTGTTAAAAGAGAGTAAATATTATAAGGAATAATATATGGTTATTTGATTAATATAAGTCATAGTTTAATTGGAATTAATTTGGTGACTTAAAGAGATTAATTAAATAAGAGAGTATAAACTGTCAATTGTTTGATAGTTACACTTTAGACTATAAATCCTTATCCTAGATAGGATGGATGATTTCCAGGGCTTGGATAAGCCAAAATCATCCATAGGGTTATCAAGGAAAGGATATGGATCAACTTAAAGTCTAAGTTATCCAATTAGGGTTAAAGTTGTAATCCTTAAGGAGTCTACAAGTATAAATAGACCCTAGGAGTGAGGGAATTCGACAGACCATCAAAAGTAGAGATACTCTGGCCGAATTCCTCCCCTCTCCTCTCTCCTAAATCATCTTGCTTGCTATTGGTGTTTGTAAGCCATTAGAGGAGTGACATTTGTGACTCTAGAAGCTCCAAGACAACAAGATCAACAAGGAACTCAAAGGTATGATTCTAGATCTGTTTCAATGTTGTTATTTAACCTAATTAGCCATTAGAAGTCTTGGATTCAAAGCATGTTTAATTAGAAAGCCTAGATCCAAGCATTAGGGTTTTGCATGCGCACATAGGAAAGTTCTTATGGCTAAAACCCATCAGCGGTATCAGAACCTAGCTTGGTTTTCTTTAAATTGTTGCTTGATTAACTGAAACAAACCTGCAAAATTCGATTTTGGGTTTATGAGTCATGTACTCGGCGAGTTCCAAAGTGGACTCGGCGAGTAGGCCTGTACTCGGCGAGTCCGAGCGTCTGGATTAGGCAAAACCGGGATTTTTTCATGTTTATCTTATGGAAACTTACCTTAATCATATTAGATCAACCCTAATCCGATTTTTTGATATATATGACTATTATCTTGATCTAATTAAAGATATTTATCATCTAATAAAATATTTAATTTCCTTATGTGATAAATGATTAATTATTTTGATAATTATCTTAAAAGAAATCTGGGATAAATCAAATAAAGATAATTAGGATATTAATTGTTAATTGGAATTATTTGTTATTTGATCCTTCATGTTTTAAATGTTTAAAACCTACCCTAAAGTTTTGAAATTTATATTTGTGATTAAAAGTTTTAATTTAGACAACTTAAATTTCAAACCCTAGTTTTTAAATGGTTTTAAAATACAACCCTATACTAATATGATATTACTAGAATAATATATATATATATATATATGTATAACTAAATGCTAGTCTTACCGTTAGTAGGCCTCATTCACGAAACCGATCTATAAGGTGGGTATAAGGTTGCGGCCTATAAAATGGCGCTTAATGGGTGTACACTCACACCCACCGCTTGCTTGATTGGTGGAGGGTCGTTAGCCGAACGGGTAGGATAGGGCAACCTCATCTTCTCATTAAAAGTATAATAAGAAATACAAAGTAACTACACGTTTTAAAAATTTCCCAATGTTAGTTACTTTAGGAAAAGTGAATTGATGCAATCCCATGAAATTACACTTTGCACCTTGCTAAGAAGTTAGTGGAGCGTGTGTGGTTTACCGGCACACTAATTGGTTCTAAGCGAAGGTGGCAAAGGGTGATTCATTGTTTATCATAGTTCGATGGAGCGTGTGTGGTTTACCGGCACATCGAATAGGTGATCGTTACAATGAAGGGACCATGTGAATTTGCATGGTAATTCACACCCGCTTTGTGATCCTCGGCATCCCAGTCACAAACGAGAGGGGCATATCGAGATTTAAACATGCCATTGAATAGTTTCAATGAATCTCATCCGAACCTAGGAATTCTCAAAAACCACTTAGGACTAATAGTTTAAGTTTTGTGATGGAGAATTAGTGAATCGTCATTCACTTACCTTCAATTTATTTGCATGTTAGATTACGGCATCCCTTTTCTAGTATGTAAATGTTATTGTTGGATCCTAGCCCTAATTTTCTTATTGGGTGATAATTAGGGATTCTTATTCTAATCTATCTTTGTCCTTTCTATAGATGTCGAACGCAAACAACGTTGCTGCTAGTTCTTTCACGTTGATGAGCCTTTGCCAAAAGGTCACCTTCGATGGAACGAACTTTAGCGAATGGATAAGATACATTCGCACCATTGCTCGCTATGAGGATAAAGAGTATGTCCTCGATGAGAAGCTCGAGAAAATCAACCCCGAAGTTGCTACTCCCGAAGAAATCACCGCCTTTGAAACTCATGAGCGAGATGCAATGAAGGTACATTGCATCATGATCGCCACCATGAACTCCGAATTCCAAAAGTCCTACGAGGACATGTATCCATACGAGATGCATCAAGACTTGTTGGAGAGATACCACCAAAACGCGAGACAAGAGCGTTATGAGATTTTCACTAACATGATCTCCGCTAAGATGGGTCATGGAGAATCTCTTACCGTGCACCTGCAAAAGATGCAAAGGTATGTCGACCGCCTTCAGAAGTTAAATGTTGACTTCGGTGAAGACTTGGCGATCGACATGGTGCTTCACTCTTTGCCTCCAATGTACAACCAATTTAGGATGACCTACCACATGAACAAAGAAGAGGTCACCCTAAGCAAACTCCAAGGTCTCTTGAGGGTCGCTGAGAGAAACTTCAAGGACAAGTCTGTTGCACCAACTCCCAATCCGTCCGCTGCTCCTGTCTTGGCTATTGGTCAAGGGAAGGGAAAGAAGAGGAAAGCTTCATCGAATAACTATCGCAAGGTGAAAGCCCGAGATGGTGCCTCTTCTAGTGGGACCAAAGTTGATCCCGCTAAGCCCTGCTCCAACCCAAAGGAGGCAGAGTGCCACCACTGCCACAAGATAGGATATTGGAAGAGAAGCTGCCCAGATTACCTGCAAGCGATCAAAGAAGGAAAGATTAAGCCATCTTTCGCAGGTATATACACAATCAAATCTAGCGATTCTAATCATGCTATTTCTTGGGTTCTTGATACCGGTTGTGGTTATCACATTTGTTCTAATGTGCAGGGACTAAGAAGAAGTAGGGATGTAGAGCAAGGAAGGATCAATCTAATCATGGGGAACAGAAGATCGTCGCCTGTGACCAAGATTGGAGTGTATTCTTTAGTGCTTAGGAATAGTTTGGTTTTAGATTTGAACAATTGTTGCTATTCGCCAGAAATGGCTAGAAACATCATTTCATTTCATGGTTTATATAGACAAGGATTTAGATTTTCTTTTAATAATGAGAATGGTTCTATTTTGGCTTATCTAAATGGTGTCTTTTACTTTGAAGCTATACCATGTAATGGAATATATGAAACTGTTATGATTGTTGATAACTTAGGAAATGATGTTTTGAATATTGATTCTTCCACTAGTATGGATAAAGCATCCTTGTGGCATTGTCGTCTTGGACATGTCAACAAGAAACGCATAGCACAACTCCAAAAGGATGGAGTGTTGGAATCATTCGACCTTAGGGAAGATGACACATGCGAGTCTTGTTTACTTGGAAAGATGACTAAGTCACCCCTCACGAGTACTTGTGAAAGGGGTGAGGGGCTATTGGACCTAATACATACCGATGTATGTGGACCCTTTAGATCAACCACGAAGGATGGGAACCGCTTCTATGTGACTTTTACCGATGACTATAGTAGATATGGGTATATCTACTTAATCAAGCAAAAGTCAGACACCTTTGAAAAGTTCAAAGAGTTCAAGAATGAAGTGGAGAATCAATTGGGCAGGAAAATCAAGATGCTTCGATCCGATCGAGGAGGAGAGTACCTAAGTCTTGAATTCCACGATTATCTCAAGGAGTGTGGAGTTTCGCAATTGACGCCTCCTAGGACACCGCAGTTGAATGGTGTGGCAGAAAGGCGTAATCGAACCTTATTGGATATGGTTCGCTCTATGATGAGTCGTGCTTCACTACCTATCTTCTTTTGGGGGTATGCCTTAGAGACTGCCGCCCATATCCTTAACCGAGTCCCTACTAAGAAGGTTGCCAAAACACCTCACGAGATGTGGACAGGGAAAGCTCCCTCGTTGGTACATATCAAGGTTTGGGGTTGCGAGGCTTTCGTAAGACGAGATACTCACGACAAGCTTGAACCTCGAAGTGAGCGATGTATTTTCATCGGCTACCCGCAAACATCCTTTGGATATCTCTTCTATAGACCGAAAGACAATGTTATCTTTGTTGCGAGGAGAGGAGTTTTCCGAGAGCGAGAACTCATAAGCCAAGGAGACAAAGGGAGGCAAATCGAACTTGAAGAGATTCAAGAATCAATAGATGAAGGAACCTCTATCGCTGGCATTCAACCCGAGGAGGAAACATCGGTTGAACCGATTGACGAATCCTTACCTCTTAGACGTTCCGATAGATTTAGAGTTCAACCCCAGTTTTATGGTTTTCATATTACTACCGAAGGGGACACGTATATTAGTGATGGTACACTAGTAAATCTTGATGAACCTAATAGCTATAAGGAAGCCATGGCAGGCCCGGAGTCTGCGAAATGGAAAGAGGCGATGGATAGCGAGATCCAATCCATGTATGATAACCAAGTTTGGAATTTGGTTGATTATGTGCCCGAACGTAAGACCGTTGGGTGCAAATGGATCTTCAAAAAGAAGACCGACGTGGATGGGAACGTACACACATATAAGGCGCGATTGGTCGCGAAGGGCTTTACTCAAACTCCCGGAGTTGACTATGATGAGACCCTCTCACCAGTTGCGAAGATTAAATCTATTAGAGTGATGCTAGCAATTGCCGCATTTCATGATTATGAGATTTGGCAAATGGATGTCAAGACCGCTTTCCTTAACGGAAAGTTGGCTGAGGATGTTTACATGGCTCAGCCAGAGGGGTTTGTGGATCCGAAGCATCCGAATAGAGTGTGTAAGCTTGAGAAGTCCATTTATGGACTTAAGCAAGCGTCTCGTAGATGAAATCTTTTCTTCGATGAGAAAGTCAAAGAGTTTGGATTTGTATGAAGCGAAGACGAATCTTGTGTATATGTCAAAGCCAGTGGGAGTATAGTAAGCTTCCTCGTTCTATATGTCGATGACATATTACTCATAGGAAACGACGTCCCGACTCTGCAGGAAGTCAAGTCCTGGCTCGGGAAGTGTTTCGCTATGAAGGACCTCGGAGAGGCTTCTTACATTTTGGGAATAAGGATAGTAAGAGAAAGAAGTAAGAGACTAATTGGACTTAGTCAGAATACTTACTTAGAGAAGGTACTAAAACGTTTTAGTATGGAAAACTCAAAGAAGGGAGAATTACCGATACAAGGAAATGCCAAGTTGAGTAAGACTCAAAGTCCGAGTACCGAAGCTGAGATAGCAGAAATGAGCCGAGTACCATACGCTTCCGCAGTTGGCTCAATCATGTACGCTATGACTTGTACTCGCCCTGATGTAGCCTTCGCTTTGAGCATGGTTAGCAGATATCAAGGGAACCCTAGCAAAGCACATTGGATTGCGGTGAAGAACATCCTTAAGTACCTTCGGAGGATGAAAGAATGGTTCTTAGTCCTTGGAGGGAGTGATGACTTGAAGGTGCGAGGGTATAGTGACGCCAGTTTTCAGACCGATAGGGACAACTACCGTTCGCAGTCGGGCTGGGTCTTTACCCTAAATGGAGGAGCAGTGACATGGAAAAGTTCCAAGCAGGAAACCGTAGCTGATTCAACGTGCGAATCAGAGTACATCGCAGCGAGCGAAGCGTTGAAGGAGGCAATATGGCTGAAGAACTTCATTGGTGATCTTGGAGTTGTTCCTGCCATAAAGCAGCCCATGGAGATTTTCTGTGATAACGAAGGTGCGGTTGCCTTGACCAAGGAACCGAGGGATCATGGTAGATCTCGACATATCGACAGAAAATATCACTTCATTAGACATCGTGTAGAAGAAGGACAACTCGTAGTGAAGAGGATATCATCAGAAGATAACCCAGCAGATCCGCTTACGAAGGGACTGAGTAGGGTTAAGCACTTGCAGCATGCTAAGAGTATTGGGCTGAAGGATGATATTAGTATAGATTAGATAGTGTTAGAAACGTATAATAGATAAATGTAATTAACATTTGATGATTAAATAAAGGAGTTTTATTTATGAGTAAAGTTACTGTCACATGTTAATTGTTTAACTATTGTTTCACTTTGCATGTTTTGACTTCCAGAATAATTAAGTTTATTAGGAATAATCGAATTATTCAAATGGTCCACAATCGTTCATATGTTGGGAGTAGATATGAATGAAGATTGTCATGAATTGGTGTGTAGAATGTCTAAATGGTGTTAGACATAGCAAGGGTTGCTGCAACGTTCATGAGTGCTTATGAACTGGTTTTGAGCATTGGAATAAACCCGCGCTTGCTGGAATCACCTTATGGAATACGATATAAAAGGTGATCGCAAGACGATAATATCATATAGTGTTAAAACCTAGATATATGGTTTATTATTTGTTAATTGATTGTACATTGATAATGCGAAAACGCATCAGTAACTCGTTGTTATAAAACGCATTGTTGTGTATAGTTGGTTAATGAATAAGTAAATGCATATAAGTCGAAGTTTATCTGTAAATTTTATCCTAAGAGGGTAGAAGAGATATCTTGGCCACTCGATGATTTGATTTGACTTATGTGCCGGGCCCGGTCAGAACTGAATTGATGTGTTTGATTAAGTTCTATGTCAAATAAATCGGAGATTGAGAAATTAAATGCTTGACTAACCATTCCATAGGATTGTCGACATGATATCTAACAGAGGACTGTAAGATCCCTTATCTAAAGGACAAGATTGATTAGATCAGAGTTGACAGCGTCTTTGAGAGCTACGATTGCAAACCGAATTGTACTTGTATAGTTACTAGACTTATCCAAGTGGGAGACTGTTGGAATAGTGTCTAAGGCTGCAACTATATTAGGCAAGTATTTGATCCGGTTGTGCATGGTCCTTTTGGGTTGCCTTCACCATAGCAACTTGATGGATGATTTGTTAAAAGAGAGTAAATATTATAAGGAATAATATATGGTTATTTGATTAATATAAGTCATAGTTTAATTGGAATTAATTTGGTGAATTAAAGAGATTAATTAAATAAGAGGGTATAAACTGTCAATTGTTTGATAGTTACACTTTAGACTATAAATCCTTATCCTAGATAGGATGGACGATTTCCAGGGCTTGGATAAGCCAAAATCGTCCATAGGGTTATCAAGGAAAGGATATGGATCAACTTAAAGTCTAAGTTATCCAATTAGGGTTAAAGTTGTAATCCTTAAGGAGTCTACAAGTATAAATAGACCCTAGGGGTGAGGGAATTCGACAGACCATCAAAAGTAGAGATACTATGGCCGAATTCCTCCCCTCTCCTCTCTCCTAAATCATCTTGCTTGCTATTGGTGTTTGTAAGCCATTAGAGGAGTGACATTTGTGAATCTAGAAGCTCCAAGACAACAAGATCAACAAGGAACTCAAAGGTATGATTCTAGATCTGTTTCAATGTTGTTATTTAACCTAATTAGCCATTAGAAGTCTTGGATTCAAAGCATGTTTAATTAGAAAGCCTAGATCCAAGCATTAGGGTTTTGCATGCGCACATAGGAAAGTTCTTATGGCTAAAAACCATCAAGGTTTCCTTTTGTGTTCATAAAGTTGTATGTCTAATAGTGAAAACATAGATCCAATTAGGGTTGCATGCACATATAGGATTGTTTGTATAAAACCCATCAGTGGTATCAGAGTCTTTGGTTTTTGTTTTCAATTAGATTTGATACAAATGTATGAATTTGACAAATTAGGGTTTATGGCTAATAAACCTTAGGGCTTGGATTTTCGAAATTAGGGTTACAAAACCCTAGTTTTCGGATTGTATTAGGGTTTCCCAAACCCTTTCCTTAGCCACCAAGATTTCAAAATTAGGGTTGTCTAACCCTAGGATTTCGAAATTTGCTATATCCCCATGATAAGATTTTTTCTCCACCACAACCATCTTTTCCATCATCAACATCTGTTATTCCACCTATGTACACTTTTTTGGTTCTCCTACTTTTGCTGGTGTGATGCAAGAACCAATTACTACCTTATTTTCTTCTCAATCCACTGATCCCAGGAAGATTGTTCACGAAGAAGAAGACGATGATGATGACATGATGGTTTCGTTAGCTACCATGGATTTAAATCCTAAAAAAATGATGTACCTGATGAGGCATTCATGTTAGGTAAACGATTTAAAATTCTCATTGGCAAGATGAACTCCATTCTTCAATTATTGGGTGATACTTTTGGAAAGATAGTTGTGAGTAGTGTTGAGCTTGAATCCTTATTGAAAGCTCATGAGTCTCGAATGGAGACTCTGATTGTAGATATTGATAAAAGAAATGATGAGATAATGGTCACTAAGTCTCGTACTTTTAACTATGAGATTTCTAAGTTATGTGATGTTACAGAGGAGCGTCATGAACTCTTTAACAAGCACGTGTCTGAAACGAAAGCTTCTCTTAAGCTAAAGGTTAAAGATCCTAGCGAATTGATTTCCAAATAAGTTGAGAAATTGAATAATTTCTATGTTTCGTTGAATAAAAAAGTTGATGTAGTGGCAAGTGCAGAACCTCGTTTGATTGAAGATCTCACTGCTTTTAACAAAGATTATTTGGATGATCTCAAGGTCAAGACTGAGAAGGATGATAAAGTGTTTAAAAATATTGAACGATTTCTTTATGAGTTTAAAGAGACTTTTTCAAAAGTTGATCTTTCGTCTCAATCTTCTATCACTCCAAAATCTATTTCCTCAGTTGTTTCAAATATTGAGTCGAGTTTCAAAACAGAGTTGGATCCAATATTAAACCTAGTTCTCCTCTTACCAATAAATGTTCCACATTTTGCATACGTCTCGTAAGGGGGGAGAAAGAGGTGTTGGTTCATTGAAAGAATCTGGCGAAAGAAACTAGTGTCATTGTGGGGAAAATTTATCTACTCAAATTCCAACTTCAATGCCATTGAAGCAAATATCAACAACTGCAACAAAAACAACAAATGAAACTACTGATTGGTCAAAATTGTTGAAGGAGGGTATTTTGATGGGTGAGGGAGGTTTTGTTGGATTTGGTGTCCAATCCCAAAACTATAATTGGTATATACTTGAATTGATAGTACTACAGTCCTTTTTTGGTTGCCCTTATAACTAGCAACTAGACATGATGACTTTTAGAAAGAGGTTGAATTTATTATTTAAATAACTAAATAAAATAAATGATTTATTAATGTATTATGAACATAATATATTAATTTGAAATCATATTATTTAATTAATATTTAATCATAAATTAATTGGAATTAATTTCGGGATTAAAAGAACAAATTGAAAGTGCAGGGACTAAAGTGCAATTGTTCAGTAGTTGAGCAAGAGATTCCAGAACCTTACTAAGAAGGCATGGGCGGTTTTACTAAGGATAATTAGGGTTTCTAGATTATCCTATGTAGATAATTAAAGATGTGGATAATTACCAACTTGAATTAATAATATTTTATTCAAATTAAGGTTATCCAGTGTATCATATCTGCATTATAAATAGACCCATAGGGCTAGAGATTTTTGGCCATCTGAATCCCAAAAGGATAACTGAATTTCTATAAGCTTATCCTCCTCTCTCATCCTCTTGCTTAGTTTGGGTGTGATCTAGTAGAGGCGTTACAGTTGTGACGCTTGCTCTTGAAGTTCAAGATTACTAGGTTCTCAATTGTTATTGCTATATAACAATCAAGGTATGTTTTATTAACCCTATTTTATAGATTTAGAAAATAGTATATACCTTCTAAAATTCTTCATCTTAAAATCTTTAAGTTCAACCTCTTTTAACTATTAAGTTTTTATTGAAGGAAATCTCTAGGCTTTTTTTTAATCCATCATCGGTTCTGAGTTGTTGCTTGTTGTCCCCACTCCCGTTCTTTAAATGTCGACTACATACCTAGGTGCTTCCTCGATCATTTCCTTACTTATTATCTGAAAGACCTATGCTTTCATATGATTGAGAGAATCACTTTCAATAAAACTTAAAACTGCATTGTATGACTCCAAAACATGTTACATGCATATTCATAAATAATATTTTCCATTGATAATTTGATTGCAAAGGACTGGATACAAACCGACTTTTCAAACTATTACAAAGTGTTATATATTACATAACTACCCAGGATATTATAGTTTTATACATACATGAACACTAATTACAAAAGTAATAGTATTATCTATTCAAATCTTCTAACATTTATATGTCTATACTTGATCCTTATTACCTGTAATGGTTAAAAACTGAGAGAGATAAGTGGTGATGCTTAGTGAGTTCAATAATAGATACAATATAACGGTATGGCATATATATACTTAAATATGGCAGAAGCAAAGAGGAATAATGAACAACAAAGGCATACGTGAATCATGTGACAAGCTTTCCATATCAATCAATGATTTGATTCAAAGATATACAATCAATGAGACAGAACAATTCCCATACTTGATATACATCAATAAAGCTTCGGCCCAAATGGCACAAAAGACATACACTTACTGATTTAAACATTTTGGTAGATTTCAGGCTTTTAGCCCTATCTAACCTTCTGCCAATGCCATATGGTAGAAGTCATTCTCTTACGAGACATGCTCTACACGGCCAGAGGCTACATACCAATACCACTGTGAATCTAAGTTCTTCCACTCATCACATGGTCAAAGGTACAACTTTGCTACCATAATAGCACGAAATTATAATACGGAAAAGCACATAGCACATATAACACATAACATACAATTGTTCCTATATATTGAACTCACTGTGAAATAACCGAAAGAATAAATGATAATTTGGGCAGCACTTCGACTCTAAATATGACTTTCTGTGACGAAACCGGTGATTTTAGTTGAATTAAAACTGGCCTTACTCGGGTAGAGTTTCGACTAGAAAATATGATTTTCTCAGGAACTTCGAAGTGTCGGGACTTGCTTCAGGTGTCGGGGATGATATCGGGACTTCGGGGGGTGTTAGGGTAAATTGAGAGAGAAAGAGAGAGAAAGAGAGAGAGAGAGAGAGAGAGAGAGAGAGAGAGTAAAGGGCATAAAATGGGAGAATTTGTAAACAAAATCCATAAGTCTTCGGTTTCTATTTATGGGTAGTGTAGCCTCGGAGTACGCTGGGCGTACCAGCGAGGATGCTGGGCGTTCGCTACATAGGGCGTACTCCTCGTACGCGAGGCATTCCAACAATGTGTCCATGGTTCGGAACCTGGACCTCGGACGTGGCTTTTTGTGTGTCACCTGAGTGAAGAGAGGGTAACGTGGCCGATCTTTGACCTTGCTTCTGAGTACGTTGGGCGTACGACTTCGGACCATTCTCATAATTTGTGCCATAAACTTCAAATATTCGTATCATTTGCAAACGAACTCCGTTTTTGACATTCTTTATATCCATGTGTATGTGAAATTATGCTCTACAACTTTCGTTTAGACTCCATTGGCTAATTTTGACTTTATTTTTATTACTATTGTTGGGGTGCAAAGTTCTTCATGTATAACTTTGTAATGGTTTGACTTGTGTAGACCCACTTGCATGTGGTGCATTAGCCTTTTGACTAATGAGTATTTTAGAGTGCAAGAGAGACATGTAAACACCTCTATATAAGGTGGGTTTGTCCACTTGTAGAGCTGTGCGTGAGAGATGTAGTCATAGTGATTAGTGAGTGAGATAATTATGAAGCTCTAGACTAGATCCCTTTTTGTACTCATTTACTATGATCGAATATATCTTTTAGCACCCAAATCACCATGTTCAATTGTGCAAACTTAAATTCTGCATGCCAAACCATGTTCATTGTCACTACAATTGGTATCAAAACGGGTCTTTACAGAATTATCATTTTGTACTCTGTAAAACTTGAAAGCGTAATAGAGCTGAAACAAGATCATATTTACATCTGTGTCCAAATCTCGCAATCTTACTTTGATCATTAAACTCTGATTCATTTTATACTTGATTTCTTGTTTCATCAATTGGTATCAGAGCAGGAATCATATCTCTGATCTGATTTTCATCTTGTCAAAAGTTTTTAAATCAACTTTTTGGTTTAAGAAATTCCGCACTTTTTGAAAGTGAAAAATTCATTAGATCTAAGTCTGTGATTCGATTCTCCATTTGAATCATTGAATCGAGTGTTCTACTAGTGATTATGGTTTGAATCATACAGTTTGTTGTCAAATTATCAAAGTTTCTTCAAAAACTCTCAAGGTTTTATTCCGTACAACAATGGCGCCTTTCAGTCTTAATTCCATGACTTCATTTTCTCATCTTTTAGGATCATCCACCAAAATTCCTATGCTAATCCCTGAGTATTACGATCAATGGGCTGATCGTATGCAGGATTATCTCAACGGATTGGATGAAGAACTGTGGAATTGTATTTCTGATAATCTCAATCCACCAACGAATATTCAACCAATTGGATCATCTTATGGAAGTTCCGTAGTTGAGAATCAGTCTGATCGTCTGAAAAAGCTAGAGAAGAGATACATGAGAGAGCTAAGAGGAGCTTTGCCTCCAGTTGTTTACATCTATGTAAGGAGTTTTACAACTACAAAGGAGATTTGGAACATTCTCAAGGAGAAATTTTAGGGGAGTGAGAAGACGAAAGTTAACTTTGTGAAACAATGCTTAGTGGAACTGAAGGACTTCAGACAAAAAGATGGTGAAACGATTGAAGTTTACTACGATCGTCTTAATGAATTAATCTATCAATGCAATCGATATGGAATTACCAGATCAACCATGGATTTCAATTTAATTTTTGTTATGGGTCTTCGTAAGGAATGGCGTAGTGTGAGTGTAACATCCCGAAATATCAATAGTAGAGTTTAAGGGCCTAAAAGAGTAAGTTGTGAAAGAGTGACTCGGCGAGTCCATGGATGGACTCGGCGAGTAGAGTCGCGACTTGGTCGCGTGTTAAGTGGCCGACTCGGCGAGTCAGTGTAATGGACTCGGCGAGTAGGCGCTGTGTGGAGAAAACCCTAATTCTCGGGGTTGAGCCTTATATAAAGATCATTATGTTTCCCTCCCAGCCTCTTTATCACCCCTTGAGCCCCAGAAAACCCTAAATCACGAAGAAGAACCATTGTTGAATGGATTGGAGCTTGGAGAATGTATTTGTGAAGGAATTTTGGGAGATTGAAGGCTTGGAGCAAGGGGCTTTGTTTGGATTCGAGTCTCATTTCTTTTGGGGCATTCCTTTGAGGTAATATCTCGTTTTTTTGAGTTGCTATTTCTTAGATGCATCATTTTGGGGGTGTTGGAGATCATATCTTTGGATGTATTGGAGTTTATAGGTTAGATCTGAGGTTGCTACCTCAGATCTGAAAGGGAGAAGGTCTAGAGTGCATGAAAGTCCCTGTATTGGAGTGTTTAGTGAAGCTTACATGTCCCAAACCCTAGCCCCAATGTGCAAATGGATTAGATCTCCTTGGATTCACGTAAAGTTTGCCACTTTACGTGATGGATGAGTGGTAGGAGACTAGATCTATGTTTTGGAGCAATTGCATGGCCTGGAATGCTTCTGAATGGATTCAGAACGGTGGTACTCGGCGAGTCACATGGGTGTACTCGACGAGTTGGATGAAGATGGCCTGGAACTCGGCGAGTTGTATGAACAACTCGGCGAGTAGGTTGAAGATAGCCGTAGACTCGGCGACTCTGTTCTTGGACTCGACGAGTCTTGTCGAAGGGTCCCGATATTCTCTGGTTGAGTCGAGAATCGGTGAGTCGAGGGATGACTCGGTGAGTTGTGTGCGAGTGGACTCAGAGTTGTGGGACTCGGCGAGTCTCGGGGTGACTCGGCGAGTTGAGTCGCAGATTGGGGAAGTTTTGAGCATGGGAGCTCGACGAGTCGACGGGTTGACTCGGCGAGCAGGGTCAACCAGGAGGGTTGTCTTTGACGGAGGACTTTGACTTGGACCAAGAGTTGACCGTTGACTTTTAAGGCTTAGTCAGCGATGTGGCCTTTGGGCCAAGAGAGGGGTAAAATAGTCTTTTACCCTTAATAGGGTGCCATGAGAGGGTTGATTCTAGTCTCGAGAGTTATATTCATGAGAGTATTTGCCTTACGTGTTAGGCGGTGGCGGGTTCGAGATTCAAGTGTGGGGATATCTGCTTTCTGTTTGCCAGGTGAGTCTTCTCACTATACTTTACCTTGAGTAGGTAACCAGAGTTATGTGATCAGAGTGTTTGTATGCTATATGTACGTGATGTATTGTACTGCATTATTTCTACGTGATTTATGCTGTGCATGTTTTTAGAGTTGGAACCGGAAGGTTCCCAGAGTTAGAACCTGAGGGTTCACAGAGTTTGGGTGCACGGACCCACAGAGTTATAGCCTCGAGTGGCTAATATGTGTTATGTGTGGTATTTTGGGGAACTCACTAAGCTTCGTGCTTACAGTGTTTTGTGTTGTGTTGTTTTTCAGGTTTCTTTCAGTATCACGGGACGGCACCGGCTTGATTGTACACACCAGAGAAAGAGTCATGTTTTGGAGGATCCTGGTTTTCTATGCAAGTGAAAAAGGAGTTTTTTTTTTGTAACTCGTTTATAAATGAGATTTTAAACAAGTGTTTCTAAGAATTTACGATTATTTTAAATGAAAAATTGTTTTGAAATTCACGGTGTTACAAGTTGGTATCAGAGCCTTGGTTTGAGGGATTCGGATGCGCCTTCGGGTAAATCTGGACTCAAACTGAGGAAGTATGAGAAGTTTTAAGGAAATAATTTTCTTAAAAAAATAAAATAAATAAGAGTTTAAAGAGAAAGCAAGAAGGAGCAGTGTGTACAATCAGCCAAAGCCCGAACGGTGATTTCCCAAAATACCCTTATTTTTTTTGTGTTATGAGATATGTATGATGCACTTTATGAGATATTATTGCATGCTAGAGACAGGCTAGGTATTTCATATGTTAGGACTAGAGTAGCCTGATTTGTGATACCTTAACCTAGGACTCGTTGTTATATGTGTTATGCTTTTAAGTATGTGATGAGTGAGAATATCCAGTTAGAACCCATGAGGGGTAGAGTTACAGAGTTCGGTGGTACTTTTGAGGATGAGCCGAGAAGGTGGAGTTATCACAGAGAGGGAGTCCTATGTATTCTTCGATGCTTGAATGCTGCTTGCTTTGTGCTTTGTGGAACTCTCGATGATGGGAGTCAGCTACCAAGTGAATATGACGATATTCAGGAGGTAGATGGCTGGCATCATTAGGAGCTCTTCAGCAGCTGATAATAAAGAAGGGGGAGGACAACGGAAGAGCCTAGGGAGTAACCCTAGCCAGATGAGTGCGCTTGCAGAGTAGAGAATTTCGCTGGGAAGCAAGCACGCGCGATGGGATTAGTGAAAGGGTAGGTCGAGCAGTTACTTAGAAGCTCTGGGATGGTCCGTGTGGAAAGTATGGGTAGATGTGGCAGGTAGTATGGGCCCGTACTACTGAAAGCAGAGGACCCATACTTGATACAGGGAGTATTCTGAAGGTTCTAAGGAGCGGATGGAGGAGTGATGTTATGGTTCGGGTACCATACATCAGAGCAGATTGAGGAGTGATGTTATGGTTCGGATACCATACATCAAAGCAGATTGAGGAGTGATGTTATGGTTCGAGTACCATACATCAGAGCAGATTGAGGAGTGATGTTATGGTTCGGGTACCATACATCAGAGTAGATTGAGGAGTGATGTTATGGTCCGGGTACCATACATCAGAGCAGATTGAGGAGTGATGTTATGGTTCGAGTACCATACATCAGAGCAGATTGAGGAGTGATGTTATGGTTCGGGTACCATACATCAGAGCAGATTGAGGAGTGATGTTATGGTCCGGATACCATACATCAGAGCGGATGGAGGAGTGATGTTATGGTTAGGGTACCATACACCGGGGCATATTAAGAAGAGATGTCATGGAATGAGTACCACGATTCGTAGTGAAGGTTGTTTGTGGTTCTCCGGTTATTCGGTCATGAGTAAGTTCGAAGAGGCGTCCCTTGAGAGGGAGATCGAGAGTCCCTCAAAGTATTTTAGTAAGGAGTCAGTGAGAAGGGAGAATTTCGATCTGAGTTGAGCGATCAGTCGATAAAGGAGATGTCATCTCCTATGATCTGGGAGGTACTGCTTATGTACGTGTGAAAATATGAGGAGCATGATGTTTTGGTTTTGGGTTTAGGGGTAAACCCTGCAGGTCGTCATTGATGATGATTTCCCACCAGAGTATCAGGTAGCATGTGTGCCGCGAGGCAGTGATTTATCATGAGCAGATAGTCAGTTTGGACTGAGATAGTCGAGGGCCATGCTACACCTAATTGAGTATAGTCGGGTGTATGGTAGTGGTATCAGTGGGGAGTTCAGTCGAGTTTAGCGGTGCAGAGAGTTTTCTATCCATGGGGTGTTGAATATGGGAGTGGGTCCTTGTTCTTGGGATGATCCCGGTGTTGGAGCGTTGGTTGATGAGTTGAGGTGAGGGGTACGGTGATTTTATGGTGCAGTCTATGAGTCAGGGATGTTATTGAGCAGTTGAGTTGTTTGGTACTAGGTTGGTACGAGATTTGGAACGACTAGAGGTAGACGTGACGAGAAGTTCTTGAGGAGTTCATTAGAGGTTCAGAGTATATGAGGTCGATTCATTTCCGTAAGGGGGATTATCAGGCGTTGTGTAGCACTTTCCAGGGGCAGGTGCGATTTTGCTGGAGAATATAGTTATGGAATAGTTGTGTGCTATTTGGTGACGGTTCGAACCCTAAGTGGGGGAGAACCGGGTGCTGTATGTAAGAAAGCAGAGATTTATCAGGAGCAGTTATAAGTGGAGTATAGAGATATGCGGTAAGAAATCACGAGACCAGAGATGTCGATGATCGAGGAAAGGGGTCAGAGTGAGTTAATGCGGGAAGTACTTGTTTGAGAAGGATGAATGTCTCCACGACAGGTGTTTATTAGTCAGAAATCTGGTATTGGTCAGTGTTGGGGCAAGTAGATAGAGAATGATTGGGCAGCCAACTCCCGGGTTGGTATGCGTATCCTTGTTTGGATTTTGAGCGGCTGGAAAAAAGGGGTTTCGGAGAATTATCAGCGTATTTCGTAGCGTTAGCGTTTCTTCGTACTGCAATTGAGAAATTGGATACACCGAAGTTGCAACTTGGAAAAATGAAGATCTAATTATGGGGTTCAGAGGGAATGTATTATTGCCTCTATATGGTGCTTGGGGCAGGAGATCAGTGGTTGTGGCAGGATCTTGTGATGTTCGGTGGGGGTGTTCCGAGGTATCCGGGTATTGATATCTTTATTTCGAAGTATTCGTGAATCTTGAGTTGAGATGACTTGTGATATATCGGGTATCTATGGATCTAGTGAGAGCCTTTCGAGTATGGGCATCCAGGGAGATTACTTGTGAGAGTGGATCTTCGCAAGGGTGGGCGTCCATTATGACGATTGCCTCCAGAGTCTGTGATGAATATTCAAGACGAGTATGGGTAGCCGCCTATGATAGTCTGTGGAGCACGAGCTAGTGGGGTCAGAGGGTGTTGTGATACTGCGGAGAGTCGTAGTACTCACTAGTCAGAGGGTGTTGTGATGCTGCGGAGAGCCGTAGTACTCACTAGTCAGAGGGTGTTGTGATACTGCGGAGAGTCGCAGTACTCACTAGTCAGAGGGTGTTGTGATACTGCGGAGAGCCGTAGTACTCACTAGTCAGAGGGTGTTGTGATACTGCGGAGAGCCGTAGTACTCACTAGTCAGAGGGTGTTGTGATACCGCGGGGGAGCCGAAGTGCTCACTAGATGGCAAGAGAATGTGATGATGGAATGTTCTCCGATCAGTGTATGATGTGGAAGAGTTTTAGGCTTTAGTAGCCCTAGTATTGAGTTTTTGGAGCCTGGATGTTGGACCGGGGGCGAGTCTGGGGTCCCCGTCTCTGTCGGGGAATGTGGTGAGATGCGCAAGGGATATGCGCAGCAGAAACCAGAGATCAGAGTGGAGACGATCCTCGGTTGGATTGTGCCTTCTTGCATAAGGAAAAGAGAATTTCGGGACTTGCGTGTCACGGGGCCGGGATAGTGGTCACGGGGAGGAAGTTAGTGGGGTATTTGGATCATGATATGGGTGACCTTTGGAGGCTCAGCTGTGGAGTCAAAAGCTGACCTGGTGCTCTGTCTCGAAGAGGGATATGAGATGAGCTAGAGCTTATCATAATGATGTCTGAGGACACCTCAGAGGGAGCAAACCGATTCAGACGCTCAAAGACAGGCTTCGGGCATGTGTATTAGATTTCGGAGGGAGTTGCGGCACGTAATTATCCTTGGTTGAGTTATCTTATATCAACAGCCATCATTAGTGCATTGGTATGCCGCCCTTTGAGCTGTTGTATGGGAGGAGGTGTCAGACCCTCATTTGCTGGGGAAAGTGTTGATTCGCGGAAGTGGAAGTAGTAGTGAGAATGGATGATTTGGAGTATGGTGGTCGAACACTGTGTCTGTGTCAGTGGTATGGAATGACATCATGATGGGATGTCTGCTGAGGACGTGGAAGGGATTTCGCGGGTGTAGAGCCAAGAGTCTCAGGATGGATGCAGGGATGGAGTCTGGGACTCCCACCTTGATTCTGATCAAGGGTTGTGTGCGTAGTGGTGGTTTCTCCTGAGAATGTTAGAGATGTCGTCAGTATGACGGGTTTTCCTAACCCGAGAGTGCGAAGGTTGGTGCGGCATGGGTGTGTGATTGCAAGAAGAGGACTCATGGGAGTTACTCTAGAATTGAAGAGTGGGTCCTTCCGTCGTCACAGATTGGATAGAGAGGGATTCGAATCGAGGATCCGATGGTTCATGTCTTCTAACCCTTATGGGTCGAGTGATTGTTGAGATTTGGGGCAGTGATACTTCATGGGTAATTCTCGGATCGTTGTGTGTGGTCATCAGAGGGTGCATCCGGTGCCCGGTTCAAGACATTGGTCAGGACACTGTAAGGAAAGGGAAAGTGTGTTCGAGTTTCGATCGGTATGCCTTGTGAGATCTGGTCCGATTAAGGCCAGGTGGCACGTTGTGGGAGTAATTCTAGAGTTGAGTTGTTGTAGGCTTCGAGGGCGAAGCCTAATTTAAGTGGGGGAGAATTGTAACATCCCGAAATATCAATAGTAGAGTTTAAGGGCCTAAAAGAGTAAGTTGTGAAAAAGTGACTCGGCGAGTCCATGGATGGACTCGGCGAGTAGAGTCGCGACTTGGTCGCGTGTTAAGTGGCCGACTCGGCGAGTCAGTGTAATGGACTCGGCGAGTAGGCGCTGTGTGGAGAAAACCCTAATTCTCGGGGTTGAGCCTTATATAAAGATCATTATGTTTCCCTCCCAGCCTCTTTATCACCCCTTGAGCCCCAGAAAACCCTAAATCACGAAGAAGAACCATTGTTGAATGGATTGGAGCTTGGAGAATGTATTTGTGAAGGAATTTTGGGAGATTGAAGGCTTGGAGCAAGGGGCTTTGTTTGGATTCGAGTCTCATTTCTTTTGGGGCATTCCTTTGAGGTAATATCTCGTTTTTTTGAGTTGCTATTTCTTAGATGCATCATTTTGGGGGTGTTGGAGATCATATCTTTGGATGTATTGGAGTTTATAGGTTAGATCTGAGGTTGCTACCTCAGATCTGAAAGGGAGAAGGTCTAGAGTGCATGAAAGTCCCTGTATTGGAGTGTTTAGTGAAGCTTACATGTCCCAAACCCTAGCCCCAATGTGCAAATGGATTAGATCTCCTTGGATTCACGTAAAGTTTGCCACTTTACGTGATGGATGAGTGGTAGGAGACTAGATCTATGTTTTGGAGCAATTGCATGGCCTGGAATGCTTCTGAATGGATTCAGAACGGTGGTACTCGGCGAGTCACATGGGTGTACTCGAAGAGTTGGATGAAGATGGCCTGGAACTCGGCGAGTTGTATGAACAACTCGGCGAGTAGGTTGAAGATAGCCGTAGACTCGGCGACTCTGTTCTTGGACTCGACGAGTCTTGTCGAAGGGTCCCGATATTCTCTGGTTGAGTCGAGAATCGGTGAGTCGAGGGATGACTCGGTGAGTTGTGTGCGAGTGGACTCAGAGTTGTGGGACTCGGCGAGTCTCGGGGTGACTCGGCGAGTTGAGTCGCAGATTGGGGAAGTTTTGAGCATGGGAGCTCGACGAGTCGACGGGTTGACTCGGCGAGCAGGGTCAACCAGGAGGGTTGTCTTTGACGGAGGACTTTGACTTGGACCAAGAGTTGACCGTTGACTTTTAAGGCTTAGTCAGCGATGTGGCCTTTGGGCCAAGAGAGGGGTAAAATAGTCTTTTACCCTTAATAGGGTGCCATGAGAGGGTTGATTCTAGTCTCGAGAGTTATATTCATGAGAGTATTTGCCTTACGTGTTAGGCGGTGGCGGGTTCGAGATTCAAGTGTGGGGATATCTGCTTTCTGTTTGCCAGGTGAGTCTTCTCACTATACTTTACCTTGAGTAGGTAACCAGAGTTATGTGATCAGAGTGTTTGTATGCTATATGTACGTGATGTATTGTACTGCATTATTTCTACGTGATTTATGCTGTGCATGTTTTTAGAGTTGGAACCGGAAGGTTCCCAGAGTTAGAACCTGAGGGTTCACAGAGTTTGGGTGCACGGACCCACAGAGTTATAGCCTCGAGTGGCTAATATGTGTTATGTGTGGTATTTTGGGGAACTCACTAAGCTTCGTGCTTACAGTGTTTTGTGTTGTGTTGTTTTTCAGGTTTCTTTCAGTATCACGGGACGGCACCGGCTTGATTGTACACACCAGAGAAAGAGTCATGTTTTGGAGGATCCTGGTTTTCTATGCAAGTGAAAAAGGAGTTTTTTTTTTGTAACTCGTTTATAAATGAGATTTTAAACAAGTGTTTCTAAGAATTTACGATTATTTTAAATGAAAAATTGTTTTGAAATTCACGGTGTTACAAGTTGGTATCAGAGCCTTGGTTTGAGGGATTCGGATGCGCCTTCGGGTAAATCTGGACTCAAACTGAGGAAGTATGAGAAGTTTTAAGGAAATAATTTTCTTAAAAAAATAAAATAAATAAGAGTTTAAAGAGAAAGCAAGAAGGAGCAGTGTGTACAATCAGCCAAAGCCCGAACGGTGATTTCCCAAAATACCCTTATTTTTTTTGTGTTATGAGATATGTATGATGCACTTTATGAGATATTATTGCATGCTAGAGACAGGCTAGGTATTTCATATGTTAGGACTAGAGTAGCCTGATTTGTGATACCTTAACCTAGGACTCGTTGTTATATGTGTTATGCTTTTAAGTATGTGATGAGTGAGAATATCCAGTTAGAACCCATGAGGGGTAGAGTTACAGAGTTCGGTGGTACTTTTGAGGATGAGCCGAGAAGGTGGAGTTATCACAGAGAGGGAGTCCTATGTATTCTTCGATGCTTGAATGCTGCTTGCTTTGTGCTTTGTGGAACTCTCGATGATGGGAGTCAGCTACCAAGTGAATATGACGATATTCAGGAGGTAGATGGCTGGCATCATTAGGAGCTCTTCAGCAGCTGATAGCAAAGAAGGGGGAGGACAACGGAAGAGCCTAGGGAGTAACCCTAGCCAGATGAGTGCGCTTGCAGAGTAGAGAATTTCGCTGGGAAGCAAGCACGCGCGATGGGATTAGTGAAAGGGTAGGTCGAGCAGTTACTTAGAAGCTCTGGGATGGTCCGTGTGGAAAGTATGGGTAGATGTGGCAGGTAGTATGGGCCCGTACTACTGAAAGCAGAGGACCCATACTTGATACAGGGAGTATTCTGAAGGTTCTAAGGAGCGGATGGAGGAGTGATGTTATGGTTCGGGTACCATACATCAGAGAAGATTGAGGAGTGATGTTATGGTTCGGATACCATACATCAAAGTAGATTGAGGAGTGATGTTATGGTTCGAGTACCATACATCAGAGCAGATTGAGGAGTGATGTTATGGTTCGGGTACCATACATCAGAGTAGATTGAGGAGTGATGTTATGGTCCGGGTACCATACATCAGAGCAGATTGAGGAGTGATGTTATGGTTCGAGTACCATACATCAGAGCAGATTGAGGAGTGATGTTATGGTTCGGGTACCATACATCAGAGCAGATTGAGGAGTGATGTTATGGTCCGGATACCATACATCAGAGCGGATGGAGGAGTGATGTTATGGTTAGGGTACCATACACCGGGGCATATTAAGAAGAGATGTCATGGAATGAGTACCACGATTCGTAGTGAAGGTTGTTTGTGGTTCTCCGGTTATTCGGTCATGAGTAAGTTCGAAGAGGCGTCCCTTGAGAGGGAGATCGAGAGTCCCTCAGAGTATTTTAGTAAGGAGTCAGTGAGAAGGGAGAATTTCGATCTGAGTTGAGCGATCAGTCGATAAAGGAGATGTCATCTCCTATGATCTGGGAGGTACTGCTTATGTACGTGTGAAAATATGAGGAGCATGATGTTTTGGTTTTGGGTTTAGGGGTAAACCCTGCAGGTCGTCATTGATGATGATTTCCCACCAGAGTATCAGGTAGCATGTGTGCCGCGAGGCAGTGATTTATCATGAGCAGATAGTCAGTTTGGACTGAGATAGTCGAGGGCCATGCTACACCTAATTGAGTATAGTCGGGTGTATGGTAGTGGTATCAGTGGGGAGTTCAGTCGAGTTTAGTGGTGCAGAGAGTTTTCTATCCATGGGGTGTTGAATATGGGAGTGGGTCCTTGTTCTTGGGATGATCCCGGTGTTGGAGCGTTGGTTGATGAGTTGAGGTGAGGGGTACGGTGATTTTATGGTGCAGTCTATGAGTCAGGGATGTTATTGAGCAGTTGAGTTGTTTGGTACTAGGTTGGTACGAGATTTGGAACGACTAGAGGTAGACGTGACGAGAAGTTCTTGAGGAGTTCATTAGAGGTTCAGAGTATATGAGGTCGATTCATTTCCGTAAGGGGGATTATCAGGCATTGTGTAGCACTTTCCGGGGGCAGGTGCGATTTTGCTGGAGAATATAGTTATGGAATAGTTGTGTGCTATTTGGTGACGGTTCGAACCCTAAGTGGGGGAGAACCGGGTGCTGTATGTAAGAAAGCAGAGATTTATCAGGAGCAGTTATAAGTGGAGTATAGAGATATGCGGTAAGAAATCACGAGACCAGAGATGTCGATGATCGAGGAAAGGGGTCAGAGTGAGTTAATGCGGGAAGTACTTGTTTGAGAAGGATGAATGTCTCCACGACAGGTGTTTATTAGTCAGAAATCTGGTATTGGTCAGTGTTGGGGCAAGTAGATAGAGAATGATTGGGCAGCCAACTCCCGGGTTGGTATGCGTATCCTTGTTTGGATTTTGAGCGGCTGGAAAAAAGGGGTTTCGGAGAATTATCAGCGTATTTCGTAGCGTTAGCGTTTCTTCGTACTGCAATTGAGAAATTGGATACACCGAAGTTGCAACTTGGAAAAATGAAGATCTAATTATGGGGTTCAGAGGGAATGTATTATTGCCTCTATATGGTGCTTGGGGCAGGAGATCAGTGGTTGTGGCAGGATCTTGTGATGTTCGGTGGGGGTGTTCCGAGGTATCCGGGTATTGATATCTTTATTTCGAAGTATTCGTGAATCTTGAGTTGAGATGACTTGTGATATATCGGGTATCTATGGATCTAGTGAGAGCCTTTCGAGTATGGGCATCCAGGGAGATTACTTGTGAGAGTGGATCTTCGCAAGGGTGGGCGTCCATTATGACGATTGCCTCCAGAGTCTGTGATGAATATTCAAGACGAGTATGGGTAGCCGCCTATGATAGTCTGTGGAGCACGAGCTAGTGGGGTCAGAGGGTGTTGTGATACTGCGGAGAGTCGTAGTACTCACTAGTCAGAGGGTGTTGTGATGCTGCGGAGAGCCGTAGTACTCACTAGTCAGAGGGTGTTGTGATACTGCGGAGAGTCGCAGTACTCACTAGTCAGAGGGTGTTGTGATACTGCGGAGAGCCGTAGTACTCACTAGTCAGAGGGTGTTGTGATACTGCGGAGAGCCGTAGTACTCACTAGTCAGAGGGTGTTGTGATACCGCGGGGGAGCCGAAGTGCTCACTAGATGGCAAGAGAATGTGATGATGGAATGTTCTCCGATCAGTGTATGATGTGGAAGAGTTTTAGGCTTTAGTAGCCCTAGTATTGAGTTTTTGGAGCCTGGATGTTGGACCGGGGGCGAGTCTGGGGTCCCCGTCTCTGTCGGGGAATGTGGTGAGATGCGCAAGGGATATGCGCAGCAGAAACCAGAGATCAGAGTGGAGACGATCCTCGGTTGGATTGTGCCTTCTTGCATAAGGAAAAGAGAATTTCGGGACTTGCGTGTCACGGGGCCGGGATAGTGGTCACGGGGAGGAAGTTAGTGGGGTATTTGGATCATGATATGGGTGACCTTTGGAGGCTCAGCTGTGGAGTCAAAAGCTGACCTGGTGCTCTGTCTCGAAGAGGGATATGAGATGAGCTAGAGCTTATCATAATGATGTCTGAGGACACCTCAGAGGGAGCAAACCGATTCAGACGCTCAAAGACAGGCTTCGGGCATGTGTATTAGATTTCGGAGGGAGTTGCGGCACGTAATTATCCTTGGTTGAGTTATCTTATATCAACAGCCATCATTAGTGCATTGGTATGCCGCCCTTTGAGCTGTTGTATGGGAGGAGGTGTCAGACCCTCATTTGCTGGGGAAAGTGTTGATTCGCGGAAGTGGAAGTAGTAGTGAGAATGGATGATTTGGAGTATGGTGGTCGAACACTGTGTCTGTGTCAGTGGTATGGAATGACATCATGATGGGATGTCTGCTGAGGACGTGGAAGGGATTTCGCGGGTGTAGAGCCAAGAGTCTCAGGATGGATGCAGGGATGGAGTCTGGGACTCCCACCTTGATTCTGATCAAGGGTTGTGTGCGTAGTGGTGGTTTCTCCTGAGAATGTTAGAGATGTCGTCAGTATGACGGGTTTTCCTAACCCGAGAGTGCGAAGGTTGGTGCGGCATGGGTGTGTGATTGCAAGAAGAGGACTCATGGGAGTTACTCTAGAATTGAAGAGTGGGTCCTTCCGTCGTCACAGATTGGATAGAGAGGGATTCGAATCGAGGATCCGATGGTTCATGTCTTCTAACCCTTATGGGTCGAGTGATTGTTGAGATTTGGGGCAGTGATACTTCATGGGTAATTCTCGGATCGTTGTGTGTGGTCATCAGAGGGTGCATCCGGTGCCCGGTTCAAGACATTGGTCAGGACACTGTAAGGAAAGGGAAAGTGTGTTCGAGTTTCGATCGGTATGCCTTGTGAGATCTGGTCCGATTAAGGCCAGGTGGCACGTTGTGGGAGTAATTCTAGAGTTGAGTTGTTGTAGGCTTCGAGGGCGAAGCCTAATTTAAGTGGGGGAGAATTGTAACATCCCGAAATATCAATAGTAGAGTTTAAGGGCCTAAAAGAGTAAGTTGTGAAAAAGTGACTCGGCGAGTCCATGGATGGACTCGGCGAGTAGAGTCGCGACTTGGTCGCGTGTTAAGTGGCCGACTCGGCGAGTCAGTGTAATGGACTCGGCGAGTAGGCGCTGTGTGGAGAAAACCCTAATTCTCGGGGTTGAGCCTTATATAAAGATCATTATGTTTCCCTCCCAGCCTCTTTATCACCCCTTGAGCCCCAGAAAACCCTAAATCACGAAGAAGAACCATTGTTGAATGGATTGGAGCTTGGAGAATGTATTTGTGAAGGAATTTTGGGAGATTGAAGGCTTGGAGCAAGGGGCTTTGTTTGGATTCGAGTCTCATTTCTTTTGGGGCATTCCTTTGAGGTAATATCTCGTTTTTTTGAGTTGCTATTTCTTAGATGCATCATTTTGGGGGTGTTGGAGATCATATCTTTGGATGTATTGGAGTTTATAGGTTAGATCTGAGGTTGCTACCTCAGATCTGAAAGGGAGAAGGTCTAGAGTGCATGAAAGTCCCTGTATTGGAGTGTTTAGTGAAGCTTACATGTCCCAAACCCTAGCCCCAATGTGCAAATGGATTAGATCTCCTTGGATTCACGTAAAGTTTGCCACTTTACGTGATGGATGAGTGGTAGGAGACTAGATCTATGTTTTGGAGCAATTGCATGGCCTGGAATGCTTCTGAATGGATTCAGAACGGTGGTACTCGGCGAGTCACATGGGTGTACTCGACGATTTGGATGAAGATGGCCTGGAACTCGGCGAGTTGTATGAACAACTCGGCGAGTAGGTTGAAGATAGCCGTAGACTCGGCGACTCTGTTCTTGGACTCGACGAGTCTTGTCGAAGGGTCCCGATATTCTCTGGTTGAGTCGAGAATCGGTGAGTCGAGGGATGACTCGGTGAGTTGTGTGCGAGTGGACTCAGAGTTGTGGGACTCGGCGAGTCTCGGGGTGACTCGGCGAGTTGAGTCGCAGATTGGGGAAGTTTTGAGCATGGGAGCTCGACGAGTCGACGGGTTGACTCGGCGAGCAGGGTCAACCAGGAGGGTTGTCTTTGACGGAGGACTTTGACTTGGACCAAGAGTTGACCGTTGACTTTTAAGGCTTAGTCAGCGATGTGGCCTTTGGGCCAAGAGAGGGGTAAAATAGTCTTTTACCCTTAAGAGGGTGCCATGAGAGGGTTGATTCTAGTCTCGAGAGTTATATTCATGAGAGTATTTGCCTTACGTGTTAGGCGGTGGCGGGTTCGAGATTCAAGTGTGGGGATATCTGCTTTTTGTTTGCCAGGTGAGTCTTCTCACTATACTTTACCTTGAGTAGGTAACCAGAGTTATGTGATCAGAGTATTTGTATGCTATATGTACGTGATGTATTGTACTGCATTATTTCTACGTGATTTATGTTGTGCATGTTTTTAGAGTTGGAACCGGAAGGTTCCCAGAGTTAGAACCTGAGGGTTCACAGAGTTTGGGTGCACGGACCCACAAAGTTATAGCCTCGAGTGGCTAATATGTGTTATGTGTGGTATTTTGGGGAACTCACTAAGCTTCGTGCTTACAGTGTTTTGTGTTGTGTTGTTTTTCAGGTTTCTTTCAGTATCACGGGACGGCACCGGCTTGATTGTACACACCAGAGAAAGAGTCATGTTTTGGAGGATCCTGGTTTTCTATGCAAGTGAAAAAGGAGTTTTGTTTTTTTTTTTGTAACTCGTTTATAAATGAGATTTTAAACAAGTGTTTCTAAGAATTTACGATTATTTTAAATGAAAAATTGTTTTGAAATTCACGGTGTTACAGTGAGCATGATGGTTAAGAATCAACAGAGCTTTGATACATCAACTTTGAATGACTTGTACAATCAGCTGAAGTCTCATGAAAGTGAAGTGAATGAAATTGCTGAAGAATCAAAGACAAGTTTGGGAGGGCCACTAGCCTTGGTTTCAAAGATCTCTGAAAAGGAAGCTGAGAAAGATGAATCGGACGAAGACGAAGGGTTCATCATGAACTCAGATGATTAGGCAATTACTTTATATTCAAACAATCGTGTGAAAAAGTTCTTCAAAATCCATTCAATCCGAAGTTAAAGTCATCTGAGACAAAAGGGAATTTTGTGAGTAAAAGTGTTGGGGATGAGAAGAAGAAGGAAAAGAAGAAAGATATGAAGGTTGTTAAGGGAAAAACAGAGAAGAAGTTGAAGGGAGATGTTGGGATTGATTGTCATTATTGCAATGGGGCTAATCATTTAGCTAATGATTGCATGTTGAGGAAGAGATATGAGAAAAAGAATAAGACGAAGGATGAAGTGTATAATGTGGAAAAGTTGGAGGAGTTGCGTGCGAAGGCAAAGAATCTTTCATTAGTAGATCATGGTGAACAAAAAGAAGATGAAACTTATCAAATTTGGTTATCTGGATCAGATGATAAGGAGATGCGAAATCCGACCCATGGAGCAATGTATGCGAAGATGGAGGAAGAATTAGATGAGGAGGCATACAAAGTTCATGGGAGATGCTTCGTATCAAAAGCCGCTAACAAATCTCCGATGACCACAAAGGTACGTAATATTCTTAAATCTTTCAATATTCCAATTCATGCTTATAATTCTGAATTAGTATCTTTCAATGAAACTATTACTTATTTTGATTCAATTGTGGTATCTGCTAGCAATGAGGCTAAGAAGTTGTCTGTGCAGTTGCTAGAGACACATAAGAAACTAGATTCGAAAATTACTACGATAGATTGTTTAGAACTTCAAATAACTAATATCAAGTTTGATAGGGATAATTTGTCGAGTGAATCTAAACTGTTATTAGCCCAGAGGAACATTTACTGTAATTCAGCTAAAAGATTGTATTGGAAATTAACTGAACTACATCATTCGTGTAAAATCAGTAAAGAACAACATAGAAAATTGCTGCCATTTTTAGCTTATGAAAGAGCTACGGTAGATAACATTTCGTATGACTGTGAAAAAGAAATAGTTGATTTTAACAAAGTTCTGAATGATAAGTATAGGTATGGGATAGTCAAAGTAGATGAATGTCTTGATTCAACTGAATTGGTTAATATTGTAAATGACACTTTGACTAAGTCTGAACAAATTCACATCTTGAAAAAGACTGAGAATTCAACATCTGATTATCAATCTAATTTTGCTGATATTGAGGATAATTCTGATAATATTAGTGAAATCAGTGATATTGAGGATGTTGATTGTTCTCAGTTGTCTATTATAAATGTTGCATCATCATTTAAAGGAAAAGAAAAATGTAAGGATTTGTTGGTTGAGATTGACATTGATCAACCCTCAATTTCGAAAGTTTGTGATGTGGACTTTGTGGAAGTCAAAGACAGCCAAACAGATGATAGTGATGATGAGAAAGAAGAGAAACAAATGAAGAAAAAGGAAGTAGCCAAGGTGATAGCTTATTTTATTTCCTTATTTTTATTAGTTTATTTTAGATTTTTAGATCTTTTTATCATTAATGCATTGTATTTTATTTATTTTTCTTTAGTATGGATCGTACCGGGTGCTTGTTATGTTGCATAGGATATTTTGTAGGTTTTTCGGTGCTTGTTGCGGTTGCGGGTTGATTGGAGACGGGCTTAGTGGGCTCCTGAGGCATTATTGGGCTTGGCGGAATCAAAGAGGAAGAATTGGGCTTTGAAAGTTATTGACTTGGATTATTTGGGCTTGTGAAGATGGATCATAAAATTCAAATTTTGGGCTTGGAGCATCCATTTGGTAGCTAAATGATGATTGGTGCATTTCAAATTACATGGACAAGGAGGGGGAACCAAAGGAATCTTTGGTAGTGGAAGGGTGGAGTGGCTTGGTGGACCAATAGCATTACAGCAACATTTGCGCAGGTGCAATTTCCATCGCGCGGGTACCCGCGCAACTGCCCAGTTTGGGCATTTTGGTCATTTGGCTTGCCATAACCCTTGGGGATCAGATCTGGAGTCTCATTCACGTTTTTCCACCATTAGAGACCTGCAAGAGGCGATTTTGGGAGCTAGAAACCATTTCCTTTCATCTTTCCAAATCTTAGGTAGTTTCTTTATGCAATTAGATTATTATTCTTGTTTCTTTGTTGCCATGAGTGGCTAATACTCTTATTTGGTTGACTTTGGCTGAAAACAAATGAATGTTTGTGGGTTTTGAAGTATTTATGTTGATTATCAATTTATTCCATGTTTATGATTCTAGTTTGCAATTCTTATGCTTATTTGATACTTTGATCATGAGCTTAGTATTTGATTGAGCAATAGTTGATTTATTTCATTGATTTTGCATTGGATCATTGAATTTATCTAGAACAAGGGCTTTATGATGGTAGAAATCATCTCTAGCTTATGAATCATATCTCCTTTATGGATGTGTAAGCATTTGACATCCTCTAGGAATTGGGGATTCCTTCATTCTTAAGGCTAATTGATTTCTTGGGGTTAATTGCTTCAATTGACCCTTGATCTTAATTAAGAAGGTGTGTTGTGGGCTTCCCCAACCTCCATACTACTTATGAGGAATCTTGGCATATCATGCTTCATGATTGCTATAACCAATTTGGGATGAAGGATAAGCTTTGTATTAGATCCTAATGATAAACACACAAATGTTCATTGTGTTGAGTTGCCTTAGTTAACCAATTATTCCCAATCTTTGAGCATCTCATCAACTTGCTTAATTGCAAGGTTTTTAGTTATTCAAGTATTTTAGTTTTCAAGTAATCAAACACCCCCCTCTTTTATTTTAATTGTAGTTAGTTAGTTTAATTTCACTAGTTCTATTGAATTGCATTGGTGATTGAATACAACCATTTCCCCGAGGATCGATACCCCTTTTTACCATTATATTACGTTTATTTAGCAATCAAAGGGTGTAATTTGCTTGGTGGGCTTGACATCCCGATCACAAGGAAAAAGAAATTCCTTGAATAGTTGTTGACCAAGTGTATGAAGATACACAAAAGTTCGAAAAAGTACTGACTGAACTAGGTGCTTATTACCTAGAAGCGAATACGGTGGTTTACCCGATTTTCAAGTGTACTGATGATGTTGTTTTTCCAAACCAAGTCTTCGTAACAACTGGAAACGTTGAAAATATCAAACCGGAATTCAAGAAATTGGTGGAACAAGACAACATGAAAATCTCAGAAGATGGGTTATTTGCAAATCAAAGTACAACTGAAAACAATCTAACAAAAAATTCGCATGTTTTTCAAAGACAAAAATCAAAGAGAAAATGGATTGAAAAATCAAAATTTGAGAAAGCAGTCGTTAAACCAGTCATTGAGGAAATTAAAGATGAAGTAAAACTAAATTCAAAGGAATTCAAAGAACAAATTGTCAAATTTTCAAAAGAAAATAATGTTTCAAAAAGACAAGCACGAAAGAAAATATTTTGGCAAACAATTGAGTCTCGAACAATATCAACTGAATTATCAAAACCAGTTAAGTCTGTGAATTCATATAATCATTCAGACAAAAAGAATAATTCTAATCATTCAAACAAAAATGTGTCTGAATCAAAGTCATCAAAATATATTTTCAAAGTGAAAAATTCATCTTTTTCAAAAGTAAAACAAGTTTATCGTCCAAAACTCATACGAAGTCTGAAGAGAAAACAAACCCAAAGTTTTTGAAAGAGTCAAAATCTAATATTTCAAGCAAGATTTCTGATAATTCATTGAATTCTCATTCAACAAAGTTTTTTACTCCTCGTCAACATTTTAAATCAAAAGTTGATACTTCCTATGCTGAATCATATGTTTCAAAACCAAAAATTGATTTTGTTCCTTAAAAGCCAACTTTTTCTAATCACACGAAGAAACAAACATTAAAGGCTTCGCATGAAAAAGACATCACTTCAAGGAAAAATATAGATCATTGGCTCGAAGGACGATGAAAAGTTTATCAATCAAGCAAATACTCAGAAGAACAAATCAACAAAGTTTATGAAAAGTATGTCAATACTTCTTCAAATGGAAGTTCATCCTCAAAATATTCGAACATTTCCATCAAAGCTTGGAGACCGGTCACAAAAGCGAAGACAGTTCAGTCACAAACTCAAAATGCGAAGGGTAAAGTCAGTGTACATCCGAAACCAACAAAATCTTATGTTTCGGTTCCTACAAATGATGATGTGGACATTATTAATAGTCTAAAAACTAAAGTTTGTGATTGGATCAAAAATTCTTCATTTACTTCCATGTTGAAACCTAATTTCCAAGTACCGAAAAAGCCTTGGGTACCTAAATTCTTTCAATGATCGCAGGTACTATGTGACGAGCAATATGATAACAAATGGTATATTTTTAACAGGCCGGGATAGGAAATGTCCGTTAAAAATTCATAACTTCTTCATCCAACGTTCGTTTTAGTCTGTCTTTTTACCGTTGTACTACTATTGATGAGACCTTCGATTCTTATTTAGGTTACGTCGGCTAAAAATCATTCGATCTTTATTTCGAGTTTTTAGTTGTCTACTGTTATACCGAAACTTAGAAAAAATCATAACTTCCTCATACGAAGTCGGATTTTGACGTTCTTTTTATGAAAGGTCTCAGTTTAACTAATACTACAACTTTCATTTAGATCATAAAGGTTAAAAAGTAGTTTATCGTAAACTCACTTTTTACGTCATATGACGTCGTGTCGCATCTGTCACGAAACTTTAAGGAGTCACAACTTCTTCGTTATAACTCAGATTTCGATGAACTTTTCGCCTAAATGTTTCTAGCGAAATTCTTTACAACTTTCAATAATAAAATTTTACTTATTTCAAATTTTATATTTTTGTTAAATTTCAACATTTGACATTTGATTGGAATCTCGTAAAATTTCTAATATTTTCTGAGTGATTCTAAACATAGTTTTACTTCATCTCTAGTAATATTTTATAATATTATTTACTTTTAAATTACAAAACATGATAACTGAACGTATATGTTACATTATCTCCTTAATTTGTTTATCATTACTATCATATGAAAAGATAACAATATGCTTCCTAAGGCTATCAAGCGTCCAATTTTGTATATCTTCAGCATCTATCCTCATATGTGAAGCAGTAGATTTGGTAAGTATTAATACTTGCTAAATTATATGCTTTCTATCTAATTCTTGATTTTCTTCTTGTTTTTATGATTAAGTTCGAAGTTAATGAGTGTATGTTATAAAAAGAAAAGAGAAAAAGAAACCCACATAACAAGGTAACATATATGATCATATACCGTCTTTCTTGTTCAAAGTTCAGTCAGATAAATGTTATGGAATTGAAGGTCATAAGATTAATTTGAGTTTGTTATACTTTATTTATATATCACTCTTGAGAAGTTATAAGATTAATCTGTACAAAGTTCAATATATATTAGTCTTCATTCTTTGTTGGGTGAATTTTATAAAAACCCTTAAGTTTTTGAGGTTTTATCGGTTTTGTCTAAAGTTGAAATTTAAACCCACATATTTTCCAAAAATGTTTGGTTTACCCACTTTACTAGTAATAACAATTTTCTAGTTTACCATTAAACTAACTTCGAAAAAAAAAAAAAAAAAAAAAAAAAAAAAAAAAAAAACACTTAAGTTTATAGTTTTTTACGTTTTTACCTTAACTTTATATTTTTATACACTTTTATCCTAAGTATTTTTTATTTCATATTATAAGTGTTCATACAGAAAAAAATCTCATTTGTATACAAAAAATCTTTAAGTGGATATTGTCTTTACATTTTTTTAAGTGGATATTGTCTTTATATATATATATATATATATATATATATATATATATATATATATATATATATATATATATAAAGAAATAACATTAATAAAAAATGTAAAGATAATATCCACTTAAAGATTTTTTGTATACAAATGAGATTTTTTTTCTGTATGAACACTTATAATATATACAGAGAGAGAGAGAGAGAGAGAGAGAGAGAGAGAGAGAGAGAGAGAGAGAGAGAGAGAGAGAGAGAGAGAGAGAGAGAGAGAGAGAGAGAGAGAGGTTTTCTTTGCATGACTATACCGCTTAAAACGTAAAAAATAATTTTAGAATTATGAATATGTATTTTATACATATAGGTTTTAAAAGTATAAATACATATTTTCACATTTTTAGAAATATTAATATGTATCTTGATGGGTTTTGGTCATAAGACATCCTATGTTCTCATACAAACCCTAATGCTTGGATCTAGGTTTCTCTATTGTACATGCTTTGAATCCAAGACTATAAACCCTAATTCTAGCATGCAAGTAATCATATTAACATGTAATTAGGTTTAAGAACATACCTTGATTGTTATATAGCAATAACAATCACAACTCCACCTTGGATTGACTTTGGAATGCTTAAAGTCACAAGTGTCACTCCTCTAATGGCTTACAAACACCATAAGCAAGTGGAGAAGGTATAAAGAGAGAGGTGAGAGGTTAGAATTCATATCTAGGACCTCTTGGGAAGGGATACACGAATTCATGACCCTAGGGGTGTTTATATAGGTGTAGAGATAGGGTTTCAGTCATTATCCTTATCTAGTTGATTATCCATTAAGCAACCAATAAGATAATCCTTGAATCCTTATCATACTCGAATTCTAAGGCTTTCCAACCTTAAATTCGTCCACCATATAAATAAGATAATCCTTACCTTATTTTGTAACTATCACATAATTACAAATCAGCCCCTCTAGTTTAATTAATTACATTTGATCACAAAACTAATTCTCAATTAATTATTGACCAATATTAATTAAACAAATATGATTTCTCCTTTAATATATTATTCTTATAACATATTAATAAATCATATTATCCTCTCTCTCTTTATTCATTTCTCCAATCAAGTTGCTTTGGTGAAGGCAACCCAAAAGGACCATGCACCATAGGGTCAAGTACATACCAAAATAATTATGGACTTAGACACTAATCCAACAGTCTCCCACTTGGATAAGTCTAACAACTATTCTGCGTATGACTTCAGATCCTGATCTGCAATCGTAGCTTTCCAAAGCCGCTGTCAACTCTGATCATATCAGATACGCGTGTCCTTAGATAAGGGATCATATATTCCTCCATTCTAGATATCGTATGAGATATGATTTCAAATCATTCTCTTTGTACTATATCTCGATTTCCGATTTATGACGACAGACTAATTGAACAAATCAAATTAGCCCTAGCCCGGCCGAGCATTTACGTTTGTCATCACTAAACCATCGAGGGGCCCAAAGATATCGCTTTTATCCTACTTTGGATAAAAGGAACGGATAAACTTTGATACAATGCTCGCTTGCACTCACTCACCGAATTACACACAACAATATGTTTTATAACACCAAGTTACTGGTGCGTTTACATATTATCAATGTGCAACTGATTCGCAAGATACAACTCACACATCTCGGTTTCAAGAATATAAGATGTTATCGTCTCACTAATCACTCGTAATACAATTCATGGAGTGATCCAAGTGAGCGTGGGTTTAATCCAATGCTCAAATCATATTCATAAGCACTCATGAACGTTGCAGCAAACATTTGCTTATGTCTAATACTCTTCTAGACAATCCACACACCAATTCACGACAGTCTTCATTCATATCTACTTCCAACATATGAACGACTGTGGCCCGTTTGAATAATTCGATTATTCTTAATAAACTCAATTATTCTGGAAGTCAAAACATGCAAAGTGAAACACAAGAATAATACTAATCCCATATGGCCTCAAAGCTTTGAGTATAAACAAAACACGTTTTATTTATCACCATATCGATTACTCATTATTTGTCGTTTCGGGTAATCAACTTTTTACTTGAATCGTTACACTTGTCCCATGCTCCTAGCATGCACACAATGTTTACCTATGGTTCTTACTTTTGTGAAGTAGACAAATTGAACACATTTCCAATCATTCTCATTTTACAACTCCAAATCCATTTTCTTAAGTGTAAGAATATCACATTCTTGTTACTTATAGAATATACTAGATTCTAACACTTTATGCAACGATCCTTTCGTAATGTCACTGCACCAAAGTCTCAAAGACTATTGCCAATGATATTACAAAGTCCTCTATCGGAGATTGTTACAAGACAATTCCTTAGATATGATGTCTCTCACTCAAAGTACATTCCTTTGAACATCCTTTTGCATAAAAGTTTCTAATCTAGACATAGATTTTCAATATTTACTTCCCAATATGGACACGCTTCCATATTTTCCATATGACAACTAATTTCTTAATAGAATCTTATCTATTCTTAATGATGTCGATATTGTCCATCCAATATGGAAACATTTCCATAATTTCCAATACTATACTACCAACTACTCACAAGCGACCAATCATCGTTGAACTTTGGATTGTCCTTTGATAGTTGTTTAATTATTTTAGTCAAAACCGATTCTAGTCCCTTTTCCCTCTAAATGCGCTAGACATTTGGAAAATTTTGGAATGGTTAAACATTAAAGCATTTGCAATCCATCCTATACCCGAAGCGTATAGGACACGATGCACAATGTTTTATTTGCTATGTTCTCAAAATTCGAATTGTGAAGAGGAATGCCGTAATCATAATCGAAATTTTAAGAACACACTATGTACCCTTGACTAAATTTATTAACATTCCACAACCTAATCCTTTAGACTTGAAATGAAGCATAATATTCTCTCCCTTAATTATAGCAAAACAACCTTTCAACTCTTACAACTTTGCAAAGTATGACTCTTGTTTTCTATAATTAATATTGCCAACTATGCAATACTTGCCTTAATAATCATACAATCATAACATTTATGCTCCCACTATCATGATGATTATTATAAAACATAACACTTATGCTCCCACTAGTTTCGACATGTATTCATAAACATCTTAACTTTCAGAAAAACAATACTTATTGAATTTCTTAAGTTCATGTTTCTAATACTTAGTGCTTTGATAATCTTTTATCAAGACTTCTTGAACTTATACACTTTTGCCTTAGATAGTTCATATGTGTGTCTTAACAATTAAGACTAATTGCCAAACCTCACAATTCAAATTATGGAAAGGGATGCCGTAACCATGATCGAATTCGAGAATGCAATTTTACAATCACTATCTTTTAAAATCTTTCTTAGTGAAAGCATTTTCTCATAATCATTTTCATGAAGGAGGAAATCTTATGACACTTAGATTTAAACGGTGTATGTGTTCCCATCCATGTGAATTTGTTAAAAACCAAAGTTTACGACAAATTCAAACTCATATGGATCGAACTTCCTTAATCTTGATTTCTTGCCTTATGGTAGCACAGTTGCCCACCACGTCTTCCAAGTAGTTAAGCAGCTCACCTTTTCCTATCAATGTACTTTCCATTGATCAAGGTCCTTGACTTTTATGCATTCAAATGAGAACTCATAGGACTCACATGCATAATTAATTCGATTGGATTGGCACAGAAACAAAATAATGTCTTCACGATAGGTTGTAAACCTCAACTCGTGTGCTAGTGATAATCGATAAGGTTTATTTGATTTGTTCTTGAAACTTTTCAAGATTATTAAGACTCCCACTGACTCCTTGACATACAAGATTCTCTTGTCAATAAACATTTGTTGACAACCAAATATTCAAGAGTTAGTGTAGCTTTTATCAAAACAAAACACTTCATAATTTTGGTCTTAGTTGGTCTTTGTCTTATCCAAGACATCACAACTTTCCACAATTGATGAATGTTATAAACCTTCTTAATACTATTCACTCAATGTCACAATCTTGACTTTAAGACTTGTTTTGGAACGAAGTATGATTGACTTCTTGATTTGACCATTTCTTCAATCTTTGATTCCTCTTCTTGGACATACAATTGTACCAAGACTCATTAGAGGATCAATTGAGATATGGTTCTTAATCATTAAGACCTATCATAAAGCATAAAAGCTACTCTCCCTTCTTCTTAGAATGGAAAAACTCTTATCTTTCTGCCTACTTGATTCTTCTTATTCGTTTTGCAATTGATCTAAACCCTTTAATCAATTCAAAATTACACTTAATCTTGTAAGTGTAATCATATTTACTAAGCCTTTAGTAAATCATGATGAATATCTTTGTTACTCTTATGGTGAACTTGATCAACACACAACTTTGTGTACTCGATCTCCTAGTCCTTCACTTGACACTTTGTCAATGAATTAGTCTAATTTCCAAATACGTAATTTCTCATTCATCGTGCATCCACATTGCATGATTCCAAGTTTCTGTCCAATTGAAACTTGGGCGATGAGAAACTCTCCCTATTTGGTAAATTCTTGACATTTCCATAAATAACATAACTAAGAATCACATCCATTCGTTGTAGAAATATGCAAACACCAATTTTCATTACGATTTCATTGCAAGGAAGTAAACAAATAAATAAATAAGTCAAAAATTATTTTATTTATAAAAGCAGCGGAAAAACATTTGTCCTTACAATGCAAAATCCATTGAAAACTATGTAAAAGGAAAATTTCTAACAACTCTATCATAACTATCTAAGCTCAAAATCCAATCTTCAAGTCCATGCGATCAAGATCCATCTCTTGTGATTAGATTCATCTTGCTCTCTTATCAAGCTTCCTTTCTTTTCACCGATCCTTCAAAACATTCAAATGCAATCTTATCACATCATGTATTAAGAATCAATGAATAGGAACTTAATGGAGTTAGATAGTGGATTCTTACCTAAATCGTAGTCATACTTTTGACTCTCCCATCTCTTAGATCTCTTAGGTAAATAGGGCAAGTTCGTCTCCAATGCCCCTTCTTTTGGCAATAAAAGCAAATTGACTCTTTTGGAACAACACATGGAACTCCTTTAGACATCGCCTTTCTCTTATGATCAAACTTTTTGATCATTGCATGTCTTTCATTTCCATTGTCTATATCCATAGAGGTCTTGAAGGCAGATTCACCAATCAACTTTGCTTTTCTATTGTGCCAAACCATTGCTGATTCAGCAGCAACAAGCATATAAGTGAAAACTATAAGGGTCACGTCGTAGCTCATCATATAGTACTCTCTTACGAACTTACTATATGAGTTGGGAAGTGACTGAAGAACCCAATCAACAGCCATTTCCTCACAGACAACGGATCCCAACATTCTTAACCTATCAATGTGTGACTTCATCCCTAAGACGTGTGCACACACCGACTTTCCCTCTTTATGTTTACTTGCCAAAAGGGCTTGAGTGATATTGAACTTTTCAATTTTACAATCTTGTGGGTTAGGGAGAATAATTGGAGGAGGAGGAGGAAGTGAAGCATGATTTCTTGTTCCTCGATCGAATCGTGGAATATCATCTTCATGTGGATTGCTTGTTCCACGGGATTGAGAAGACTATAGTTGTCGAACTTTGACATCGGGAGAAAAACGAATTCAAGTTAGTTGATTGATTGAGTCCTTGGTAAATCACCCAAATGAAATTCCAAGGCTAGGACCCAACACAATATCCTACAACTCGGGAGAGGGATGCCGTAACCCAAATTGCAGAACATTTGAAGGTAAGTGAATGACGATTCACTAATTTCCACCATGAAAAACGAAAAAGAAATTTAAGTTTTAAATCTATGAAAACTCCTAGATCCTTTGAGATTCATTGAACATTTCAATGGCATGTTTAAATCTCGATATGCCCCTCTTGTTTGTGACTGGGATGCCGAGGATCACAAAGCGGGTGTGAATAACCATGCAAACTACATGGTGCCCTCACATGTTACAATCACCTATTCGATGTGCCGGTAAACCACACACGCTCCACCGAACTATGACAAACATTGAGTCACCCTTTGCTACCTTTGCTTAGAACCATTTAGTGTGCCGGTAAACCACACACGCTCCACTAACGTCTTCGCAAGGGCACAAAGTGTAATTTCATGGAATTGCATCAATTCACTTTTTGCCTAAGTAACTAAGATTGGGAATTTGAAAAACATTTAGTTACTTGGTATTTCATTATACTTATAATGGAAGGTTTCGTCCTATCCTACCCGTTCGGCTAACGACCCTCCACTAGTCAAGAGTGCGGTGGGTAAGAGTGGATACCCATTCAATCGCCATTTTATAGGCAATTTCCTTAAACACCCCTTATAGACCGGCTTCGTGAATGAGGCCTACTAACGGTAAGACTGACTTTTACTCATACATATATATAATGTTAGACTTTTAATGTTATATATAGTATAGGGTGTATTTTATACTTTTACAATACTATATGGTTAACTTTAACAATTACACTTTTAATTCAATTAAATGGTTAACCTAAACTTTTATGGATTTATTAAACCTCTTTTAATTATACTCCTTAATTAATTAATAAAACCATAAGGGTGTGATTTGAATTTTTCAAAACATTACTAGAGTTTTAGAATTTAACATTTCTAATTAAACCTTTTCATCAACTTTTAAATTCCAAAACTTGAGGGCAAGTTTTAAAACCTTTTTCAAAACATTAGGGCTTTAACTATTTAAATTTCAAAACTCCAAAACTTTTGGGTTCAAATTTAAACTATAAAACCTAAAGGGGAAAATATGAAACTTTTCATAACAACAAGGATCAAATAACAAATAATCTAAACTAACATTTAGTTACATAATTATCCATATTTGATTTGTTTAATGATTTCTTGCAAAACAATTTATCAATTTACTAAAAATAATTAATCAGTTATCTTATAAGGAAACAATTATCTTGTTAATTGATAATTATCTTTAATTAGATCAAGAATATAGTCATATATATCATAAAATCGGATTTATATTGATCTAACATGATAAGGTAACTATCCAAATGCAAAAACAGCAAGAAATCCCGAGATAAGCATTATCTGACGCTCGAACTCGCCGAGTACCACACTGTACTCGCCGAGTTGAGGTCTACTCGCCGAGTACACTGTGGTACTCGCCGAGTTCCTTAGCCATAAAGCCCAAAAAACAATTTTTCAGTTATACAATGCATCAATACAATTGAAACCAAGCTAGGCTTTGATACCACTGATGGGTTTTGGTCATAAGACATCCTATGTTCTCATACAAACCCTAATGCTTGGATCTAGGTTTCTCTATTGTACATGCTTTGAATCCAAGACTATAAACCCTAATTCTAGCATGCAAGTAATCGTATTAACATGTAATTAGGTTTAAGAACATACCTTGATTGTTATATAGCAATAACAATCACAACTCCACCTTGGATTGACTTTGGAATGCTTAGAGTCACAAGTGTCACTCCTCTAATGGCTTACAAACACCATAAGCAAGTGGAGAAGGTATAAAGAGAGAGGTGAGAGGTTAGAATTCGTATCTAGGACCTCTTGGGAAGGGATACACGAATTCATGACCCTAGGGGTGTTTATATAGGTGTAGAGATAGAGTTTCAGTCATTATCCTTATCTAGTTGATTATCCATTAAGCAACCAATAAGATAATCCTTGAATCCTTATCATACTCGAATTCTAAGGCTTTCCAACCTTAAATTCGTCCACCATATAAATAAGATAATCCTTACCTTATTTTGTAACTATCACATAATTACAAATCAGCCCCTCTAGTTTAATTAATTACATTTGATCACAAAACTAATTCTCAATTAATTATTGACCAATATTAATTAAACAAATATGATTTCTCCTTTAATATATTATTCTTATAACATACTAATAAATCATATTATCCTCTCTCTCTTTATTCATTTCTCCAATCAAGTTGTTTTGGTGAAGGCAACCCAAAAGGACCATGCACCATCGGGTCAAGTACATACCAAAATAGTTATGGACTTAGACACTAATCCAACATATCTATACTTCTAAAAATATATTTATATTTTTTTAATATATATATATATATATATATATATATATATATATATATATATATATATACGTAAAAAAAATGTATTTGTATTTCTAAAATACATATTAATATTTCTAAAAAACTACACTTGTACTTCTAATATATATATATATATATATATATATATATATATATATATATATATATATATATATATATATATATATATATAGAGAGAGAGAGAGAGAGAGAGAGTCAAGATCAAATAAGAAGAAATTTTTTGGTAGGAAGGTAAGAAATTTTTTATATACATATTTTCTTAGGAAAAAAATGAAATGAATCATTAGATGATTCACAAGGAAAAAATCCGGAAAAAACAATTTTATGATTCATTTTTAGGTAAATCTAAAAAAAAATTACTTTTATGACAATTTTAGTGAATATCAACAAAAGCATCGTAAAAATGAATCATCGAAATGTTTTTTCGGGATTTTTTTTGTGAATCATGTTATTATTGATTCATCTAATGATTCATTTATTTTGTTCACCAAAAAGATAAGTCGAAAAAAAATTTCTTACATTCCTACCAAAAAAAAATTCTTACCGGATCTATATCCTATATATATATATATATATATATATATATATATATATATATATATATATATATATATATATATATATATAGGGTAAAAAGTGTAAAAAATAAATATAAACCTACGAGTAAAAACGTAAAAAAACATTGTAAACTTAAGGGTTTTTTTTTTTTTTTTTTTGCAAAGTGAATATAATGGTAACCTAGAAACCTGCTATCATCGCTAAAAGGGTAAAACGAACATTTTTTTAGAAAATATGAGGGTAAAAATGGATATAAAATTAAACTTTGGGCAAAACTGATAAAATCATGAAAACTTAAGGATTTTTATAGTATTAACCAAGGGTGTGTATAAGGCGATTTGGTTCGGTGTTTAGCTAAAACCGAACCATAATCATTATAAGTGGTTAATGCATTTGGTAGCCATTGGTTATTGATTAATAGTGGTTTTGATTAACGGTTTTTGTTGGTTAATGGTTATGATTAATGGTAAATATCTGTTAATCATAATGGTCGAAAATGAGAAAAAAATAATAAATACTTTTGCTTTAAACACTGAAAAGCATAAAATACATTGTTATTAAAAAGTAAACGATTCCGTGTTTATACCTTATTAATATGATAGAAGATTAGATATCTCGTTTAATTCCAGATAAACACCTTTAAAATTTTCAATTTCGAATATAATTACATATTATATATTTAATATTATATTATATTATACATTTATTAATATTATTTGGTTCGATTTGGTTTTGGATGAAAACCATAACCGAACCATATGTATTTAGTTAATAAAAAACATAAACAGTACCACATTTTTTAGTAATGGTTCGGTTATTTTGGTTAATTTGGTTTCGATTCGTATTTTCGGTTAATATGCTCACCCCTAGCATTAACCCTTATTTGTTAGGACATTTTGAGTCATTTAACTTTAGTTATGTTCTTTATAAGTGATTTTTTTTAATACCACTTGGGTTGTTTTTTGCAAAGATGGTTGTTTATTATCCTACTGAGAACGAGATGATAAATAGATGTCAGTTGATGGTTGTTGTGACAAACATGGAATGATCGTGGAACTATATGCATAAAAGACATTCTAAAGGAGATTATGAATGTGATTTCACATTTCGAGTAAAGAATTGCACCAAATAGCAATAGACTTTACTCTTTTATCACTATATGAAATGTGCTTCACTTTTGTTCAGTAATAGCAATGTTATTTAAGTCTCTTTTTTTCATTTCCTTACCAATATAACAAGTACTTGGTGGCAAGGCACTTAAAAATCCTTAGTCGTAATAAGTGAAAGAATGATATATAATTTTCTTTTATGGAGTAACTCTCAAATACATTATAACTTTTTTTTATCTAAATGATACACTATTTATAAAAAAAATGTAATAGTTTTAATATGATTTAGCTATTTAAGATAATTGTATTTATAACGTGTGGTGTGGTGCAGTTTAATTGTGGCTTCGTATATTTAAAATCGAAAATGATACTAGATAGTGCAGTTTGACAAACTACAAACTGCAAACCGCACCGTGGATATTCTAAGTCTCGTTATGCTTTGCAGTTTGATGTGGTGTAGACGGTTTATGCGATTTAATGAACACTTATAGCTTTCATACAACTTCTTTAAAACCAATTATTTGGTAAATATTTAAATTTTTCTTACAACTTTTTTTATAACTTTAATACAACCATTTCAAAACTTTTTTACAACACTTTTAATCGTTTCTAGATTTTTTGTAAAAATTTTTATATACCTTTTCACAAAATTGTTAAAACATTTGTAGATTTTTTTTATTTAAACTTTGTTTGCAACATTTAAAAATACTTTGGTAAAAAAAAATAAGTCGTGAAAGTTTAAAATACATAATACGTTTAAAATATTATATTAAAAAATTACAAAAAAGTTTATAAACTTCTAGTTAAAGTTAAGAAACTGTTATCTTTTTAAAACATTTATAAAATACATTTGTATAAAAATTATATAACAGTGTATAAAATTTTAAAAGTTATAACTTAAGTTTTAAATGTTGTCTTAAGAAATATAAAATAAGTTTATAACTTTTTTGTAAATAAGTATAATAAATAGTAAAAAAAAATCAACAAAATGTTTTAAAAATATTTAAAATATTTTAAAAACCCTGTTAAAATTTTAAGAAAACAATCTTTGAAAAACATTTAAAAACTTCTAAATTTTTTTTAAAAGTTAGTAGAAAAAAAAATTCAAATTAAATTATATCTGAGATTATTTTGTAATAAAATTTAATCTTCACACCAACCTCGTAACAAAATAAAATGTTGATTAAAAATATAAAATTAGAAAAAGATGTGGCATGTTAAACCTGGAATATCATTAAATTATATAGAAAAATTGAGTTTGTTACCTTTTTAAAAAATAAGATAAATTTGTTGACAACTTAAAAACATATTGAAAAGTTTATTTTTAAAATTTAATATATTCTTAAATTTATTACATAAATATTAGTTGTAACAATTATCTCATATTAGATTAGATTATAATAATAAGGATTTCCCCACATATAAGCCCATACGATAAATATGAGAAAGAATGTAATATGATGGGTTTGATCAATTCAACATTTCAACCTACCCATTGTATCTTATCAATTATCAATAACATATTTAAGTAACCACTAAACTTACTATGGTTTTAATTTTTTTATTGGATTTTAAAATCTTTGACCATTTCAAGATCGATAAATCCATATATTAGGCAAGATTCTTGGGAAATTATAAAACTACAAAAAACAAAATTCCAAAACCTATTCATTAGTTTTTCTTAAATGACGTTTGAGTTTTTATTCAATAAGTTATAATATGAGTTTATTGTTGGGTCTTTGTGTACATATACTATTTTTGGCATATGCTACCCATCTATAGTTGTCGGGTGTAAGGCTGTTTTTTTTTTAAATAATAATAAAATCATACCTTTGGTTTCTTGTTTAAAATAGGTACTGATCTTTTATTGTTGTTTACAAATATTTAATAAACCAATTATCAAAGTATACGTTTATGGTTTTATAACCCCTCAAATTGTATCATGTTCTTCTTTGGTAAAAGATAGTTTTTCATTTTTAGCAACGCTAGGTTTTGTGATGATTCTTTTGCATTGGGTGTCAGAAAGAAAGAGTACATTTATATTGTAAATGAATGTATTATTTTTCGAAAAATTAAATATATTCTTATATTTTCTTTCTATTTATCTTTCTATGCATGTGAAATAGTGAAAAATATTACATTTTCATAAAGGGAAATCTCCGAAAAAAATCTTAATATTTTACCCTAATTTACGAAAAAGTGTCAAATTAAAATTTGTTTACAAAAAAAAATCATAATTATCGGTAAAAGTGACGATTTTACCCATTTTTCCCAGTTTAGTGGTTTTATTACTTACCCAATTTTATTAAAGTCGCATTATTTTACCATAATTTACGAATAAATCTCAAATCATGGTAAAATAATAAGACTTTAATAAAATTATGGTAAAATAATGAGACTTTAATGAAATCGGTTAAGTATTAAAACCAATAAACCGGATAAATGGTCAAATTGTTATTTTTACCGGTAATTAGGATTTTTCGTAAATAAATTTTAGTTTGAGACTTTTTCATAAATCAGTGTGAAATATTAGGACTTTTTCGGAGATTTCCTTTTTTATAAAATTAATAATATTTTAAAACACTTGTTATCATTTCATATGGATAAAAAATAAGTAGGAAGAAAATAAAAAAAAATTATATGCTACTTTTTATATCAAAAATCATATTTTTTTAATTTAATTTATAATTATTCACTTCATTAAATATCATCTATATATTTTATATACTTTTAAAATATCATATTATTCAAATTATAATTTTAATCAATTGTAATAAGTTAAACACTATAAAAATTATAATTATTTGTTTTATTATTATTATTATTATTATTATTGTTGTTGTTGTTGTTGTTGTTGTTGTGCTTCAGGGAATCCATAATCCATTGAATTTTATAGACTTCAATGGATTGTCATATCATCTATTAAACATCTATACAACAATACCTACAACCCATTGCACACTTATTCAATCAATCATCAGCCATATTTCATTCAACTTTTATTCAATCCTAATCATCACCCCATAATCCTCATCCTATTCAAATCTTATATTTTGTGAATGCTCTCATCTATTAAGGTCATCTCCAATGGGAGTTCAATAGGGGGTTTAATGGGGAAGTTAATCTCATTAAACTCAAAATCTTCATTGTAGGAAAATGATTAGGATTCAATGGAATAGGGTATTTAATCCCTATTGAACTCTATATTATCATTCCTCACACACACACACACACATATATATATATATATTATTTTTTATTTTAAATTTTTAATTAATGTTAATTTTAATTGTAGTTTTTAATTTTAATTTCATGTTAATTAATTTTTAAAAAAATAACAATAAGTAAAAAGAAAATGATAAATGATGTGACAATCCATTAAATTGTATAGAGTTTAATGGAGTGTAGATTTTAATGGATAAAATTTTATAGTAAGTGGAATGTATATATGTCAATCCATTGAACTCATATGAGTTCAATGCATTGGAGATGATCTAAACATCTATACAAAAGTTCAATGCATTGAAGATGGTCTAAACATCTATATAACAATTCCCACAACCCATTAAACACCTTAATCATCACCCACACTTTATTCAATCCTAGTAATCTCCATAGGCATGATCCTATTCAAATCTTATATTTTGTAAATGCTCTCAATGAAATACATAAATTATTATGGGATTATTAATAATTAACCAGATCAAGTCAAGGTCCAGCCCACGGGACCATTTTTTTTTTTAATCACAAATACATTTCACTTTCTATACAAAATTTCAACTTCAAGTTATACATACATATACTATTTGATATAAGTTGATCAAAATTCTTCCGTTTTATCATAAAGAAAACGAAAAACATGAAGTGGGTTCTCTTCAATATCATTATTCTCATCTGTTTCCAAATTTCATCCATAAGATCCCAACAGCAGTACACAGCAAATCAAGTTTTAAACTGCAAAACCAAAGATGAATTCCTTTACACCTGCACTGGCCACCACCACCACCACCATCTCTCTTGCCAATCGTTTCTCATTTTCAAATCCAAACCACCTTTCGATTCTGTCACCACAATCGCAGCCCTGATGTCATCCAACCCTCAAGAGCTTGCCCGCATCAACCACGTAACAGAAACCGCCGTTTTCCCCATCGACAAAGACGTCGTTATTCCGGTGAACTGTTCCTGCTCCGATCGGTATAATTACCAAGCCATCACCACTTTCCTCCTTTCACCACTGGGAAAAACGTATTTTATTGTAGCAAATCTGACGTTTCAGGGTCTGTCGACATGTAGTTCTTTAATGCATGCGAATAGATACAGCGAGTTCGATTTGGAAGATGGGTTTGAGCTCAAAGTCCCGCTACGTTGTGCTTGTCCTACAAAAGATCAAGTCTTGAGTGGCACCAAGTATTTACTCACTTACTCCATCGTTTTCAAGGATAATGTTCCTGATATTGCTCGGAGGTTTAACGTAAGTGTCGAGAGTGTGCTAAAAGCAAACGGGTTTTCTGAAACTGATCCTACTTTGTTTCCTTTCACTACGATTTTGATTCCTTTAACAGAAGAACCTTCAATTTCCAGAAGGGTAATCCGACCAGAAACGTCGACAGTGCCTTCTGCAAAGAGATCGAAATCAAAGAAACCCTTAAAAGTTGGAGTTCCAGTTGTGTGTTCCCTTCTGGTTTTTCTGGGCGTTCTAGTTATTTACATGAGAAAAGGGAAAAAGGTACAAGATAGTGAAGAAATGTCACATTCGCGTAAGGATCTCCTTGTCGAAATTGCAAGCTTTGAGAGAATCATCAAAGCTTTTAGCTTTCGGGAACTACAGAAAGCTACGAAAAACTTTGATCACAAGCGTAGGATTAAGGGTTCTGTGTATCGTGGTGAGTTTGGGAACCAGATTGTAGCAGTTAAAAAGACGGGTATTGATGTATCGATGCAAGTGAACATGTTGAGCAAAATTAACCACATCAATCTGACGAAACTATATGGTTTTTGCATGAATCAAGATTCGTTATACCTTGTTTTCGAGTACATGAAGATGGGTTCTCTCAGAGATTGGCTTAGATCAGGGAAAAGATCGAAAGAAACTCATGGTTTTTGTAAACGGGTTCAGATTGCTATGGATGTTGCTCATGGACTTCACTATCTTCATAACTTCGCTAAGCCTATGTATGTCCACAACAACATCAACAGCAGCAACATTCTTCTCGATAGCAAAATGAGAGCAAAGATTTCAAATTTCAGTCATGCAAGAACAACAGATCATGTTCGTGTCCTCACAACAAGGATCGTGGGTAGCAGAGGGTATATGGCTCCTGAGTATGTGGGAAATGGTTCAGTCAATTCGAAAGTTGATGTGTATTCATTTGGAGTTGTGATGTTGGAACTGATATCGGGAAAAGATGCTGTGTTTATAGAGGGAGGTCAAGAAGTATTGCTTTCAACAACAATGGCTACAATCATGGACGATGGAGGAAATGCAGAAAAGGAGCTTAGGTGCATGATTGATTTAGCAGATGAAGAAGATGGAAGCATGGAGTATGCAGTTCAAATGATGAAATTAAGTCTGACGTGTGTGAAACAAGATCCGGAGAGCAGACCAAGCATGGATGAGGTAGTGTCTTCTTTAGTTAGAATTCATGTTGATTTACAGAGGACTGTAGATCGTTGTTCAGAAAGAATAATATTAACAAAATCTGATCCCTTTAACGAGATCAATGTTTGTGATGATGATGAAGAAGGCTGTAATGTATAATTAAAAGCAATTACAAGTTGCAATATTTATTTCCTCGGAGTACAATATTGTTAATTAGCTAGAAAAAATATAGGGAGAAAGGGAAGAACATAGATTTTGGTAAAATATGTGACAAAAGAACAAAGCTTAGGGACCATATACATAAATAAGGGAGATTTTACTTACTAATATAAATGAAATCAAGTCCTACTAGTTTCATTTTTCTTTGTATACATCTCTTTCATTGCAATATCAAGAACTGATTTGAAAATAACATATGCTAACGAGAATCGATAGATTGCCAACATGGCATATATACTAACAATCTAACACCAACATGATGTCACTTCGATATAACCATACATATATATATATATATATATATATATATATATATATATATATATATATATATATATATATTGATTTTCTAATATGTGCTCTAAGGGTACATATAAGAAACGAAAAATATTACTAAACCGGCTATAGCCAGATATATAATACAAAAAAAGGATTCAACATAGACAATTCATTTAATCAGAAAGGAAAGTTTCCTGTTACTCGAATGGTGTCCAATGTCTTTTGAAGGCCATATTTAAGGACAGCCCGATGTCCTGCTCTAAAACCATGCCCATACACCGGAGACTGATCAGATTCAATCTGGTGTTTAAAGAACTCCGCAAGCTTCTTCTCTAACGCAAACCTTTTCCCTTGACCAGATATGGATGCCATCTGAGATGTCAACCAAATGTGAGCTACCACCTGACATATTCCTTCTTCAACATCTTGCCGGAGACCCACGTATCCATTCAGCCTCAGCCACGCATGCATCATTTCATGTGCCAAGATCGTCCCAGTAAGCAACCTAATTAAGTATACATATTATTTAATTATTTAATTATATATAGATATAGATAAGATAAGAAAAAGCCACGTGTCACCCAAAGCAATAGTACCTTGGAAGTCCATGAAGAATGAGAATGGCTGTAACCTCACAGATACGTATCAGCTTATATGGCTCTCTTCTCATGTTTGGGGCCCAATTCATTCCAATCCCAGTTCTCGGTTGCCTCGAAACCTACCGATTAAAAACATCAATAACATTTAACAAAGTAGTATCATTCACTCCTAAAATCTGTGAAACTTTATAAATACTTACTGTGCTAATCGTTTGTTCCTCTGAAAGGCATAGTCCTCTGGTCTCCGGCATGTGGTAATGACCCTAATGAAAAAGAAAATGGAAAATAAGAAATAAGAAACAAGAAGAAACACAGATCGACTTTCCCTTTAAAATACTTTTTCCTTACATTCGTTTCTCCATTCATGGCCTCATTAAGTGCTTGTCTCTCAACTAAAAGTAAAGGAATCTTCTGTTCCACCTTCATCCCCATACTTTCATAAAATTTCTGTACATCATTATAAAGTGGCTGACATTCGGTGGTATCCATCACTGCAGAATCAATACACTCCAAGCATAGCTTTCGTCCATCACCAAGAGCAACATATCGTGTTTCCTTTGACTGAAAATTTTATATCCGTTTTTTATTTCTAAAAATTTTAAAAAATAATAATACAATTTTGAAGGTAAGTGTAATTAATGAAAACTTACTTCCATTCGCTCACAGCTACAACACCTTGTAGTCCCATCATGCTCATGAAACACGCAGTATTTCTGACCCCAGAAAGGATGTGCCTTGTATACAACAACACCAGAAATATTTTTTTGAATCTGTAAAAAAGATTGATGAGTTTCAGGTGAAAGATAATTAAGAGTATGTAACGCTTTCCTGAAATTGAAACAGATACTTACAAAGTTCTTGCAAACATCGCATAGTGGATGATTATTTTCATTGTAACAAGAACCAGAAACATTTCTGTTCCAGGGTGAAGGCTCACCCAGTTTCAAACTTTCCTGTAGAGCCCTTGCAAGATCCTCGTCTCCTTTCAATTGGAAAACTTCATCTATTTCATGTATAAAAAGAGTTAAAGGAGAAAAAAGGAGTTGAAGGAAACAAACTAAGAAATATATAGTATCACTTACTGATCACGTGATTTCCTCTTCTATCGTCTGCAAATGATTTTGCAATTGCCCTGTCAATGCTTTCGATCTCTCTCAGTGGGATCTACAAAGGTAAAGCAATCATGAAACTTCAAGGTGTAGTATGTATCATTATGGCATAATAGTTAAAATGATAGTGATCATTACCGATGATGTGGAAGGAAATATTGTTCCCATTGATGCTGTTCTCCCTCCATATCTCCCATTATATCGCCTGCTTGAAACTTCATGGGTGCTGCCAAACCAATCCATTATGCAGTCTGCGCGTTTTCTTACGAATCAGCAAAATTTTCAATTTTACAAAATTCAAGGCAGCAAAGGGCGAGGTCGATAAATTATAAGAAGAATTGAAGCTCAGTGACTATGGATGAAAAGCAGGTGATTGTATATGTGATTACAGAATGTCAATAAATAGGGAAAGGGGACGGCTTAGGTTTATGATTCGTTTGATGTATATTATAATTAAATTTAAGGAATCAGGAATCAAGAACTGTTACCATCATCAGTTGTAATTGATGAACAACTCAACGCGCATTAACTTTACCAATTTAGCAAAGATGGGCATGATGTTTAGCAGACGCTTTATTCGAACCTGACGATGGTGATTAATTGATATGTTCCAAAATTATTCCTTTTATTACACATCGTCCGTCTTTTCGCCATTTTCAATCGTTGCTGGGAGAACTCCATTCCAATATCGTCTTTGCTTCTCGTTCCTTTACATAGTTCTAGTTGCTGACTAGTAAGATATGATCATATGTCCTTCCATGTTCTTTTTACACGGAGACACACGTTCCTATTAAGTCGTTAAACATTCTTTCTTTTTGCGTTTGTTTTTATAGGTAGGAGTTACTATTATATAAAGTGGATAATCTGAATTTAATACTATCAGATATCTCAATTTGAATTTCAATTATAATATATTTTAGATTTTAGATTTTTGTTAACCATCTCTTCAATTTTTCTTTTCGAATGACGGGTTAGTATATGCATGGGTTGAACCAGACCCATCCTAAAGGGTGGTAGATAGAGTGATTGTTCATGACCCATCTTTTAAAGGGGTTCAAATTTTAAATAGATTTTATTGACAAAATTGCAAAAATAGAAATTGTGGTTGTCAAAATTATGTGGTTTTGAGTCAAAAAAAACTTTGGTGATGCATCATTGGTCTAATTTCGGATACCTTGTATGGTTTTGGTTCCTATAGGTGTTATTTTTGTGTGGTTTTGGTCCATACCCCACATGAAATGACAAATATGCCCTTCATTACTTCCTTTTTAATTTGTTTTAATTATTTTCTTACTATTTTAATTTAAAAAAAAAAAAATGAAATATAACACCTAGCCTACCCTACCTCCTACTAATCCACTCACCCTTAACTTTCTTCCCCATCTCCAATCAACATCTCTTTCTTCATTGTTGGCCGACACCTTTACTTGTCGGACCACCTCCACTTGCCGGACACCACCACCTGTCCCCCCCCCCCCCCCCCCCTACCCATCTCTCCCTAATCGACACCAACAACTCAGTTGTCAAACACCACTAACTCCTGCTGTTAAACCCAACGCCACCGCCTCTGCCATCAAACACCAACGCTACCATCTTTTCCATCAAACACCATTGCCCACCATCGTCATCACAACTTCAACTAAAATTGAAATTTAAAACCTTGAAAGTGAAATCCTAAGTCCCACCCTACCCACCGTCTTTCTCATTTTGGATACTATCACCACCACCACCACTCGGTTGACCACTACTTTCGCAGAGATGAAAAGATCTGACCATTAATCTAGGGTTTCCACCGCGACCGTCATCATTAATTGGTCTTCCAGCGTATGATTTTATTGTTCAACAGAAAGAAAAACAAATGGAGAATGCATTTCGAGTAGGTTAGGTTTTATCGTCGGCAACTACGGACTAAGGGAATTTGCTGACAGCGGATTAGGGTAGATTAGGGATTTATGGTGCGATTGATGTTGATCAATGGAGGTCACCAGAGTTGTTGACTTTTCCAACAGTTCCATGTAGGAAGATATAGAGAATCAAGGGATGGGGAGGGTTGCAGTAGGATTGAGGGGGCCCTTGCGACTGTGTTGGATATGAATTTATCAATAAGAAGAGAAATATGAGATTTGGGTTTGCAGGTGTCCGACGCCATTTGGGTTTGTAGTTATCCAAAGACAGAGATAAACCATAAATCCAAAGATAAATGTTGAGTGTAGGAGTCGGAGAAGGAGATGGATAAGACAGTGTAATAGATCAGATTTATGGTGGTTGTTGGTTGAAGTTTCAAACGGAAAAGGGTGTGTCGCTGATTGAGGGTGGAGTCGCGGATGAAGGGGCTTCTCCCCAAACGATTTTCATGAGGGGGGTGGGGGGTTAAGTTTTTTTTTTTTGGCTTAAGTTAAAAAAATGAGAAAAGATAATAAGAAGGGTATAAAAGTAATTTAAGTGTTTAGGAACCAAAATCACTAAAAAGATCCAAAATCGGACCATTAATGCACCACCAAACTTTTTTTGACCAAAACCACATATTTTTGACAAGCACGAGGACCATTTTTGCAATTTTGTCGATTTTATTATATATATATATATATATATATATATATATATATATATATATATATATATATATATATATATATATATATATATATATATATATATATATATATATATTATTTAGGGAGCATGTATGTATAAATTTTTTGTAATCGAAAATGTTATATTTAGATGCTAGTACAAGTAATTTCCTTCAACTGTTGAGTTATTATAAAAAGGTTAATGAAATTTGTGTATTTTAAGGGTTTTTTATTCCCTCTCGTCTAGGACCTAAAATATGTTTGGAACGGTCATGGATAGAACCCATAACCTCATTGTTAGAAACTCCTTGTTAGCTAAGTTGACTAGTCCCAACTCTAACCATCTCTTCAAATTTAATATATACAAAATCGGGTAAATATCATTAGGGCAGACGAAATGACAACGAGTTGGTGGTTCTAGGATGGCGGTACCAACGGTATCACCGCGAACATTACCCCAACTAGCAACAGGTTGATGTTTTTGGCTCATATACGAGTGGAGGAACCCGTAATTCCTCATCTCCAACGAAGTTTGATTTTATTTATTTATATAATAAAATTTTATGTTATTATTACTCTCTTTGTAACATCCCAAATTTTGAGTCCAAAAATTTCATTTTAATTAACTGAGTATAAAAACACTCATAAGAAAACTACGTAGAAATATATCATTTCGTAAATCAACATACCATGTCTGAAAACCCAAATCATAAAATAGCAACATGTCAGAGTACAATATGTTATGCCTGAGTTAAGCCCGTCAACAAATGTGGATGTTGATCCTAGGCCGTCAGCTGGAGGTCCAGGTCCAGTAAGGAAGTCCGTTAGGGTGGTGATGAAACCCGTTTGGCAGAAAGATTATAAGATGGGTAAAGTCACGAAGTAGGATAAGATTGTTTCCATGTTTTTTTAAAGTATTCCTTAGGATTTGGATTTCTGTTTGGATTGAGTTTATCTTTTCATTGTTATTATTTAAACATTGGCATGGAATGGAATACGGTAGCTTTTTGAGTCAAATTCTATCTTCTTTCTGTTAGTTCTCAAGGAGTTTACACTCACTCAAAGTAGTGCGTGTTGCTCACCTAGGCTTGAGCGTAACAATTGGTGCTTTCATTGAGAGATGGATGAAGCTAGCATTCGTTTGCTTCTCAAGGAACAATCCAACTCCTTTACCAAAAAAATTGAACTCCTTACGCAACAACTCCACAATGCCACAATCGTCATAGGATCTGGTGCAAAATTGACCATTGAACAGGGGAATGGGCTACCTCGGTCCATGCGTCTTGACGTGCCAAAATTCCGGGGAAGCGATCCGGAGAGCTGGATATTTCATCACAAAATACTTTGCCTTGCATGGTACTGAGGCGGATCAACGTCTACACATTTTAGGCTTTAATCTCAAAGGGGAGGCAGCGGAATGGTTTCGTTGGATGACACGAAACAAACTCATCAACACTTGGGACAGTTTTCTCGTGAACGTCCGCAACCGGTTCGGTCCTTCGAAGTATGAGGACCCCCAAGGAGCCCTCTCAAAGCTTCTTCAAACCACGACAGTCTCCAATTACTAGGCAGAGTTCGAGAAACTTATGAACCGGGTAACAGATATAAATGAAAATTTACTAATTTCTTTTTATATTTCGGGGTTAAAACCAATCATCCAGCGCGAACTCCTGATCAATACATATGTATATATCATTAGAAAGGTATCGACGATGCGGTCATTATAAGACTAATGTTGAGTTCTTTCGACATTAGTTTACTAAAAATATCTTTAAATCTATTTAAAATAGTATTATAAAGGGGTGTTTAGTTGTTTATATAACTAAAAGGCCATTAAGTAATTATGGAGGGTAGTTTTTGTAAATTCAATTACTATAAATAAGAGGCTTGGGCTTTCATATTTTTTGCATCATTCTCTTGATTCAAGAGTCTTTTTCTCCTTATCCCCCGAGCATTTCGGTCCCTCGTGATTCAACTTCTGTAGTTTTTAGTATAGTAAGGTGAGCGCTGAAGCGCTGCACGAATCTTTTTTTTTTTTTTTAAATTCAGCGACGAAGTTCTGCCCCTGCAGAGCCCGACTCCTAGCTAAAGTCCCCTTGTAAGTAAGTTATCCTTACCCTATTTTAATATAGCTTATATTTAAAATTAATAATATTATTATGAACTTATAATAAATATTTGAGCTATTATTATGACTTATATAAGTGTCGTTATAATATTTTTTTAACTACTCGCGGTACGAGGAATCTGGTTTAAAGGGCCGCATAGGGTTGTTGGATTTCAGAATTGCTATACACCAAAATGGTCCTGCCCTCCGGTGTTTTATGTCTGACCCCTGTCTGTACATAGTGGTTGGAAAGTATTGTTTAAACGCTTATATAATAATAATAATAATAATAATAATAATAATAATAATAATAATAAGACTAATAATTAGTCACGGTAAATATTAAACTAAAATCTAGTGGTAATAATACTAGGTTTCGTCAAAAGAAATTATTTTAAAGTAAACGAAACGTTGTCCGAGTACCGAGTCACCACCTTCTTAAGTGAATGCATGGTCCATTTCATCTTACACATAGATATGAAGTATTTTATTATAAATTACGTGCTATGTGTGCATATTGTCTGAATACTTGCTGTCTATGCTGGTGAAAGATTTTTATACATGTTTTAAATGATGTAAACTGTATAAAGTATTTTATATCTACAAAATATGTTAGGTAAAACATGGGTAGATGAATGATGAAGGATAAAAGCTGAAATAGAGGAGCATTAGTAGCATGGACCTAGTGCCCTAAAGGTATACATTAGCAGCAGTGGACCTAGTACCCTATAGATGAGCACTGATAGTTGCGCCACAACCCGTAGATATTTCAGATAAATAAATGAACATATTGTCCATTTTTGACTTTTGAAGTTTTTTTCCTCAACTTTGACCTTAAATATTTTATATAAAATATTATATATTATTTGATAAAACTTAAAACAATGAAAAGACATTTTAAATAGAATCCATTCATATATTTTTTAATCAAGTATTATCTATAAAAAACAAAAATATTTAAGATCAAAGTTGAAAAGTAAGAGTTCAAAAGTCAAACGTGACAATTAATTCGGGACGGATGTAGTATTACATTACAAATGAAAATTATGTAAGATGAATATGATGGTAAAATTTTTATAAACCTTAAAAATAAATCAAGTTAGAAGTTGGTTTTTAAGAACTTTAAATGACTACAACCCATATATATTATACAAAACGATATAATACGGTGGATGTAGATACCTAAGTATACATATATATGAAAGATCAAAAAGAAAATAATTAAGAAAAGGAATTGTCAATCTCATATCTTAAGAAATACATTTATTTAATATTAATATACAATATATTATTTTTATATCTATAAATATTTAATTTATATTAAATATAATATGTAAAATAAAGATTATATATGTAATATTATTTATATTAAATAATATAAAAAAGAATATAAACTAATATGTAAAATTTAAGACAGTATATGTAAAATTTGTTAACAAATTTATATTATAAATAATATGTAAAATAAAGATCATATATTTAATATTATTTATATTAAATTGTATAAATAACATAAAGAATTAAAATATAAAATGATATGTAAAAGAAGGGACCGTATATGTAAAATTTGCTAATATATGATCCATTATTCATATACAAAAGTATAACAAATGAAAATCAAAGCAATGTTTTAAAACCCGGGTTTTTGGTTGACCCGGTATGATAACCGGTTCACAGGTCAACCGGTTGAACCGCCGGATCAACCCGATTTATGATCTTTCTCTATTTTTATATATTTTTACTTTCATGCATAATGCATAAACATATAAAACCAATAATTTAATGTCCACAAAGTTTAAATATTTTAAAACATTGAAGAAACAGCAAACGGCTCATTCTTTTGGTCTTCGCTACTTGTTTTCAACTATCCAAACCCTATTAAAACGGATCAATCCGGTTTTAACCGGTTCGACATAAGCGGTTGAACCGCGGTTTAGAGGAAATCCGACCGGTTCGATCCGGTTTGTATTTTTACAAAAAACCGGTCTTAATTGACCCGCCTTCTACCCCGGGTCACGGTCCAACCGGTTGAACCGGCCGGGTCAACCCGGGTTTTAAAACATTGAATCAAAGTTGCTATATAACACGAGGGACCATAAGTGTAAAATCTATTTACCGTAATGTTTGTTCCTAATGATATGCGTCAGATTAGTCAAAGTAGTTTTGACTTCAAAAAATGGTTTTCATTCTACTTTTTGGGTGTGAATAACAACACCCTGATTTCCAGCTTATTCACTTTGTTTACATATGGTTAATTTTTGCATAAGGTTTTTTTATTTGATTTATAAGTTTATGATCAAATAAAATAATGTGTGTGGAGTTGGTAGCAATGGTGATTTAGGTGGCCAGAAAAGAAAAAGCTTATAAAGATCTCAACCAAACTTAAACAATATCAATCATAAATCATACATCATGATTTCAAACGTCTTCGTATTTTGTGGTGCAGTGACACTAGCGATACTTGTGGTGATACTATTGGCCACCGTTTCACCATTACCGCATTCAAACTCATCTTCAAAGCCATTGGTGGCATTATCTTTATACATCCAACAACCACAAACCGTCGCCCTACAAAATCCGCGCACAATGGCACCGCCACCACCAGATGCCGGTGCCTTGATCTTCCATCGTGTTTTAACAGAGGGGCCAAAGAACACGTCAAGAGTCGTGGGGAAAGCCCAAGGCTTCTTCATCCCTGTCAAACAATTTGCACATTCAGGATTCAACATTATTTATCTTACTTTTGATACACATGAATATTCCGGTAGCGTTAGTATTCAGGCCAAGAATCCGGAGGATGATCAAAAGGATGAATTGAGTGTTGTTGGGGGAACAAGGTCTTTCGCTTTTGTACGTGGAATAGCTGTTTTGACAAGGAAAGATGAGCATGATACTGATCTTGTGGTTCCATATCACATTAGATTGCATTTGAAGTATCCTAATCGGTCTGAAACAATACCTGCAGGATGATTTGTAAACTAGTTTATTTATTTGTTCTTTTATTTTATAATGATTTTGGGGAACTTTTATTTATAATAAGTTATAGTTGTTAAATCATTTATAATAATACAATTACCAAATCTTTTTCGAATGAACTATAAACGATATTTGAATTAATGTTCCTTTATATTCATACAACAAATATAATTAAAATTGGAAAGGGAAAAAAGTAGAAAGCATGCACCATTGGTTAATCTACTTTTTTACAATAATTAATGTTCCTTTATATTCATACAACAAATATAATTAAAATTGGAAAGGGAAAAAAAAGTAGAAAGCATGCACCATTGGTTAATCTACTAGATGTGAGACCCGTATATTATACGAGTTTATTAAAAGTAAAATTTTAATATTAAAATATATAAACATTAAATATTTTATAAAATAATGTTTTTCCATACAAAATGTAATCTTTTGGAGCATTTATGAAAGAAATCAAATTGTTTGGAGCATTTATGAGAATATATTATCAAATTAATAGAATGATATATATATATATATATATATATATATATATATATATATATATATATATAACCCATTAGAATTTATTAAAATTTTATATTAAGAAATGTGAAATCCTTAAAAAATGACAAGTGGAAAATAATAATTTTAAAAATCTTAGAAAAATAACATGTGTCAAAATGAAGGAGAATATGAAAAGTGGCAAAAAACCTTCATTTATTAGTAATGATACGTTATGATATTCAATTTGGATAAGTACGCCTGAATCTTGAATAAAATTCGTTGTTATCAAAGAGTGTATAAGTAATAAATGCATAGTAATCTACAATGGGCCCAACTATGGACTAGATAAATCAGTTGGGCTAATAAATATAGGCTAAACATATTTACAACGTATTTGACAGTAATACACATTCGTAGTTAGAGTGAAAGGTAGAGAATTTGTAAAGAGTGAAATAGGAAGGTCTTTGTGGAGAACCCAAATACTCAAGCTAAAGTGTCGAGGGTGTATGTAGAACCCCAATAATTAGTTTTGGCACTAGAGCGGGATAAAATAGTTTGTCGTTTTGACTGACTAAGATAAATTGTTATCTTTGAGAAATCATATGTTGTCGAGTGGTAGAGTTGTAGGCCAAAATATGTAGTATCGTGAGCATAGCGCAAAATACATTTGAGATCTTTCAAGCGAGGCTCCCGCAGATCATGCATATATAGACATATATGTCAGATAACATATGAAATATTTGATATAGTGAACATGATATACTACCCATAAGGTTGCAATATAAACCCGAATATGAAGCAAAGTCCCGATGTGGTCAAGCTTAGACTGCATGTCTGTGGGTATTTTGCAACTTAGGTTACAATTCAACATGTTTGCTCATAAAAGCAATTCAAAGGGCTAGTATTAATTTAATGAGATAAAACTTGTCCATCTTTGTCACTGGACGATGATATAAGAAGTCATTGAGATTAATCATGGCAAACTTGTTTGAAAGCGATAAGATCGGTGTATACACTGAGAAGAATATCATCAATGTAGAGAAGTAAGTAAGTTAATGTATCATCTCTTTGAAAATGAAAAGTGAGGAATTATATTTCCTACAAAATTTCTGTCTTAAATCACGTTTTACAAACGACACGTTTCGTCATAACTCGTAAAAGTTTGAGACTTAACAATTTCTGTCAAGTTCACGTCTAGCTTTATTTAGAACCATGGTTGTAATACATTTTGCAAACCATTGGAAAATGAGGAATCAAATAAATGTGTTAGAATTATGAAAAACTTTCAAAAAAGTCCCAACTTATTCGTAAATGGCATGTTCCATTTTGGCATTTTCATTTATTTGTTTTAAATTGGAAAAGGTTTGTATTTTATTATTATTATTTTTTTTGGCCGATACTAGAATTTAGGCTAAAGAACTGAACCATGTATATCTTCTGATTTCAACAAAGACGACTTCTAAAATAAAAAAATTGACTAAGACTGAATTTCATGTGATTAGTAAAAGGTAAAATCTTCTTCAATCGTCAAGTCCCAAACTGTAGAACAAACTTCATTTATCTTGCTCCGAGATCTGGTATCATCTTCCGTAAGAGGAGAGTTAAGCAGGAAGAAATGGCGAAATCGAGCGCCGATGATCTGGAGCTCCGGCGAGCCTGCGAAGCTGCAATTGAGGGCACCAGCCAGAAGGTTGTACTGTCGATCCGCGTCGCAAAAAGCCGTGGTGTTTGGGGTAAGACGGGCAAAATCGGCAAAGGTCAGATGGCTAAGCCTAGGGTTCTTGCAATCTCCAGTAAGCTTTCTCTTCATATCTCTATTTGTTTTCCTTTATCTTTACTTTTTGTTTCAATCACCGGTTGCTAACATTAATTATCTGTTTGGGACGATGTGGTGCCGGTTTCTATATTGTAGTGTTTATTAGTTCAGTTGATGATTTACTTAGCCAATTGGTTGTTGCTGCCACTTGATGCACTTGATACTTTTCGAGAACTTGTGGATCTTTAATAGAACTTAGGAATTTTGTTAATGACGCTAATTGAGCAATTCATTGGTGCCACTAGGTTATTTGATTCTAGAGGTGTAAGCATAAGAATTTAAGAAAATACGCTGTACTGATTAGGGCAGAAAGCTAATTACATAGTCGATGGTGAAGTCAGGATTGAGGTAGATAACATAAACATGTTAAAAATGATGGGATTTATCTAGAAAAGAGTTATCTGCCTTGGGCTTAGTGATCAAGAGAACAGTCCAATGAAGAAACTAAAAATGAAGGATAAATCACCATAAAGATCATTGTATTTCCAATCGAGCTAACAATGCAAATATCTTGTGCATTTTAAACAGCTTTGATGATTTTTAATATATGGTTGTCCAAAGACTCCATATGTGGCATATCATTCATGTTATGTGACAATGTGGCATGCCATTTTGGGTTTGATAGCCTTATTGTTCTGAATTAGAAAAACAAAATCTGTGAGGCCTAACAATAATAAAACAAGAAAACTCTAGAGGAAGATGATGAAGGGCCTCATACTGCCAACACCCTTTGTGTCACACGACCTCCTCTACCCTATCCCTGTCACCTCTGTTCTACAGTCACTGCCACCTTAGACAGAGATATGTGCACTTTTTTGTTGGATAATTATATACTTTTCAAACTGGCTAAAAAACTAATACAATGGAACTTGTGAATAACGAATAAATGGTGGTCATTTCGGTAATTTATACAAAATGGAATAAAAAGTGATTAAGCAGAACATAAGCTAGATAAATAGATTAAAGGTATTAATGTTTTATGCTTATCATGTTGATTTGAAGTAGAATGCTATTAAATTACTTTGGAAACAAAGTGAAGTAGGGAATGCCGTTAGACGATTAATAAGAAGATCAGCAAATATAATGCAGTTAATTTTACGTAGGTAATCTTTATAGGTGACAATATCATTAAGAAAAACAATAGTTACATACATAATCTTTATAGGTGGCATTAATTATGATAAAGGAAAACAATAGTTACATAGATAATCTTTATAGGTGTCATATTTGTTGTTGCAATGTAATGACCATGATCAATGATTCAATGGTTAGCTAGATCTTCCTATAGTGTCCTTTTTTTTTTGTATTTGCCAGAAATTTCATGGAAACGACACAATCCTTATTGTTTCAGATTCTAGACATTTAAGTCTTTGGCCAATATTACTTGTGGAGTTGGGGGCCTATTAAGAATTGATCTATTGCCTAATGACATAATAAAAAGTATCTGATATAAATAATGATAATATTCTTAAATGTTTTTTTATAAATAATAAATGCAATTTAACAAATTCTAACTACCATAATAAACTTAATAATACATAACTCAATAAGTCGAGTTATTTAATGAGGATCATAGACTATGTAAGACAATTATGAAGATTTAGCAAATGATAAGGTCATGGTCGTACACATCAATTTGCTTTGTCACAAACAAGGTAAGTTTATAGAATTTGATATAAAGTTAAAAGTTTATGAAATACTGAATAAAAAATATTTAACATAAATAAAGGACATAGATTCCTAAATATTTTCTGGTTCATATCATCTCACTACTCTCCAAGTTGATTGCATGATCACAAAATAATAGTCATTTTGTGTAGTTTGGTCATTTAACTATTTGTGGTTAATGCAGCAAAAGAAAAAGCTCAACAAACCAAGGCTTTTCTCCATGTCTTAAAGTACTCAAATGGAGGAGTCCTTGAGGTACATAATACACTTTTCCTCCTTCCTCTCAATCTTGTTCTACCTAAATCCATGGACACCATTTGCATTTACAGGATAAGTTATTTGGTTTTGTTGCTTGAAATCTATTTTTTTATTTTTATTTCTGAAACTGTGTTTAGCCTGCAAAATTATACAAGCTGAAGCATCTTTCAAAGGTGGAGGTTTTAACTAACGACCCTAGTGGATGCACTTTTATGCTGGTAATTCTTCTTTTACACCAAATTAACTCATCATATCACATTACATTACATAATCTTCTCTTTAACTTCCTTAATTTTCTAATCCTTTTTCTAGGGTTTTGATAATCTTAGAAGCCAGAGTGTCGCTCCTCCTCAATGGACCATGCGAAACATAGATGATAGGTATTCTTCCCTCAACTATAATACCAAAAAAAAATCTATAAATTCTAATATATTTTCTAATATTTTAGGAACCGTTTGTTGCTCTATATATTAAACATATGTAAAGATGTGTTGGGCCGATTACCAAAAGTTGTGGGTATTGATGTAGTGGAGATGGCTCTTTGGGCCAAGGTATTTTTGTCTACTTTTGATATACATATTTCACTTGATCTTCTACTACTACATATAATGTAATTTTTATTTTTATTTGTGTAGGAAAATACACCTGTAGCCCCTAAGAAGAGAAACATTGAAGATGGGCCCACCACAGAAGCAGATGTGGTTTCAGAAAGTGACATGAAGGTTACAGTTGAAAAAGAACTTGTGTCTCAAGCAGAAGAAGAGGACATGGAGGCTCTTTTAGGCGTGTGCGTATACTATATTACTATTATACTATATACAGAACAATGATTTTTTTTTTTTTCTAGTATATTAATTACAGGGTAAGTTGCATCTTTTGTCCCTGAGTTTATCTTTTTTTGCAATTTTGGTCACCAAAAGTTTTCACTTGCAGTCGTGGTCTTTATGTGAACGTTTTTGTACCGTTTTCGGTCATGATCCACGTAAAATGACTATATTTTTTATTCCAAAACTGAAAAAATCAGTTATACTCAGAGACCAAAAATAGTCATTTATTTGGATCGGGGACCAAAAACGTTATAAGAACCTCAAATAAAGACCAAAATTGCAGGGGAAACTTTCTGGGGACCAAAATTGCAAAAATAATTAGATATACTCAGGGGTCAAAAATGTAATTTTCTGTTACTAAAATTACACCATCGGCCTTTTTCCCACTTGAAAAAAAAAGACTGCATAACATAGACAGTAAATTACAAAAACGGTCCCTGTGGTATAGTGAAAATCACAAGGGCAGTCCTACTTTCGATTTCGTTACATGGGAATCCTCATGGTTTCAACTTGTTGCAAGTTTGGTCTCTACCTCTGACTCTGTTAAAAAGCAGAAGAGAAATTTGTCAAAATGACCATTTTGCCCCTTGTGTTTCCAGATATGTGATGGGTATTGGGGAAGCGGAAGCCTTTTCTGAACGTTTGAAACGTGAACTTCATGCTTTGGAAGCAGCAAATGTACATGCCATTCTGGAAAGCGAGCCTTTGGTAGACGAGGTAAAAACCTTTAACTATTTTTTTTAAAAAAAAGTTAAAAATTTCCAGAATTTCTACCATTTTTTATTATAGTTTTATTCTTGTTGTCTTGCAGGTTTTGCAGGGGCTTGAGGCAGCCTCAATCTGTGTTGATGACATGGACGAATGGCTCGGGATTTTTAACGTTAAACTTAGACATATGCGAGAGGACATTGAATCAGTATGCATATATATTTTATTTTTCTTTTAAAAAAAATATGAAAATACTTAAAAAGTTTTAAATTAATTAATGTTTCAGATAGAAACACGAAATAACCAGCTGGAAATGCAGTCAGTAAATAATAAAGCTTTAATTGAGGAACTGGATAAGCTTCTTGAGAGACTACGTATACCTTCAGAGGTTAGCTATCTATATTTATTATTATATATATTATTTTTTTTAAATTATTATAAAGTCTAATAATTGTATCTATATTTATTCCAGTTTGCAGCATGTTTGACAGGTGGCTCATTCGATGAAGCTCGCATGCTTCAAAATATTGAAGCATGCGAATGGTTAACAGGCGCTTTACGTGGCCTTGAGCCGCCTATTTTGGATCCAAGCTTTGCCAATATTAGAGCGGTATTTATTATTTAAATTTATTTTTTTCTTTTTCTTTTTCTTTCAATATTCCCCAAAAAAATTTATAATATATTCTACAGGTCAGGGATAAGAAGGCAGAACTTGACAAATTAAAAACCACTTTTGTTCGAAGAGCTTCCGAGTTTCTAAGAAACTATTTTGCTAGTTTGGTTGATTTTATGATAAGTGATAAAAGTTACTTCTCTCAGGTTTGACAAATTAAAAAAAAAACTACTTTTTCTTATTTATTTTATAAATGTTTAAAGAATTGGAATCAAGAACATTGAATTTTGGTGTTTTGACTTTTTGACTTTTGATTGAACAGCGGGGGCAACTAAAGAGGCCGGATCATGCGGATCTCAGGTTCAAATGCAGGACTTACGCTCGCCTCTTGCAACACTTGAAGGTCAATATTTTTTTAAAACAATATTTAAAAAAAATTGTGTTAAAATTTTGTTTATTTATTATTTGCAGAGTCTTGACAAAAATTGTTTAGGTCCTTTGAGGAAAGCTTATTGCAGCTCTCTTAATCTGCTTTTAAGGCGTGAGGTATGTTCAACTAATTAGTATAATTCATACGTACAAATATAAATAAATATTTAAAAAGTTAAAAATTATTTTTTGTAGGCACGTGAATTTGCTAATGAGCTTAGAGCAAGTACAAAAGCATCAAGAAATCCAACTGTTTGGCTCGAAGGTTCAACTGGTTCAAATCAAAATGTAAACAATGCAGATACTTCCACTGTTTCGGAAGCTTATGCCAAAATGCTCACCATATTTATCCCACTCCTTGTTGATGAGGTTTTTAATATAATTCTTCTTCATTTTTTCTTTTTGTTTGTTTTAGAAAAAGTTTCTAAATTGATTTATTCATTTCGTTTACAGAGTTCCTTTTTTTCACACTTCATGTGCTTTGGAGTTTCTGCACTCGCTCAACCAGGAAGTCCTGCAAATGGCAATAAATCAAACGAGGACGATTTAGGCATTATGGATATTGATGATAATGACAACAACAACAACAACAACAACAAAAGTAAAAATTAAAAAAAAAAAAAAAAAAAAAGTTCAATTCATTTCCGTTTTTCCACCTAATTTATATACTGTTTCATATTTGAAATCTTGTAGGTATATCAGAGCTAGGGGCATTAAATGAATCACTTCGTGATTTGCTTGATGGAATCCAAGTACTTAATCTTTCTGTTTAATAATTTTTATTTTTTTGTTCAGTTCAAGGTTTGTTTTTTTAATATATGTTGATTTTTTTTTTCAGGAGGATTTTTATGCGGTGGTTGATTGGGCGTACAAGATTGATCCTTTGAGATGCATATCAATGCATGGAATAACAGAAAGATATATTTCTGGTCAAAAAGCAGATGCAGCTGGATATGTTCGCCTCTTGCTTGATGCTTTAGAAGAAAGAATCACTGCACAATTTACACGCGTAAGTTTGACTTTTATGTTGACCATTTTGAAATTTTAAAATCCACCTCTAAAGTTTTTTCACTTTTAATATATAGTTTGTAGACGAAGCTTGTCACCAAATAGAAAGAAATGAACGAAATGTCAGACAGATGGGTGTTTTGTCCTACATTCCCAGGTAAAAAATGTTTTTTTTTTTTTAAATATAATTCCAATTGGGTACTAAATTATAATAATAATTATTATTATTTTGTGTAGATTTGCAACACTTGCTACACGCATGGAACAGTATATCCAGGGGCAGTCTAGGGATTTGGTTGATCAAGCATACATTAAGTTTGTAAGTATTTAAACAGAATTCTTTTTAAAGATAGACCTGTTATAATTTTATTTTAGAATATTGATTTTCTTTTGATATATATATATATTTATATGTTTGGTAGATTGGGGTGATGTTTGCGACTCTTGACAAGATTGCTCAGACAGATCCGAAATATGCTGATATTATACTTTTGGAGAACTATGCTGCATTCCAAAATAGGTAAAATGGTTAATTTGATGATGTTACAGTAAATTACGATATTAACCTTGTTTTGAGTTGACTTGACTTGCAGTTTGTATGACCTGGCGAATGTAGTGCCGACTTTAGCAAAATTCTATCATCAAGCAAGTGAATCTTATGAACAGGCTTGCACACGTCATATCAGTGTCATTATTTATTATGTAAGTAAACTGAATTTACCTTTATATTTAAATTGAAACTGAAAATCTTTGACTTTTAGTGATTGTATTTTACTATTTTATAAAAAATTGCAGCAATTTGAGCGACTTTTCCAGTTTGCTAGAAGAATAGAAGATTTGATGTACACTATCACACCTGAAGAGGTTAGTTAGTGCTTCATAGATTGCTCTGCAAATACTTTCATTATTCTTCCTGAAAGTAATTTTTATTTCTATAATTGGGGTAGATTTTTCAAAGTATAATGTCCTTCCTATTAATTAAAAAAAAAAAAAAAAGTACAATGCCTTAATAAGAATTAAAAAAAAAAGATTTATTGGTGAATACATAGATTCCTTTCCAGCTTGGACTGTCAAAAATGGATCTTCGGAAGGTGGTGAAATCAAGTTTATCAGGGGTAAGTAATTAATATTTACATGATAATATATATAGTTTAGTTTTACTTTTATTAGAAAAAAAATGAGGTTTTTTGCATACATGCACGCAGGTGGACAAGCACATTGGTGCAATGTATAAAAAGCTTCAGAAAAATTTGACCTCCGAGGAATTATTACCTTCACTATGGGATAAATGCAAGGTAGTTATTTTCACCTTTTCTTGAATTTTTACTAAAAAATGTGTTTAAAATCTGATATAATTAATTTATTACACTCGCAGAAAGAATTCTTGGATAAGTATGAGAGCTTTGCTCAACTTGTGGCCAAGATTTACCCGAGTGAAACCATTCCGTCTGTTACTGAAATGAGAGACCTTTTGGCAACTATGTAAATTTGTGCCCTTGTTTGTAAGTTAAGTTTTATTGTAACGCATCATTTTCAGGTTTTTTTTTTTGTTGTACTTATTGGATTTTGATTATACATACAAAACATGGTGGTTTAAGGCTTAATGTTGTAAAAAATCAGCCAATGATCTAAGAACTTCATGTTAGTCTTTCACAAGTTGTTTTTACTATGAAAAGTCCCTTTAACTTTATTTTTTACTTCAGCCATATGAAAATTATAAATGTATTTCTAAAATTTTCCTCAAGATTGAAGAGCTTTCAAGAGGTATTAAGAAGGTGGTGGAATGGCATATAGTATTAAAGGGTTGTGTAGAATTTTCCTTGTAATAGTCTAAGATGGTTTATTCATTTACTTGGCTCCTTGGGGACTCAAGTATATATAGGGCGTTGGCTTTGTTTGTAAATGAGTCCTCAATTTTTTTTACTTCTTTCTTGTAAACGTTCTTAGAGTAATACAAGTCTAAAAAAATAATTTTACAACTCCGAATGATTTAGTTAGTCTATAACTAGAGGCAGGAATGGTCCATTGATTTTCCATGTCCAGGGCGATACAAAAAAAAAAAAAAAAAAAACAATGCCCTTATGTTTATACTTACTTGTAGCCATGTTGTGACATTAACACATTTCACAATTCAGGAAAATTATAACAAGTTCTTTGTTATACAAGTGTTGTGCCTATAATGACAGAAAGTTAAAGTTTTTTTAACAAGTAAACTATCATGAATTAAATGGGTGTTGGAGAGCTAACGAAGAACAAATAAAGGAATAAAAAAGTCAAATGGTGTAATATAGTGAGCCTATGTAAAAAACAATAAAGTGAAATTAAAAAAACATCAACAACTCCAAATGCTAAAGTGCAAGACCAAAAAAAAAAACAAACAAATTAAACTGCAACCAAGTTTAAGTGTGAGAAAGAACATCAAAACCCCAATAGGTTGGGCAAAAAACATTAACAACTTTGTATATAGTAGAGTCAAAACACGCAGGAACTTAAGGGGGCGTATATACCAATGAACTTGTCCAAACCACCTAAAGTGGCAATACACTTTGACAGCTACAATCCTACTTCATGAACTTATTTAGAATTTAACTATATTATACAGGAAGCCTACATCAATTTGAGCTACCTAAGGGCAAAACCAAAAGCTATATCGAAGCCAAAATCAATGATAACCCCCACCAACTATATCAGAAATAGCTTGATTGCAATAAATGAATTTTTTTTTGTTAATAGATAATAAACACAACTGGAGCACTCGGGTTACATCACATGTGCTACTTAGAAAGTTTCTATATGCCCCATTATCCACGAAAATCTTTGAACTTACACCACCTCTCAAATCTCCCAACAATGCCTCATGAATCACAAAAACAAAACACAACTAACTCTATAAGACTATAAATGTATATATATGAAGCTAACCATAAAAACTTCGAAGTTCTACCTGAAGCAACCCATAAAAATCAAACCTAAAAGCAATAGATTTAGAAATCTAACACAAATTGGAAATTAGATTGAGAAAAAAAGAATCAAAATATGAGTCGAAGTCTCCAATTCAGAAATTGAAAACCTCAAAATTACTCAGGAAAAAAAATCAAACTCAGAATACAAGGGTAAGCGATCGAACTCAGACCATAACCACCACAAACAGGATAATGAACACAAATCGGGTCTCCCAATCGCCATTAGTTATGCAGTAGGTTTTAAAGAGAATTAGAGAAATTAAAATATGAATGAAATATATTGAAAAACGTACCCAGTCGATTATTGATTAGAGACTTCTCGATCTTTGCGTTTTTCTAGATGTCGACAGATTTGGCGATTACGTTTTTATTTGGTGCCCACACTCTTATATTTCGTCGATATGATGCCTCCAAGATGCGAGATGCCGGTATATCAACATTGGACCAGTTAATGGACTAAAGTTAATGGACTAAATATTAGGCTGAACTCATATATATAATATCACGTATTTGATTAAATTTATGCCCACTATTTTTCTATTGTCTTGGGCCATAAGCCAACTCACCCATGTATTGGGTTGGGCCTGATAGAGAGGCTATAAATATTAAACATACGGGGGACAAAGATAATGGTTGAGGGACATGTGAAATCTAGTAAAAACTCTTGGTTTGTATAAGAAAATATAAACATTATAACAGTCTTACTCTAAATTTTGCTTATGATAACAATCTTTGTTTGGATAATAGGTTTTTTTTTTTTTTGAATGTATGACTCAATCACAAAAAGAGGGACAAGGGAAAACACGATCAAATCGATTGAATGTAGGTCATTCGGTGTAGAAAGAAAAATACGATTAAAAAATGACTTCAATTTCGGGTCGGATGTTTAGAACCGAATAAACCTTTATTTGGGTAATCCGGACCGAATAACTTGAGAACTGAATAAGCCTAATATAGATACCCGAGAACCAAATCGAAGTGCTTATTTAGGCCTAATTCAGTTTGGTTCGATTCGAGTTTCGGTTCGGTTCAGGTTTCCGGGACAAATTCTCATCCCTACTTGTGAATACTCACTAGACAAAATGATCGATACTCACTCCAACTACTTACCCTCTATTTATAATAGCCCTATACCGACCTAACTAAGAAAAAAACCAAACTGCCCCTGGTTAGCTACTTTATGACATACCTGTCACTTACTTCCTAACCTTTAACACAAGTGTACCAAATTTTTTGTTCTCGAGTTTGTGTTTTCAAGCCCTAAATTGTTTTTCACATTGGTATAAAATTCATTTTACTTATTCATTGTGTTATGATGTTTGTCTTTTCAAGTCATAAGAAGTTAGTTTTTATAACTTTACATGGAATCATCAAGACCATCCTAAACGTTGCTCTCTAATTGATTGTGAACATTGTATTGAATTAACTCGCATACCCAAATATGTATATGTAAAGCTTATGCTTGTGCACATGTATGTGTGGTGAAAATGATATATCTTCTCACTATATCTTCATTTTCCTTGTGTGTGTGTGTGATGTTTTACCTCTTGATTTTATTGCATGTATGTTGAATGCAAACAATGATAATGTACTTTATTTATTTATTATAGCATTCTACTTATCTTGACTACCTTCCTGTTTTGATCTATATTTTCTATTAATGGGTTCTCAGGCTGAACAGTATCGTGATATTTTTGCCTACGGAAATTTGGTTCCACATAGGCATCACATAAGTTTTACCATTCTTGCCAATATTTGCCAATGAATAGGGTGTGGTACCATTGTTGCTTACCAATAAAAAAATGGTGTTAAATGAAAATATTGTTTAATTGTCTCTTCCTTATTGGTTATTAGTTATTACCGATGAGTTTTTCATCTGCAGATATGCACCGATCAAAATTACCGACGGCAACAAAAACTATCAAAGGGTAGCAAAAGCCGTCGGCAACACATGCCACGTAATATTACTGGCGGTAAAAGGCATGCCACACCGTGTAGCCTCAAAAGCATGGAAGCTGACAGAAGAAGGTGAGCAATTACACTGCAATGTGGGAGCTTTATTAAAAACATTCATTATTTTTGTTAACTGGTTGTGGAACATACTTTCCTCTTTCTACCAATATGGCAATATACTTTATTTTTTACCCATAATAACAATGTAATTTCATTCTTTTTACCTATATAACAACATTTATTGAGCATAACAACATCAGTAATTTAACTCGAAACTTAAATATACTTTTAGCATCTCTTAATCCGTTCCTTTTTTTAGATTTATCCTTTTTAATCCAATACTAATAGACTATAACTCCGATCAACACAAAAGACGTTTTGTCTATAAAAAAGGTATTCCTGGATTTCGACATGAATTAGCAAAGTAAAGGGAAATATAAGCTGCCTTTAACCTTCTATTACAATATAACATTACATATAAAATCATCAAGAATTAGGCCTTAAAAGACACATCTTTTGTTTTCTCTTACTTTGCCTACATAATTGTAGTTCCACCATATGACATGAGAGATGCAGCTGCTGCTGCAGCTGTTGGAACAACTCCTGTTGAAACACCAGGTTTTGACAAATGCAGCAACCTGAAAAAAATATATATATTTATATAACAAATTCATCGTCAATAAATAATTTTATCTTTTAACATTTATAAAAAACAATAAAATCACCAAAACCAATTAACTCACATCTTTCATAGTTTTCAAGATTCCAACTATGGGAGTTACTTTTGACTTAATGCAAAGTAAATCAAGGAGATGAGGCTTTTCCATTAAGTCCTACCATTTTACAAATTTGCCCTTATTAAAAAAGAAAAGACTTACGGAGCAAGATATTCACAAAATGATGAGACTGAAGCTGCAACTTCACTGTAATTTTCAGCTGAAGCAGGTGCAGTGACTTCCACTAGTTGAATGCCAGGTGTCACAGGAACAGCCTCATCAGTGGCATGTAATTTCAGCATCTTATTAACAGATGAAACTGTAACAGCTATTTGAGCACCCCTTTGAAAATGGAAAGCAAATCCTACTCTCAAAAGCTCATGATCTAATTTATAACCCAATAAGTAAAACAATCGAAGCACATTTTTGCTCACTTTGCTTTCCACCATTGTCCTCACAAGAACTGATATTTGATCAGCACCTGCACCCCTCATTGAACCCCCCACATGTCTAACAGTCCTATCATAAAATGGAAAAATCACTTTTTTTTAAAAAAAACTATGAAAAAGTTTATAAAAACAGGAAATTTTTTAAGTTTTTTTTTTTTTTAATTACCAAGTGGGCTCAGGCTGCTCAAGATCACATAAAAGTCGAACCTCTGATGCTTCAGAACCTATATGATTGATTATGAACATGAAATGAGAACTGGAATAATATGTAATCTTGGGCATACTTATGAGGTCAAGATTTAAAGAAATGTTTAAAAAGGGTTTTTTTTTGTTACATACAAACTGACCTAGATTGGGGCCACTTTTGAGGCATAACTCATGAATCCTTAAGCGTTCCCTGTGAACACCACAGAGGCCTTGAAGAAGAATCTCAAGGGCTTCAACATGCTGCAAAAGAAAATCCATGTGTGAAAATATTAATTTTTTTTTTTTTTTTCTTTTCAAGAGTTTGTGGAAAAATCATTGTCACAAAGAATAGTCAGAGTTACAGATATATTGATGGATATACACCTCTCCTTGCTCTTTGACATTGTTGTTCCTTCGAACAATGGAGTTACTGAATTAATTTATGTTTAGGAAAACATACCTCTAAGGCTCTAACATAGAAAAGTTGAATTCTTTACAATAAAAAGTGTCGAGAGAACATGTATATTGAAGGAAATGAAAACAAGAAGAATCATTTCTATAATTTATATTTAATCATTTTCCCATTAAACAGTTCAGTGGGCATTGAACTCCAAATTCATTGTATGCCAACTTGTCATTCCACCTCAATCAACCATGCATTGTGGATTCAGGTAAGGAATATCAAAGGCTCATATTACGCCAATGTGGTGCTGCTTAATAAGCACGGTTATGGTTAAATATATGAGGGTAATTGGATAAAGAATTTCGATCGTTATTGTAGTTCATGAGAAGAATGTATAATCAGGTGTTATTTGAATAAACAATAATAAGCACAAAATTACCTGTGTTTCTATGATTCCTTGAACCACGCACTCCATTGGCACTTTGCTTCAACAGGTAAACCAGTTTTGTTTACCTGTAAAATTGATTGAAAGAAGAGAAAAAATTAGCCTCCGCATAGGTCGATTTCATGTTTCAATAAGTTAAAACACCAGCGGAACGAGGTGACGTTCCGGAATTTCGATTCCCAAAATTGGGATCAGAGAATTCATTTCATATACAGAACCAAACAAATTCCCAATTCCAACTCTTGAATTCTACGATTCCAGTCACGATTAATTAAGCGGAATATACTTGCCTGAAACGATGGAGGGTTTAAATTCTGCAGTGTGATTGGTGCTGCTGAGAAAGGGTTTGTGTGTTTGTGAGAATGGGAGAATTTGGGGAAGATTCAAATACTATATACTTTCAGGTCCGGAAGTAATTTATGTGTACGTGGAAGCCCACCTTAAAAAAAATCAGATGATGTAATTATTATTAGGGAAAATTTATTTTTTGTTTTAAAAAGTCACTGATGTTATTTTTTTGTATTTCACGACATAAACTTGCATTTTACCTGCTAAATTAGCGAACGACTACATTTGATGCCGGTTTTACCGGTTACAAACTTATTTGATTTTTTTTATATTTTTAAGAACTAAAATTAAAAGAAAAATCCATGTGGCATTCTTTTTTTTTTTGGGAAAGGTTTCTATGACGGAAAAAAAACTAATGTTGCTTTCAATTATTTCTTTCTTTTAATTTCTTTGACCTTCTTTTCTATTGACTTGCATCCATAAGATTAATCTCGATTAAAGGTAAAGAAGCAAATCGTTTATACACAAATATACAATCCTAAATTTCAAAACAAAATTTTTAGTTTTACTTTCTATTTTGTTTAATTTTTTTAGGAATTTGGGGAAATGGGGAATACTCGAGCTCGACTGGTGATTTGAACCACCATAGAATGTCATTCATATCCATATGCAAGTCACCATCTCGAGATAACACCGACCTATTGTAAATCTAACGTTCATCTCCACCTCCACTTCGATTTTGTATTTGGTTTTTTTTTTAATATTCATCTCCAGTTGTAGATCGAAGATGGTTTATGTGTTACTGTTTTTTAGGAATTTGAAGAGGAAGATGGTGGATTGATGATGATAGATCGAATCTTCACCTCTACCTTCAGAATTCATTCCCAGCGACGTCGGTTGCTCCTATTTCCGTCAACGAAGGCCGAGCGGACACCCTTTTCTTCCGTTGCTACTGCTATCATTTGTGGCCTCAACCCTTCTTCTCCATTGCTTCAGTGTTACGCCATAGTCACGACCGTCGCCGCCCGTATGACTAGTTGCTGCTGCTCCGGTCAACATCCACCACCCGAGGGAGGTTGCAGTGTGCATTTCAGCTTTTATGTCGCAAGTATATGCATATATTTTGGTGTTGTTGTTCATTGTGTGGGTGTATCTCGGCTTGAAAATCAAGAAAAAACCATCACCACTGTCGTGAGGCGGTGGTTATGTGTGTGTGTGTGTGTGTATATATATATATGTGTGTGTGTGTGTGTGTGTGTGTGTGTGTTTGGTGTGGGATTGTTCATGTAGGGTCAGTGCATGGATTTTTGGCAAAATCACCACCACCACCGCCGTGAGGTGGTGGCTGCCGTCGTGGATCGTTGTCGACCACCACTGCCCGATGTGGCAGTGGGTGGTGTCCGACCTAGTAAACCCTAATTAACCTAAAAACCTAATTTAGAACCTTTTTGGCACTTAATTGGGTTGGAAGCCCTAATTAGGGTTTAGAAAACCCTAATATCATGAAACCCTAATTTTGGAATTGATCGAGACTCGCATTGAAACTATTTACTAGATTTAAAATATTAATTAATAACCCTTTGCAATTAACTTAATGCAATATTAGAATTAAAGGATTAAGTCCTTAAGGGGTTAAGTAAGAACATTTAACCCTAATCGTTATTTTATGTGAAAACCCTAATTATGTTGGGCTTTGAGTTGGTCCTTTTCTTTTGGGCTTAGGTGTTTGGGTTCTTAATGGGCCATCCAAGAAAAAGTATATGGACTAGAATATTTGGATAAGCTTTAGGGTAAAGCCCATGTAAGGGGTTTGGGCCAATTTGGAAAATTAGGCCATAATTGGGCCTTGGTTGATTATTTGACTTTTGGGCCTTCAGAGTATAAGTTTGGGCCTTGGTCTTGGACTAAGCTAGATTAGGAGTAAAATGATATTTTTACCCCAAGTGGGGATTTATTGTTATGCATTGAAACCCAAATGGTTAATTAGGTTTTGTTTTGATGTTGACAGTTCTGGGATCTGTCAGCCAGCAGTCAAAGATTTATTCGCGGGACTTCAGCAGTGCGAGGTGAGTTTTCCTCATGTATAAACGGGTCAAAGGCACCAATGTCTGTCCGTATATATATATATATATATATATATATATATATATATATATATATATATATATATATATATATATATATATATATATATATATATATGTTCCGGATTAAGGTCCAATGTCGGCCGGTGCCCGACGAATGTTTATATGTGTTCCGCACTGTGGTCCGATGTCAGGTGGTGCCCGATGTAGGTTTATATGTTTTTCGGATTTTGGTCCGATGACGGGCAACGACTGATGAGTGTTTGTAGGCTTGATGTCTTTGTGATTCTTGCATGTGTCTGTATTTCTATGTTTATGGATTTCGATCCGATGTCGGGCAATGCCCCGAGGAATGTTTGTATGTTTTCGGATTTCGGTCCGATATCGGGAAATTCCTGAGGAATGTTTATATGCATTCCGGATTATGGTCCGATGTCGAGCGGGGCCCCAGGAATGTTTATATGCTTATGTTATGTGATTATTTAATGTGTATTTGTTGATATGTTTGTATGTATACCAAGCTTTGCCCGATGTCGGGCGAGGACCAACGTCGGACTATGTCCAATGTCGGGCGGGGCCGGATGTTGGACACTGTCCGATGTCGGGTGGGCACCGAAGAAGGGGTCGGGCCCATGATATGTTTATATGTGATTATGTGTATGATATGTGGTAGTTTGGGGAGACTCACTAAGTTTCGGTTTTACAGTTTTCAATTTTGATTTCAGCTATTTATGGTAGCAAATGAAAGGGCTCGGGATGATTGCATTGCACACACCATGATGGTTTTAGTCTGGGATGTTTTTTGATATATTAATATATGTTTTGAAATGATGTCTTGAGATACTATTACTTATATTTTGATGATATGATTTTGATAACTATGGTTTTATTTAATATTAAAAAAATGAAATTTTTGGTCTTGAATTTTGGAATGGTACATAACGGAATAATGTCTTCATGTGTTGAGGTGCTGGAAAATGGAAAAAAAAAATGGGATTTAATCATTAATTTTCCTAAAAATTTTGGACTTTTTTTAGATTTCTGTAACTAAAATAGTTTTAGTTATTAGGAATTGTAGCGCTAGAGTATTAGACCTTAGACAAAATTGTAATTATGGTCCTTATGGTATGTCAAAAATTGTTATTTGGTCTAAAAAAGTTTGGATTAACACCAGATATCCAAACATATCCAAACTTTTCATTTTGTTGTGAGTTTGGTCTAATTTGTTTTGAACTTTTTCATAATGACGATTTTGTCTTTACTTTTTTATTTTTCGATTATTTATTTATTTAAATATTTTTCTGATTAAAAGAAAAAAATTATCTTTTCTATTTTGTTTTTATAATTTTTTATAAAGAAATATAAATAAATAAAATATGTAATCTCTCTCTCTCTCTCACACACACACACACATTTCGATTCTTGAAGACATTACCTCCATTTTGACCTACAACTTTGTCACCATAACACATTTTGAAACCCACCCCCATGCATCGATTCATCACGACGAGTTCATCATCAACAAATTCATCAACACTTTGAACCAACTGTTATACAAGTGAAATTGATGTTTTTAAAGTAACGAGTGGTTGAATCGATACTCTAAAGATGGAGAAGATAATTTGTAAGCTAGATTGACTGATTTTATAAACCAACACCTCAAGGATTTGGAGCTACATATATGCTTTCCTTTTTCCAACCCTTATACATGATTCAGCTAACCACAATGATCATTCGTGCAGCTTTGTCCAGATCTTAAAGTTTATAGGAGGGTTTCGAACACGCAAGTGACGCACCCTTCCAAATATTAAACATGCACCATTGCTATCTAACAAACATGATGTTTTTATAATTTAAGAGTGCGTATAATATCATCTTTAATAAATGAAGGTTTTTTTGCTACACGTCAACCTCTCATGAGTTTTGACACTTGTCATTTTGTGGTAATTTTAAAATAAATATTATACACTTGTCAATTTTTGGTTTGTTTCAATTTTTAATTAAATTCTTATACTTATATATGTAAAGTATTAAATATCATATATATATATATATATGATATTAAATTGTAATAAATATATTTCTTTTTTTCTTATTTTAAAATTATACATTAAAAAATATTTTATGTTTACACTTTAATGTTTAATCATTTTTTAAATCAACTCGTATAATATACGGATCTTACACCTAGTATATAAGTATAAGAATTTAATTAAATATTAAGTTGATAAATATGTTAATACAAATAAGTTGACAAATATTAAGGAACCAATCCATAAATCGCATTAATAATCCAAATCCATATCGCATCACCACACTTAGTTTGTGTTTGATACGCCACAGTTACCTGATAAGCTAGCTTATTTTTCGAGCTTTTTTAAATTGTCATGTTTGGCAAGCCAAAAAGTAACTGATAAACTAGCTTTTTAGAAAGCTACTTTAAGTAGCTTTTTACAAAATCTCCCTAATATACCCTTATTTAATTACAAAAAACATATTTTTCAGCTAGTTTTTACCAAACATTATTTTTTGTTAGCTAGTTTATAAGTTAGCAACTAGCTTTTCAGTTATCAACTAGTTTTTCAGCTGTCAGCTTTTCAGTTGGTCTATCAAACGTAGTCTTAATGACTTTATTCTTCACTTACACAACAAAAGTGTACTAAAAGCAAATAAACTCCCTCTTTGACGCCCTCCACCCTCTCTACTAGGGATGAAAGTGGGTCCAAACCCGGACCGAATGGACCCGGACCCGGAAAACCCGAAACCGGTTAATAGGATTTCGAAGAACCGAAAACCGGACCGGTATGTAGGAACCGGTTCCGGTTCGGGTCCAGGTACGGTACCGGGTAAAGTGGATCTAGAACCGGAAAACCCGGAAACATCAAAGTGGGTAGGTTGGAACTGAATAAAGTGGGTTTAGAATCGGAAAACCCAGAAAAAACGGAATTTTTTGGTAATTACTTACTACTTAGTGGGTTGAACTTTGAAAATTTTCATATTGATATCCCGATTTTGGGGGACTGTAACTCATTGAATATGAAACCAAAACTAACAAAATTATAATCTAAAATCATATCCAAACTCTAAAATACACTATGGAAAAAAAAACCCGCATGATAATCCGACTTTAAACGAATGAGATATGCATGTGTTAACATTTTCACAGAATACAAAATACAAAAACACATAACTAAAAAGTTGAAAATTTTCAGTTTTGATATCCCGACTTCGAAGGACTGTAAATCATTAAATATTAAACCAAAAATGACAAAATTATATTCTAAACTCATGTACAAACTCTGAACTACAAGTTGAAAAAAACCACATATCAATCCGACTTCGAATTAGACATACTTGTTTTAAAACTTTCACCGAATACAAAAAAAAACTAAAAAACAAAAAACGTCCAGCTTTGATATCTCGACTTTATATAAAACTAAAAATGACAAATTTATAGTCTAAAATCATGTACAAACTCAAAAATATATGTTGGAAAAAATCGCATGTCAATCGGAGTTGAAACGAATGAGATATACATCTTTTAAACGTTTCACAAAAACCAGTTCAGACCCTAAAAGTGCTTCCGGTTCCAAACACTGGTTCCGGTTTTTAGACCCGGTTTACCCGGACCCAAACCCGGAACCCGGATAAAGCCAATTTTTAAATCCAGATGCGGAACCGGTTTAATATATTCTGGTTCTAACGGTCACGGTCCGGTTTTCTGGTTCTAAATCTCATCCCTACTCTATACTCCCCATAGTTTTTTTTTTTTTTTTTTTCAAAATAAAAAATTCCAACATTTTAATAGCTGAACCAACAATAGCCCCCGACTCCTCTACTTCAAGAAAAGTAACTCCAACTCCAACATCAACATCAACATCAATTGTTAATTAATTTATTATTTCGTAAATTAATTTTCAGCCAAATAACCGTATTTATTTATTTGTTGATTGACTGCAGAGAACGAACATGAACACACCGACACCCCCTCCCTGTTCTTTTGTGTTCGTTCTTGGTCCAATCAAACCATTTTCGAGACCATACCTTCACTAAGTTTCCACAAAACAGATTTATTGAGTCTTTCGTTTCAATATGCATACGGATATATAAAAGTACCAAAATTTCTCAATAATTCGTGGCAAATTCTTACAAGATTTAAACTTTTTTACCTAACAACTATAACCTATCTACCAAATGATTTTTACTAGTTCAAAGAATCGTGTGTTTGGGTTTAATTTATGCATATATACTATAGATACTTAGTATCTACACTCTATGTTTTAAATTCATGTATCTAGACTGAGTTTCGAAAGAATAAATAAAGCAGCAGATGAAACAAATACAGCTCCAGCAAAACAAGCCAGATCCAATCCTGTAACCAATGGTACACTCTTGAATTTCTCCAACACTCCCACTTGAAGCAACAACATTAAAGCATACCCGATCATGGACTTTGCTTGTGTCACTGATTTCATTCCAACCCATGATGGAATTTCCTGAATTAACACACACACACACACACTAAATAAGAACACAATATGTTATATCGTATATCTATATCGCTATATGTATAGATAGCTAATGTTTTTTTAGTAAAAGTACCTTGAGATGGAAATTTCCGAAAAAGTTGGATGATGGAAGTTGCGATCCTTGGGATTGAGATCCCACGAACATGACATGCAATCCCATTCCAAATACTAGCATCGCGGTTCCAATCAAGAACATATCTAAAGATTCGATCAGTAGTTGCATGATTCGGCCATGATCGGAATGGTGCGACAGAGAATGGAAATAATGGAAATACGACTCAAAAACCAAAAATGTTCCCTGTAATTCAAATCAAAATTTCCATTTTAATTTGATTTTGCGTTAAACAAACATGATTGTAATGAAAAATTCTTAGGGTTTTGTGATTTTACCTCCAAAAAGCACAAAACTGAGCCGAGCAAGGTTCCGGCTACGGCGAACATGGTGAAAAACCGGCAATCGATAATAGCCTGAAATTTTCATGGAACTGTAAGCATTGGAAACTATAATGACAAAAAAATTCAAGTCAATTAATACCTTTTCGATGAACAATTGAACAATTGATCTCCATGACCTAGATCTCGTAACCACATATAACCTCCTAAACACCGACGTTCTCACAATCGCCACCAGAGTAGCCACGTCTACTCCTTGGCTTGTTTGCGTCGGTGCAGCGACCACGACATTCACCGCCGCCTCAGAGCAGGAAGCAGCCTTAGCTAACACCACTGGTTTTCTCTCTCCATCTCCGGGCAATCGATTGTTCTCTAAACTAAACCCAATCGCGTTGCTCATACACTTCACCTTCACCGATGTTAACGTCTTTTGCGAGGATGAAGGGGCGGAAATTACAGAAGATGGCCTCCAAGCGCGTATCAATCGAGTGGCTGCCATTGTTGTTCGTGATTCTGATTCAACGAATGAAGAACTGAAGATTTTATATGGCGATGATGGCAAACGGGAAGTGGTTGGTGGGTTTTTTCAGCACTTTTTGGGTTGAATTTTTGTGGTCAACAATTTGAAAAGTCAAAATCCGAAGAATATACGGTGAAATTTTGATGCATGATGAATGTGCTTTTTGTGATATTGTATGCGTGTGGGCGCGGAAGTGTTTAAATCTTGACACGTGGACGTATAATTGCATTGTCGACGTGGCTAAACAAGGTTACGTTGTGTTTTCCATGATAGGACAAAACAAAAACGTTCTTCGAGTGACATTTTGTTTAGTTTTTTTTGTACAGCCTATTATTTAAAATTTATTCGATAAAATCGACATATGAAAGTAATTTTTTTTTTTTTAAAATAAAATTCGACTATCTCATATGAGCTTGTGTGTCGTGTGCTTCATATTGGTGACTAAATTAATAATTCTATATGAGTGAGTGTATTTATTACGTGTAAAAGAATAACCATTTTTTCTTGGAACAGATTCAAGAGAAGATACAAATGGGCCAAGCCCAATGCCATTATAGAAATATGTGTTCACATATTCGATATTGTTTTGCGGCTCATACTCATTTCTAGTTTTTGGCAGCCAAAAGATTGAAGTTTGTTCACTTTTGATATCGGGACGTTCAATGTTTGATTCTGGGTCAAAAATATAATATGTATAACAGCTAAAGTTTTATATTTTTGAATCTAAAATATATAAAATATAACTAAAATGACTATATCTAACAAAAAAATTAAGGGGGCCACAACCCTCAAACTCTGACAATGTTTGATATTATGTATTAATCAAACCATGATTGATTTATGTACATACATTTAAGTTTTTATTCGATTTTATGTACTCCATAATGCATAGAACATGTCTGGAATTCGTAAAAAGTGTCTGCAATGACGTATTGCATGTAGATATATTGTTCATTTTAATAAGTGGCTTAAAATCTATTAGTAGCATTCCGTATAGATTTTTATAAGTGTAGATTATGTAGTGAATATGATTCTGGAATGAGGAATATGCATTCAGAATTCATGGAATTCGTAGAACATATCTGAAATGTCCGGAATACGAATAATAAGTCTTGAATGGGTGTCAAAAATTTTTGTGATATTCTTAAATTAAGAAGTAATATTGATTTGCATTAAACCAATACGTACAATTAGTTTGAAATCAAAACTGGTGTCGTCCAAGATACTTATTATCAATTTGCATGGATGTTGCTAAAAAAATGAGTTTTTTACAGATGAAGAAATTATATACAATCTACAAGAGCTTTCATAATTGGTCCTGATAAAAGTGATGTTTAATTAAAATATTTTTTTATAAATATTAGATGCCATACTTTAAAATTAATTTTTGCTTGGATTGTTTTTGCAGATAAAAAGCCAGATGTGGAAAAAAAAAAAAAAATCACAAGTAAACTACCAATGACACCTATAAAACTAAGAACGAAATCAGAGAGGGTGTTAAAGTTTAAATTGAATACAGATAAACTCCGAAAGATGAAACCATATCAAGTTCAGAAAAACATGTTATTTTAGACTAGTTTTCATTTTATAAATTGTATGGTTATATTTTTGAACCAATTCACTTTTATAATATCTTTGTATATTTTTTTAATGTTAGTCTCGGACATTCGTTGATTCAAGTAATCAGTATGTGCTGCCAATAGAATATGAACTGCTACGCCTTGAGGATGAGCAATGTGGTATTGTTGATACGACTGTGTTAGAAATGATTTGTGATTTTCAATGTGCGAAAGAGTGGATGGTAATATTGGAAAGCTTATTATTGCTGACCGAAGAGTATAGAAAAGTAGCATTGTATAATATGAAAATGCCCCTTATTTAATATTTAAAGATATACGACGGTTTGTAAGGCATCATCAAAGACGCACGTTAGGAGTACGCACCGCGTACTCGGAATACACCCTGCATACTCGGAATACGCCTTGCGTACAAGGTCAACCACCCCAATGGTGGTCCACATGTTAGTACAACCAATTCAGCTTCAGAGTATGCGTCATGTACTCACTCTGAGTTGACTCAATTAGGTTGACTTGGCTGGGTTGACTCGGTTGATTTGACCAGTTTGACTTTGACTTTGACCAAGTTTAACCCTAAGGGTATTGTAGGTATTTTGGGATTTTGGTTGAGATTGGTCATTTGGTTAGAATAAGTGTCGATTAGAGCTGAGATTACCTTATCAGCTTTTATCCACGTTGTGAGGTGAGTTTTCCCTCACCGTTTTAATAGGTCAAAGGCACCAAGGTCGGCCCATTGGATTAGATATCCTATTATGTGATAGAATGGTGTCATGATCTGTATCCTGGTAGATCGGATGATGCTATGCTTAGTGATCTGTAGATCTGTCGAACTGGTTGTGGACTAATTATATGTTTATCTGGTATATGTGCACATATATTTGGTTGGCGGTGAGGCTTTACTGCTTTGTGAGTGAACCAACAGGCCAAGCGTATTCCAACCCGATGGTTGATTGGGACCAATGGTATTCCATCCCGAGGATGACTAGACCCACAATATGTTGGCATTTATACCTAATGGTTGGTTGGGCATGGGGTATTCCAACCCTATGGTTGAGTGGACCCATAGTATATTGGCATTCCAACCCGATGGTTGATTGGGCCTGAGGTATTCCATCTCGATGGTTGATAGGATCCGACATGCTGTTATTGTATATGTTATATGTTTATGTGTTGGTACTTTCGGGGAACTCGCTAAACGTTGGCTTAATGTTTTGGGTTATGTTTCAGGTACTTCGGATGACTGCGGGAAGGCGAAGGCGTGACCGTACACATCGTCTTGTTTATGACTTATGATTTTGGGAGACTTTTTTGGAAAATGTTTTGAAAACTATGATTTTTAAACATTTATGAATTTGGGTGATTTTTAAAAGTTTAAATTTATTGTGATTTTTATGGATGTTACACCTATCTCTCGGAGTACTACGATTTTCCTTTCAGTGACTTTAACCGAAACTCAATCGATCTCTTTATGCCATTTTGACGCTAATAGTGTTATTAACATGATTGATTTTTATTTTTTATAAAATAATAACTCCTCCAATCGGAGTCAAATTTTTAAATCGATTATTTCCTTGGGATCTCTTTGTTATGTACTTTCCAAATACATTAACCATTATTAAAAGTGCTATGAATTTTTGGTCACTCATTTTTTACCTTATTATTATTATCTAACCGTTCATATTTTTCCTCAAATATGAAATGTTCTATTATCATCATTTGTCGGTGCTAATCTCTAGTGATGGTTGGTGATGAGAATTTTCTAACTGTCATAGAGGAGATCACCACCATGTTCAGGGAATGGGCTTTATTGGTTTTGTAGTACGTTGTGGATGAAGAGAAAAAAAAAACAAGTTACCTTGATATGGTGCAGGAAGACATCCGAGTGTGACATCGCCAAATTTACAGTTATTTTAATACATTTTATTTATGCGTATTTTAAAACAAAATACTTCTTTTGTTGTAGAATTGGTCCCCAAAATATTATTTCAGTATGAGATAATATTAACATTAAACATTTCCGAAGAAACGTTTGATATTGATATCTTTTCAAAACTTGGGATGTCATTACTAATACAAAAACATAAGCATAAATGGATACTTACAATGTCTCAGTAATCTAACGGTCTATATCTCCCTGAATCTCTCATCATGCATGTAACATTAAACATTTCCGAAGAAACATTCAACCCACAAAAGATGTGTTTAGTTATCAAACAGTTAATCCAATTATCCATCCTTGTTTTACTATTTATTCTTCCCTGAAGATTTATCCTAAGCGTTATCTTAATCATCGTTGCCGAGAATATTGTTATTGGGATTTCTCCGCAATACATGCCAATAAGTTTCTTTCTATTTTTATTCCTAAGGATTTGTCCTAAGGAATAGATATGAAGTCCATCGTTGCTGATTTTTAGGCACGAAGTCCATCGTTGTCGGCGCTTACCTACTGGGCACTAAGTCCATAACTGCCAATATCTATCTAATAGGCACTAAGTCCATAGCTGCCAATGTTTAACTAATATGAACTAAGTCCATAGCTACCAGTGTTTATCTAATAGGCATCTCAACATCTATATCATCTTTCATCTTTCAACATCTATATCATCTTACATCTACCCATCTTTACCTAATATATTTATAGGTAATAAAAATACATATACAGTTTAAAATCAAATAAGACGTCTATATATTGTTCATCTAACATAGATATCAGGAATACAGATAATAGGCACATATAGGATGTAATTATATTAAATAATTTATATTTATGTGTAAGATTAGTGTAACTATGCACTCACTTGACAAAGTGTCTGGTGATTGGTGAATTGAGCATATCTTCGCCTTACACCTTTTTGCTAAAGACCAAGATGTATGTAATGCTAAGTCTTAGTCTAATTTCATACTTCATGGAACTATTACCCTAAGGCTTCAGATTTCTCAACAATCCTAAAGACTACATCAAGATCTAAATAAGGAATAACCAGGTAGGATCATATTGGAGGTAGGGTCCATTTGGTATACAGAGTATACATTTTGGAAATCCTGCTTTAAACACCTCACTAAATCCAGCCTAGACATCATCCGTGTAAGTAGATCAATCAGTATAACGATATGGAATTACTGATAAATCTTATTTATAGGTTCATAACAACAAATTATGACTATAAATATAAGTTACACTGAAAGAGATAGAGTGTAGCTTAACTTACACAACTTTTTGATGAAAACCGAAATCTAAATGGGTAGAATATTGACACGAGATTTCCTACATGAATTCTATTACTCAAATGAGTATTCATGGGTGGCACAGGGCTTCGTTGTATGCTAAAAATAAGGGGAAATGGGGCTAAAATCGAAAGAAATCGAGAGAGGAAATGTGGGTGGTGTGAAGGAGAATGAGGTTGAGCACATCTACTTAGAGTCCATATGTGCGTCGCGCATGAGGTACGCGCCACGCACTCCATCCATATCGATTTTCTTGTTTTTTCAACACATGTCAGGTCCAAATTTATCTGCATCCCTATGTCGATAGCCTACTGCGTGCCGTTCCCCTCGCGCGCACGCATATGAGTTTCTGATTTTTCAAAAAAATCATATCTTCTTCATATGAGCTTTGTTTTCGATGTTCTTTATATCAATGTGTAGCTAACAATGAGATCTACAACTTTCTCTCAGTCAACTAATTTCGACTTTATTTTTAAAGCTATATTTTTAACAACCTTAGACAATGAAATTCCGTTAAAAATTCATAACTTTCTCATATGATATCCGTTCTCAACTGTCTTTATATCGACAAAACCATATAGACAAGATCTTCAACTCTCGTTTAGATTGTTTTTCCTAACAATCAAAAATATCTACTTTGAACTCTAAGCCATATATTGTTGCGTTGAAACTTCAAAAGATCATAACTTCCTCTTATAAAGTTAGATTTAACGTACTCTATATGCACGATCACGGTTTAACGACTACTACAACTTCCATTTAGATTATTTTCCTTAAATAATCCCTCTTTGATAGTGTTTAATTATATTATTATTCTTTAATCATCTAGCATTATCTTTCAGACGTTACACCGAGAGCAAGAGACTAAGCCGCATCTTCAGACAAAACACGAGTCGGAGCATATTCAGACCGAAGTGAGCCAATAGAAGAGATGCAAGATTCAGGATTCACTACTAGGAGGCCATCAGGATCGGATATGTTATGCCAAGTGTGAGAGAACTCACGAGGGGAGTTGTCATGAGAAAGGGAGGGACTGCTTCAGTTGTGGTCAGGTTGGTCATTTTAACAGGGATTGTCCTCAGGGTTCGAGTCCGATTTGTTTTCATTGCAACGAAGTAAACCCCAAGAAGGCTGATTTTCTGAGGTTGATGATTAGAGCAAGAAGGGCACCTGCTCTAGCTACATTGAGGATCACAAATGGCTATGATGGCAGTGTGGAGGCTCTAGAGGTGAGGAGCCGAGCATTTCAGTTGCAGGATGAAGAGACTCGAGTTCCAGCAGATGTTGTTGCAGGTTTACATCTTGTTCTCTTACTTCATTATTTTATTATTTATTCTTATGATCATGTAATTATGTGTGTGTGACGTTATTTTTGGTATAGTTAAGTCTCCACCTAAGAATCGTAGTTTCTTTATGATGTTCTAGTTTTTATATTTCAAATAGTTGTCATATACCATTTTGCATACAGAGAGATGTGCTTAGAAGGTATTTGGATGACTTACTTTTTGGATTCGAAATGGGAGACGTCGACCATCGACAGAGCAAGCAATAAATGTAGGAAGATTGAGTGTTTTGCTTAGAGGATCAACTGTCAGATTTATTTTGATGGCTTCAGCAAAGAGTCCGAGGAAGTTGCAGTATAATCTTATTGGATTTGAATGTGAGATTCGTATGTATCATTCATAGTTGTGAGGCAATGAAGAACTAGTGAAATCGCATGCGTAAGGATAATTGCTTTCATATTCACACCTTTAGGGAGTAGTTGATGCGTGTTCACCTGGGTTCTGATTAGCAGTAAGTGAGTTGTTAGATCGGCTATCCATTTGCTCTGATAGTAGGTTTATTCATTCTTTTTCATTTGTTGGGGATTTTCAAATATATGGAAATTATATCAAGAGAATATGCATTGGATATGACAAACTTTCGTCAAGAGTAGTGAAATGTTTTGGGTTGGGTGTACCATGGATTGTTTAATCTTAAAATCTAATGGTTATGGGGTTAGCAGAGTGCATCTGAATCCAAGTTGGGGAGAATCATTTGGATTAATAGGAATATTTCCAAGTGAGAATCAATGTGGAATTTCATATTTTAGGGCAAGTGAATAGTCAATTATGGTGGTGGCATGAGTCGGGGTTTATGCTTGGAATAATGTTCATTGTTCGGTTATAACTAGGAAAAAATGTTGTAGGTTTAGGTTGAGGCTTGTGTTAGAACTTATCTGCATGTTCTTGTCTGATGAAGGCTTTGAGGTTTAAAGCACGAACCAAACACCTGATTAGGGTTTAGCGGGATCAAGATCAAGATGATCTGTAATCTTGATGTTTGAGTGGGTTAAATGGTAACATGAAGTCTTGTGAAGTAGTAAGTGTATGAATCATAAGGTTGGTACCCGATAGTGTCTGTCATGGTAGGGTATTAAACCAAGTTTGGAGTAGGGAAACTCCATGATTAGCGGATTGGATATGTGTAATAGATAGACTAGGGTAGCCTTCGTCAGTTAGACTCTTTGGCGGAGTCTCATTATACGACCAAGCGTGAGATAGTTAATCTCGGTTAACGATTAAGGATTCTGCAACCCAAGTTATTAGAAGGTCAACGTGGAATCAGGATATATCATATAGATAAAATATATGAATATGTGGTTATTAGGATGTGATTTGTGTATTCGTTTAGCACCAATGTTTGACACTCGTGTTAGGAGTCACCTTTATTTTTCAGATGCAATGTTTCAAAAACAAGGAATGGCCAGAGATTCTGTTTTTCTAGTTTTAAACAAGGTATTTCAAGGTCGGAAGGGTTTCATCCGGTTCGGGTTGCAAATTGGATTCTTTATGGTTGTGGGATGGGATGGTTCGGTCTGCCTGGAAGTTAGACTTGGTGTATGGTTTCAGTTTTCAGGTAGAGCATTGGTTTTCTTTCGTTGGCTGAGGTCAAAGTGTTAAGGTTCATTTCTTCGTCAGGATAAGTGAATTCCACTAAGAATGGGCTTGAAGGAAGTATTGGAAGGCGTTCATCTGTAGGAGATGACTTCTCGGTCCTAATCAGAATTAAAGAGGTTCGGGGAAGGTCGAATGGTGTGGAAAAGAAAGTAGTAAGGAATGATTTCGAGGACGAAATCTAATTTAATGGGGGAAGAGTTGTAACACCTTGTTTCGTGTCATTTCTTTATAATATTGGCTGTGAGATCTAAGCCCTTGATTTGCGTGCTAGAACCATAAAGTACAAAGTTGTAAGCCAGGATTCTTATGTGGATTATGATTTTAGATCATTATATGTTAAGCCAAAGGTAACTCGATAGGATTGTGGGGTTCATCAATACCTTTTCGTTCATATAAAGAACACTGAAATCAGAGTTAAAACGAAGAAGTTATGGTTTTTGAAGTTGAGCGGAAATATGGAAGTTTTGCCCTACGCAGGGCATAGTGTAGCTATGCATGGCATAGTAGCTGATGAAGGAATGCATCCTTAATGATCTACGCATGGAATAGATTTAGCTACATAGGGCGTAGCCGCTTCTGACCAAAACCATAATTGAGGGGTTGTGAGTTATATTTAAAGGCTCTAATCGCTTGGGAGCCTTCCTATGCTCAGCCTCCATCCTCCTTTACAGTAACCTTGAAACCCTAGCCATCTTGTGAGGATTTTGAATCATTTAATTGATTTCTTATGTGTTTTATGAATAAGGAGGCCGTTGAAAGTGTGCTTGGGAGTCCACAGATGGTAGATTCGGACTCTACTCTTCAACATTCTCCAAGAGGTATAAAGCTTGAACCTTGATGATTCATTTGATAGATCTATCTAATTATGGATATTATGAGTTTTTGTCCCTTAACCTTGGGACTAGTGAGCATGGTCTACTCCATACCTCATGAGTGGCGTTTACTATCATTTTTGAGATTGGAGAGTGATAAAAATGGGAGCTTGGTTACTCCCATTCTTCCATGCATGAGTATTTGGGTATTGGGATGTGTTTTGGATTTAAGGTTTGGTATTGTTCTATTTTAGGCCATGTGAAGGCATAAATTAAAGACTTTATCATTTAGGATGTTTATTAGGTCCATATTTAAGAATTGGATGGTTGGCCTTATTGCATTAAGAGCTTAATAAGAAGTTGGCACAACAAGGTATTACGTGGGGTGTAATCCTGGCTACACGCGGGGGGGGGGGGGGGGGGTAGCATGAAATTTCCCCATTTTTCCTTATAAGGCTCTACATAGAGTATAGAGCATAGGTACGCATGACGTAGAACTATAAATGGGAAATTTGGACAATTTGGATTAACGATCAAGTGGAATGGGTTTTTGACTTAGAAGGGTAAAATGGTTTTTTACCCTAGAGAGAGAAAGATATTATAAGCTAAGGATTTTAAGTGGGAATCATTACCTTAATTTCTAATTAGGATCTTATTGTTTATTGATTATTGTGGGAAGTTCTAGTATCGGCTGCTTGAGTGTGAGATTTTCCTGTCTTCGGATTGAGGTGAGTTAACTGTCTTTGTGACTCTTGCATTTGTGTGTTGGGTTGGTCCCATTAGTATGCATGTTGGGTTGGGCCCATTTATATGTTGGAATGGGCCTATTTATATGTTGGGTTTGGCCTATTGATATGTAGGGTTGGGCCTATTTGTATGAAGGGTTGTGCCTGATATTAGGGGTTGGTCCCAATGCGAGGACTAGGCCCATTGATATGTATAGTATGCGGTACTATGGGGAACTCACCAAGCTTTGTGTATACAGTTTTATGGTTTAACATTTCAGGTACTTTTAGTTCCAAAGGGAATGGTACGACGTGATCATACAACATTCCATCGATTTTATTGCGCTTATTATCTGATTTCACCATGATATTGGGATTATTTATACTATAGGTGATTTGTAACAAATTGGTTGTATTTTTTGTGTTTAAAAATGAAATTTATATCAATATTTTTGGGATGTTACATGGAAGTGAAAAGAAATAAGCAAAGTCGCATCCCTATAGAGAAGTACGATAGAACTCTAAGTGAGGACCAGAGTACACGTGAGAATGGGAAGATCAAATGAAGAACAAGTACCCTCATTTGTTTGAAGGAATCCTGACTACAAGCTGAATTTCTAGACAAAATTACTTAAACGGGGGAAGAATGTGACAACTGGGAACATTTCGTCACTGACCACTGTTAAAAATTAGCATATATAAATAAATGTAATATAGTATCAATGAAATATTTCATTTTTACAAATAAATATGATTGGGTATATTCTTACATATAAGGATTAATCGACTTATAAACTCAAAAATGAGTGTTTAAAAAGTAGATGACGATATAATTCCAGGGATATAAACTTTGTAAAAATCTGATTTGGATTGGAGGAGTTATGATTTTTGTAAATAGTAAAATCAATCGTATAATTAAAGGTATTAACTTCAAAATAGGATTAAGAAATCGGCCTAGTTTTGGCTAGTGTCACCAAAAAGAAAATCATAGTACTTCTCAATATGAGGATGTCAAGGCAAAGAACGCCGAAAATGGAGCACGTATGAAGAAGATATGATTTTTATAAAGTCATTTAATTATACCCCCGTCAGGCCAAAAGGTGAAAGTCAAAACTAGCCAAAACAATCTATAAGAAAGTTGTATAACTCGTTGCGGCCATCATATAGATATAAAGAGGGTAAAGATTAGAGCTCGTATGAACGAGATATGATTTTTCCTAAATCATTTACGCGCACGCGAGGTGTGCGCCATGAACAGCGTGCATTCTAGCCCATATTAAAAAAGATTGCGGTTAACATGACCCATCAAGAGAGTGATACGTGGCAACTCCCGGATGGAGCCACGAATCTTAAGCGCGACGCACACAGATATTTGCACCACACATACTCAAAAGCTCATCTATAAATAAGAGTGTCCGCAAACCCCATCTACACACCATTCCAAAGCATAATCTCTCAGTCTCTGGCTGTGGTGGTCCATCCCGGGGAGATCTCTGAAGTCCTGAACCCCTAATCTACTCTACACCAACGAATCACTCTACTAGGGTGAGTTCACAGCCTCCACTTTTACTATTTTCAAATGTTTTAGGGGGGGGGGGGGATACATGCTATAGAACAATGTCAATGATTTTACAAAAATATTATTATTTATAATATATTAATAGTTTTGAAACTACATGCAAAGTTATGATAATATTATGTTAGATAGTTACCCTGCCTCAACTTTAAGAATGAAATTATGTCTAGTCGTTATAATATCTAATATTACACTATAGGATTATACCTAGTTGTTATGCTGACTAATTCCCTGGAATAACTTAGTATCTAGTTGTCATGTTGGCCAAATTTTAAGGATAAACATTGTATCTTGTTGTTACTATGCCTTAATATCCTATCAATATCAAAATCTTACGAATTATTTTCTCTCTCTCTCTCTATCTATATATATATATATATATATATATATATATATGTATATATATATATGTATATATATATATATATATATATGTATGTATGTATGTATCAAAATAACTATGGAATAAAAGTATATAGGGAAAACTTAAGGATATGCAATGTACTTAATTGTACTCTGCCCTAATATCCTATCAAAGAATATCAATACAAAGACAATTATATATATATATATATATATATATATATATATATATATATATATATATATATCAATAATTATGTATGGAAATTATACTAAAGAAAAAACTAAAGGAAATATTAACAAGGACGTATAATTCTACTTTAAAGGTTTATCAAAGAAAGGGTTAAATGAGACATATTATTCATCCTTTATCCGATTAATATTAAGCTAACCACCGACCTATAATCGTTAATCTTAAGTGAACGTTAAATTTATGTATAGATCTATACGACATTGACACTCCTACCTGTGGTTGCTAGCTACAACCCAACAAAAATACCTTTATAGTCATTTGACGATGTCTGATGAAGCGTCGTGGCGGGGAAATTTCAAGTAATATAGCTCGAATATAAGGAATCATTGTAACATTGCTCATCAACCTTAATTAACTAAACTACCTAGAGGATAATGCCTAGGAAGTAGATAATGTATGAAAAGATAAGAACAAAGAATATTAATCTATAAAAGAAAAGGTTATAGGCTAAGTGTTAAAATAGTAGCGTGTCCTAGGAAATAAAACACAAAGAATAGAAATCTTTTAAAAAATGATAAAACTATTCTAAAAAGTATAAAGCCTTAAAAACCTGTGAACTTACCAACACTACGTTGACGTTTTCAAAACCCAAGTATTCTCAAGGAAGTGAGTAGCAGTGGAAGTAGAGTGTTAAAGGAAGTCATCATCTGGATGATGAGAGTTTTTATTTCTTTTCCTATTGTTTAGTTTATGATTTATGAAGTGTGTTTGAATATCAAACAATGTAACCCCTTTAATAATGAATAAAATAATTATTTGTGTTATATTTCTGTGTACCGTTCAATATATTTGCCTCAAGATCCAACATCCCTAACGTTGTGTAGCCCGATGCTTTCGCCGCCAACCAGGGGTGTGACAATCTTGCCCATTTCACATGACTGATGTTTTTTTTTGGAAAGGGAACTTCCCTAACGAGGGTTTCCGGGTCAGCTTTCGCGCACCGCCTAATCCCCCGCTGCAAACATAAAGCTTTGCCTCATGCCCTGGAGTCACTGCAGGCGAACCTCCATGGCCACAAGGGCTGAGTGGTGCCAGGATTTGAACATGGGTCAATAGGTCACCTCACATGTGGTTGGGGTTAGCCAACAAAAAATTTTCTTCAAAATTAAAAATAGTGTCTGATTTGCATGTATGCTAGATACAAATGTTTTGTTTCGATCTACTCTTGAGTAAACATGCAATATCACACTCTTACAACAATACACATGATAAGAATTAGGGAATACATGACCTAAGGAAGAAGTTGTCACATCGTCCATATTGGTTATGAACGATACGTCCCTAGTGTCTACGAGAGTTTCCTTCAACCTTATCAGTAACCAGGTACACGATTCGATAATATTTTCCCATACAAAATGGTAAAAATAGGGTATGGTTGTTTCCGTCCATAGCAGCCGCTATGAACATTGTATTTAGGTAGTATCCTCTTAGAGATACTGTAACGCACGCAGATTCGGGTTAGTCAATTTGGAGACAATAACCGTTAAAAATGGTTTTTTTATAGAATATTATTTAGGATAAATAATCTTGACCAAGTTATATTATATGTTTCAAGGGTTTCGTATATATAAATAACGCCGAAATCCGAGTTATAACGAAGAAGTTATGGCTCGTTGAAGTTTTAGGGCTAAACCGACACGACACCACGTAACGTAAAAAGTGAATTTTTGATAAATTGCTTTTTAGCCTTATCGATCTAAATGAAATTCATGGTATACGTTAAACCAAGAACATAAAAATAATGTCCAAATCTGACTTCGTATGAGGAAGTTAAGATTTTTCTAAGATTTAGCATAACAGTGCACAACCTAGAATTCAAATTTTAGATCGATCGATTTTACCCAACACAACCTAAATGATAATTGAAGATCTCATCAATAGGATTTAAATGATAAAAAGACAGTAAAAAACGAAGTCTGTATGTAGAAGTTATGAATTTTACACGGTCGTTAAACAGTGTAATCTTCTCATACTGTTAAATTTAAAATCAGTCAAGAATTAGCCAAAATAGTTGAAAGGATAGTTGTAAATCTTGTCAATACCTATGTGTGGATATAAAGAACGTTGAAAACGGAGCTTGTATGCAAAAGTTATGGAATTTAGAAGTCGGAGGTGCTGTTGTGTCACACCCCAATCCTGAACGGCGGAAACATTCAGGGGTGGAGGATGTCATGTTCAGTATCATATCAATGTACAATAGTAAAAAAGCAACAACATCATCCATTTCATTAATAATATAGTTAATACAAGTGTGTTCTGAATGTATTTTTAAGACACCAAAAATATAAATATCAAAGTAAAAGACGAGTCTTGGATATGGTCCGTCTTCTCAAAACCTGGTCCAGTGTACCCTTCTACTGGTGACCTGACAATACAAGTTATTTTGAAAGAGAGGATCAACATTTAAGCTGGTGAGTTCATAAGTATTTTAGTGTCAGTGTTTGTATAAGTTTAATGAAGGTGTTTGTAAATATTTGATGTAAATGTTTGTATCTCCTAGAAAATCCTATATTTTGTACTTATAAAGAAATGTAGTCTTCTACCAAGACCCGACTGTTCTGAACGTTTATTCTTTTGTAAAAGTGAGTGTTTTTCCCAAGTATGACTATCATTACCAAAAATGTAGTTTACATTACCGTTTATATGAGAAGTTCACAATATGAATGTAATGGTAAAATGAAGATGTGTTGTAGTATTTTATATAGTAACTACCATTGTACTAACTACCTTAAACAAATTGTTTAATTTAGGTAAAATGTGATGAGGTTATAACCATACTTGATTGACTAGAACACGACGATCAAAGACGTCGAAATGGTATGACATTCGTAAGTTCACGTTTGTTTTCCAGAAAATCCGATATTTTCTTATAAAATGAGTTATGAATCGTTGTTTGTATGAAATGAATGTATTGAACCAGGAAAAGACTATATTTTCCTAAAAGTTGAAAAGCAGTCTTAATGTTCCAAGAATGTACTTGTAAGCAAATATACCATGCTTAAAATGATGATGTATAGTTTTATTAGGAACAAAACTATAGGAAGCTTGTATTTTCACGTAAAAATAACTAAAATATTACTTTTTCCGTAAAAACATAATACCATAATAATTGTCTATCCTATGAGTTTTCATAACCACACTATGATGGATTTTCCTGTAGTGACGTTCTTCAGGCGTCGAAATGTTATGATAAATGTCACCCTTAACCTGCCGGTCCGGCTGTAGCTAACAGCCAGGGTGCGGGATCATCAGTCTCGTATAGATCTATACACACTTATCATGTTCATCGGACGGAGACTCTGGTTATGAAACAGGGCTTTCTTGTATACCTTGATAGGTACGATGAAGACGAATGACTCACATATTCTCAATTAAGTCACTTATTTTTTAAATGAATGTGCTTGTATCCGAAATGATTACCCTTTTTACTAGGTTGATAAAGGCATGGTAATGATTGGCATTTTTGAAATGAACCAAGTTACAGTCAAATGGTTACCTTGTTATGATATGTTATACAAATATATAAATAAAACACATTTTGTCCTGAGAGGCCAAAATGGTATTGTGAGATGTTTTGCAGACTAAGTTTCGATGACTTGATGTTAGTTTATAAAGTGATTTAAAATATTATGTTTGATAACATAGAATGAAGTATAAAATAACATCCTTGGTTTGATAGTTATAAATCACATGTGATTGATTATATAACTATAATGCTTTCTACTGGTATATCCCCCCCCCCCCCCAATAAAAGCATTTAAAATCATTAAAAGATAAGTTTAGGGGTATGAACTCACTTGATAAGTGGTGAATCGGGCAGTGTTTCGTTTCTAGGAATGATCTTTCTTGACGTAACCGCGGGTTTTAGGTGAAGAAACGAGCTTCACGCGGGCAACACTTCTACTGGAAATAAGCAAGTTTCTCGGGAACTTCGGGACTTTGGGATTCCGTCAGGGCTTGGACACGTAACTGGGGCATCGGGGTAGTCTCGGGATGCTTAACACAAAGTAAAAGTGGAAAGGAGAGTAGAATTGAGCAGCCTAAACCCGCGACCTTCGGTTTCTATTTATAGGGGGCATTTTTGGAGTTCACGTCGCGAACTTGGGGTGGTTCACATTGTGAGCTTTGATCTTATCCCTTCCATAGACTCGGCGTCCAATAGCCCGTCTCTGGCACCCATCAGTCACAAGCTCACGTCGTGAGTTCCCTGATAGTGTGGGGTTTTGTGTCCCGATCTTCAAAAATTCATATCTCTCGCATATGAGTTTCGATTTTTACTTTCTTTATATCCATGCGTAGGTGAGATTATGCTCTACAACGTTCGTTTAGACTCTGTCAGCTAGTTTTGAATTTATTTTTAATATTATATTTTTAACAGGCCGGAACAGGAAAAGTCCGTTAAAAATCTATAAGTTCTTCATTTGACGTCTGTTTTAGTCTGTCTTTTCACCATTGCACTACTATTGTCAAGATCTTCGATTCTCGTTTAGGTTGCGTCATCTAAAAGTTGCTCGACCTCTATTTCGATTTTTTAGTTGTTTATTGTTATGTCCGAAACTTAGAAAAATCAAAACTTCCTCATACGAAGTTAGATTTGGACATTATTTTGATGTAAGTTTATGGTTTAATGATATATACGACTTTCATTTAGATGCCTAAGGATAAAAATTATTTTATTGAAATTTTGTGTTTTATGCTTAACATAGATTTACCGGTTGTGTTGCGGTTCTTCGATTGGTAATAACTTCTTCGTTATAACTCGGATTTTAGTGTTCTCTATATTTTTGAAAACCTTGTTACGACATCTATCACTTAGTACATTTGAATTGAGATTTTTGAACATTTCATTTTTGAAGCTATTTTTATTATTTCAAAAATAGGTTACAGTATTTAACTTTAAGTCATTACATTGACTTGAAATATCGGGTTGTTACATGCTGTGAAGGGGTGACGTGACTTAATCTGGACCATTGGTTCCTCCGCAAGCCTTGCCACTAGATGGTGACACTTGGCACTCAACTCGACGAGTTGGAGGCTCAAACTCGATGAGTTGGGTCATTTTTCAGCCTATAAATACCATGCAAAGCTCACCTTTTTTACTCATACCATAACCTTTCTCTTTGTCTCTCTCTAACTTCTCTCTAAAACCCTCCCAAAACCCTAGTAACTTCTAAGTGCTAGAGGAAAGCCTCAGAGCGCCCGAAGGCTCCGAGAAAAATAGATTTTTGGCTCAAAATTTTTGCCCCCGCAGAGCCCGGTTCCTAGCCAAACCTCCGGGTAAGTGAGATATGTTTACCGTACTTTAAGTATAGCTTATGTTTAAGTTCAATATATATATATATATATATATATATATATATATATATATATATATATATATATATATATATATATATATATATATATATATATTATAAAATATAATATACAAAGTGTTATTATAATATCTTTTAACTACTCGCGATATAGGGAATCTGGTTTGAAGGGTTGCATATGGTTGTTGGATTTCAAAACAGCTTAAATGCTAAACTGGTCCTGCCCTCCGGTGTTTCATGTTTGACCCCTGTCTGTACATAGTGGTTGAAAAGTATTGTTTAACACTTATAAAAAAATATCGCTCGTAAATAGTCGTGATAAATATTAGACTAAAATCTAGTGGTAATGATACTAGGTTTCGTCGAAGGAAAATAGAATCGTTAGATACTAAGCGCTACTCGAGTTTGGAATCATCACTTTAGCAAGTGAGTGCATAGTTATTTTCATCTTACATATAGATATGAAGTATTTAATATAAATTACGTGTTATGTGTGCATATTATCTGTGTTCTAGATATCTATGTTACTTTCATAGATATTTTATTCGATTTAAACTGTATATGTAATTTATACTTATATTTATAATGGGTAAAAATGGGTAGATGAAAGATAAGAGATGAAAGATGATATAGATGAGGAGAGATGAAGAACGATGATGAGAGGTGAGAGATGATGAGAATCCTTGACCCCAAGCGTTGGCTCAGTCATTTAGCAGGGTATAGATGACAACATAAGATATTCTAGACAGTCCGACGGAACACTAGCAAGCTCGCAACCTATAGGTGTTGTGAATGATGTGTTCACCAGATGTACTCTAAAAACCGTGGCAACTATGGACTTAGTGCCTCATAAATTAACATTGGCAGGTATGGACTTAGTGCCTTACAAATGAACGTTGGTAGCTATGGATTTAGTACCCTAGAGATGAACATTAGGAGCTATGGATTTAGTACCCTACATTGACAGCGATGAACTTAGTGTCTAATAGATAACATTAACAACTATGAACTTAGTGCTTGTTAAATAAACCATGACAGATGGACTTCTTGTCTATTTATTAGGACAATACTTAGGAATGAATAAGTGAATGATAGATAGTTCTTAGGGTAGATATTTAAGAAATGAAGAATATTATGGAGATGGGTAATTGGGTTAGTTGTTTTCTGATGAAACCTAATAACTTTATTATTGTGGGTTGAAAACCTTATGTCAGTCTAGAATGTACGACCGAAATCCAATCTCAACCTACCACATTAGTCAGAATGCATATTACTTCTCCGAAATACATTATTTGGAAGAAGGTGGTCATTTTTGAGAAAAAAAAAAGTTAATTATTATTATTAAAATGTCTTATCTACAATTTCCATTAAAAGAAAATTAATGACGATAACAATGAACAACTATACCAGATTTGGAATACACGCTAGTTGAAGCTAATACTGGGGTTAGTATCTGCATAATTGAAACTTGTTAGGGGTTTAATATGCGATATAATGAAACTTGTAGGGGGTATGATGTAATCTTCCTTAATCAAGACTGATAAGCCACCGACAAATGGATCTCCGTCCAGCCCACAGCAGCCTTTCAAGTTTCATCCCCAAGTTCTCATGTTAAACAAGATGGTCAAAAGTCAAAACACTTGAATTTGGAAGTCTTTATATATTAAATTCAGGTTTGAATTATTTTTAATTTAGCTAAAGTGATATTCTTCTTAGTTGTTAGTAATAAAATAAGTGTATTTTGTATACATGTTAATCTGGTTAGACATTATTGTGTTTTCATATAAAATAAAAATATATTTGAAATGTTCGTCCACCGATAAGGGTATTATTTTTTATTGTTGTTATATACTCTTATTTGATAATTAAACTAGTTATAATAGTTGTGTGTTAACAAAATTACATTTAAATTGATAGACACAAAATAAATACTTTGTTATGTTATATATGCATATTTTTAAGTGAAAGACATTCAAGATTTTTTATTTAAGGGATATCTTATTTAAAATATTACTAATTTAGAATCCATAATTATTTTATACATACAATCAAATTTTTTTACAATAAGAGAGGGAATCCAAGAGGAGAAAGAAAGAGATACTTATATCTTATCATCTGATAAATATGAAAATGAGTTAGAAAGATTTAATATTTTTGATTTTGATATTTAATATTTTTGATTTTGATACTTTTACACCTTTTAAAATATATGCCGTAAACCTCACGATGAAAAAAAAAATGTCGCAGGATTTATGATTTATCGACTTTGACCATCATATGAAACACGCTCGTGGGCTCGTTTGACCATTTTGGAAGCTTATTTTATTTCTACTAACGTTCACCGTCCCTCGTTCCATTCTATAGTTTTTGTCGACCATAAAATTAAAACTTACATGTTGTAACTTTTATGATTCTTTTATTATTATTATTATATTCAGAAACTCAAATAAGTTGATTTTATAATCTTACAAACTAATAGTAATTTTGCAATATTATTTGTTGCATGAGGGCTTTGAGGAGCACCCTTAGGCTAAATGGTGTGGACAAAATGATGTTACTGGCATCCGATGTAGCTTTGAATGTCATTGGCATGCACCGATGCACCATCTCACAACAATCACATCCTTGACCACTTGTTTTTCTCATGTTATTTTTCTTCTTTTATTTGGAATTTGTTTTCTTCTTGGTGTGATATGATCCTTCCGATTCCGAGTTGCATGGAAGAGTTCTTGTTGTGCTTAAAAGCCCCATCTATTGGTAAAAAGCGGAATAAGCTTTTTTTGATATACGGTTTTGTGGTTCATTTGGAAGGCGAGAAACCCGTTAGTGTTTAACAACATAAGATGTTCCTCTTTGAGAACGGTGAATAATATCCAATTAGTTGATTTCAATTGGATCAAACATAAATCTTTGTTTAAGTATGGTTGTTGGTTTGATCTATGTATGTTTCCTTTCAATGCTTACACTTTGTAATCTTTATTAGCTACTTGTTAGTTCTTTAATGCATTTGTCATTCCCAAAAAAATTGTATAATTCTTTCTCATCTTCAATGTGTTACCTACTCCTCTCTTTTTATGTTATTTTTTATTTTGAAATTTAAATTAAATGGATGGCCATACCATTCTCAAACAAAGGTATGAGATGGCATGGAATAACATCATACGTGGTAGTTATGTGTCAGCAAATATTGGTGGCATATTCCCTTTAATTTTAACAGGATGATTCGATATTTTAGATTTAATGATTTTGTGAATTGCGATATTTATTTCAAACAAACAACATGTTCCATACTATTATGTAGTTTAGGGATTGTTTGTTAGTTGTTGATTGAGTCAGTATCAGACTGAGTATGACTCAACAATGAATCTGACCGAGTAACAGATACTTTAAAGGAGTCACGACTGAGTTAGAAAATTTTAAATGTGATATCAAACAACCTGAATCTAACTGAAATTGACTCAACCTTTTACCAAACTCGGTAAGTTTATAAGGAATCATTGGTCTTTGACTTTCAAAGACTTTAGTGGGGGTTAAAAGGATGAGTCAAGCCATGGCTACGGATGCAAAGACATGAGGTTTGTGATTAAACGTTGCATAGAATTAAGGAGCTCTTTGTATTTTGCAGGGTTCAGATTGGACCGGCCAGATCCTTGTCGACTTTAGTAGGGATTAAAAGGACGAGCCATGCTTACATGTGTGCCTAACCATGGCTATAGATGCGAGACATGAGGTTTGTGATTTAGGGGCAATTTACATGGAATTGATGAGCTCTTTATATATATATATATATATATATATATATATATATATATATATATATATATATATATATATATATATATATATATATATATTAAATCCTTATCTTTGTATTAAATAGACAAAAAAAAATCATATATATAACTCATCGAATTAAACCATGTGTTATATCACATATTTTCCCTGAACTCTATACAACATAACATGGCATCATAGTTTCTTTTTAACATGCAGCCTTTCTCATGTAATTTCATCTATTAAATGATGTTTAGATCAGTCTCACAGTACACTCTATCTCATAAAAAACGTGTTCCATAAAATAAATTATAAATGTTTGTCGTCACTTTATATAACCAAAAGTAGGCTGATTTCTTTCAAGTGGTGGCGTAGAATTTGAGGTTAAAGTTAGAACATTACAAAATGCTACCTTTAAAGTAGCTCAAATTATTAATGTATGAATTCAACGTGCCACTTTCTATAAAAATAAATGGAGCACTAATAGGAAATAAACAATTAAAATATTTGCATAGCCAATGCGTACCACATGTTCTGATTGTTATTTATTAAAGCCAATGCCACTCGTCCCCACGTCAATTTTAACGTCTTCCTAGTCAAACGTACAACCATTTGAGGCGTGTACATGTTTTTCTTGTTAACTTGTATTCTTTTGGTCGGTTGAATTGACAATTTTCACCCTCAACTTTCTATATAACCTCAACCTTACCCAAGTTTTAAATATCAAATTCTCAACATTGGAACTTAGATTTGGTCAATAAACAAAAATGGCGACTTCATCTTTAGCTTTCCCTTCTCTCCACAACCTGAATCTTGACGTACCCAATACAAACCCACGTCGACGCGCCACCGCCGTCCGATTGATCACTGCCTCCATCAAAGACTCTGTTCCAGTTCCACCTCTTTCTGCCACCTCCGCCGATGTAGCTCCCACCGTCAGCGGCAACTCCACCACCAATCTCCCTCTCCGGCAAGTCCCTGGCTCCTACGGCATTCCATTCTTTCAACCCCTTAAAGATCGATTTGAGTACTTTTATGGCGCCGGCGGACGGGATGAATTCTTCAAGTCTCGGATTCATAAATTTCAGTCAACGGTGTTTCGTGTCAACATGCCACCTGGTCCGTTCATCGCCAACAACCCGAATGTCGTTGTTCTTCTTGACGCCAAGAGTTTTCCGACGCTGTTTGATGTATCTAAAGTCGAAAAGAAGGATTTGTTCACCGGAACATACATGCCGTCTACTGAACTCACCGGCGGCCACCGTGTCCTCTCGTATCTTGACCCATCGGAGCCCAAGCATGCTCCGCTAAAAAATTTGATATTTTTCATGCTCAAATCTTCCCGAAGCAGAGTTATGCCGGAATTCGAAGCGACATACAGTGAACTCTTCGATGAGCTTGAAGCAGAGTTAGCACAAAAGGGTAAAACTCTTTTCAACGACGCCGGCGAACAAGCAGCCTTCAGGTTTCTTGGTCGGGCGTATTTGGAAACCAACCCGGAAGTAACAAAGATCGGAAAAGATGGTCCGAAGTTGATCGGGTCCTGGGTTTTATTCAATCTCGGACCTTTGCTCCGCCTTGGACTTCCATGGTTCGTAGAGGAACCTCTCCTTCATACTTTCCGGCTGCCTCCTGCCCTGATTAAGAAAAACTATCAGAAACTTTACGAATTCTTCGAATCATCTTCGTCTCCGATCATCGAACAAGCAGAAGCTTTAGGGATTTCAAAAGACGAAGCGGTTCATAACATCTTATTCACAGTTTGTTTCAATACGTTTGGGGGGATCAAGATTTTGTTTCCCAATACACTGAAATGGCTCGGCCGCGCCGGAACTAATTTACATACTCAGTTGGCGGAGGAGATCAGAGGTGCGATCAAAACCCACGGCGGAGGGAAGGTGACCATGGCGGCGATGGAGCAGATGCCCTTGATGAAATCCGTCGTCTACGAATCCCTTCGAATCGAACCACCTGTGGCCTTGCAATACGGGAAAGCTAAACGTGATCTGACAATCGAATCACACGACGCCATTTTTAAAGTGAAAGAAGGGGAAATGTTGTTCGGATACCAGCCATTTGCGACCAAGGATCCCAAAGTGTTTGACCGGGCGGAAGAGTTTGTTCCGGATCGGTTTGTGGGTGACGGCGAGAAGCTTTTGAAGTACGTGACGTGGTCAAACGGACCGGAGACGGAGGGTCCGACGGTGGGAGACAAGCAGTGTGCCGGAAAAGATTTTGTGGTGTTGATTACTCGATTGTTCGTCGTGGAACTCTTCCGCCGGTATGATTCTTTCGATATCGAGGTTGGTGCTTCTCCGTTAGGTGCCAAAATTACATTAACGTCCCTCAAAAGAGCTCGTGTGTGATTTCTTCTTCATGGCATCCGATGAGATCGCCGGTGTTTAGTCTGCAAATTTCCGTCGGTGAGGGTAATTTTGGAAATATTTATTTATTTTTGAAGTCCACGTTTCAGTTTAGTCTACAGCCCAATAGGAAATGAACTGAATATACTTGTTTCAGGAAATATTTACTTACTAGAATTTGTTTCTCTTTGTTTTTTTTGGTATATTTGTTTTTAAATTGGTATGAACTGAATATACCCGTTACAGTTGTTTTAATCGAAAGTTTGATATGATGATGTTTGACAAATTTGTAACGATAAAAATAAATGAAGCTTCTTGAAAATTGAGCATAGAATATGCCAAAGTCACTACACAAAAGAGATCAAATAGTAGGTTATCATTGTGAATCAAACCATATGCAATATTCAGGTGATCATGGGTTCATTTGGGATGGTTTGGAGTAAGATAGAACCCAAACTGTAAAGTATGGTTTTTTTGGGGGTTGAAAACCATCTCGTTTTGGGATTTTTGGAATCGGGTTCTCCGTTTTCTGATTTGAATTCATAGGATTTAGGTTTTTTTGTTTTTCGGGTTTTCTGATTTGAATTCATAGGATTTAGGTTTTTTTGTTTTTCGGGTTCAAACCAGTTCGAGTATGTTAATATAAACCAAATACAATATAATCTAAATGTATAGAATATACTATCAAAGTGCGATTGTTGTAAACAAAAAATCAAAAGATAAAAAACACAGATTTTTGTAAGTAAGGTTAACTTTATAATTCATTGAAATTTGAAGCTATAATTTTCGAATATAAACACATGAACAAAAATGGGAGCAACAAACTCTTGGATTAGGTGTCTAAACGAATAACTATATTTGATATGTATTTGATCCGGTTATAACATGGTCCTTTTTGGTTGTCTTAACCAAAACAACTTGATTGGATGATTAATGGAGAAATAGGTTATTATGGTTTATTAATATATTATATGAATAATATATTAAAAGAGAAATCATATTTAGTTAATTAATATTGGTTAAGAATTAATTAGGAAATTTATTTTGATGGTTAAAAGATATTAATTGAACTTAGGGGACTGGAATTCCAATTATAAGATAATTGGATTTTGGACTGAGGATCCCTAAGGAATGGGATGGACGAAATCAAGGAGGGAAGCTCACCTTGAATTCGTCTAAGGCCTTATTCTGGAAGGTTTTTTAGACTGCTTAAGGCCTAAGCTATCCATTAAGGTTTTGGATGAAACCCTAGCAGCTCACCTATATAAAGGACCCTAGGGATTGCATTTTCCGCTAACACCTTGAACTCTAGAGTCATAGTGCCGATTTTGTGCTACTTCCCCTCTCTCAAAGATCATCCAACTTGCCTTGGTGTTTGTGATCGATTAAAGATCTTACATTTGTGATACTAAAGCTCTCAAAGATTGAAGATTCTTGCTACAATTTAAGGGTAATTATCTAGACTTGATTTAGTTATTGTTTTCAAATTTTGTATGCTAGAATTAGGGTTCATAAGCTTTGGATGATTTGCATGTACAATTAGAGAAACCTAGATCCAAATCTTTAGGGTTTGCACGTGCACCATAAGATTGATGTAATGCTCAAAACTCATCAGTGGCATCAGAGCCTATGCTGTTTTCTATTGTATGTGATGCATTGTTTGATCATTCACTGCTTGCAAAATCGAGTTTTCTACCCTTTGACAGTTGAACTCGTCGAGTCACCAAATGAAGTCGACAAGTCAGATGAACTCGACGAGTCCAGTCAGCGACTTGGCGAGTCGAAGAGTTAGAGAGCAGATCTTTCGGGATTTTGGCCTATTTTTGATTGGGATGATTACCAAAAACGTTTTTGATTAAGAAAATCCGATTTTTAATAAATTGATATTATTATCCTTATCAAAATAGAAGATAATTGCTAATTGATTAGATAATTATTACCTTATATGATAACCTTAATTATTTTAATTATTTGATTGCATTATCTTGCCATGAAATTGGATTAGATCAAATTTAGATAATCACTAATTAATTGTTTAATTATATTATTTGTAATTTGATGTAGAAAGTTTTGAAAAGTTTCAAAACTTGCCTTCAAGTTTTGGAATTTAAAATTTTTATTAAAAGTTTAATTTTGAAATATTTAAATTTTAAACCCTAATATTTTACAAGTTTAAAATTCAACCATTATACTGTTATAATATTACAAGATTAATAAATATATATGTATAAGATTAAGTTAGTCGTTAGTAGGTCTCATTCACGAAACCGATCTATAAGAGGGGGGGGGGGGGGGGGGGTATATGGTTGTTGCCTATAAAATGAAAGTTTAATTGGTGTTCACTCTCACCCACCGCTTCCTTGATTGGTGGAGGGTCGTTAGCCGAACGGGTAGAATAGGACAACTAATTCCTCATTAAAAGTATAATGATTGTATAAAAGTAACTAAATGTTTTTATAAAATCTCTAATCTTAGTTACTTTAGGAAAAATGTAAAAATGATGATATTCCATGAAATTACACTTTACACCATTGCCAAGTCGTTAGTGGAGCATTTGTGGATAACTGACACACTAATTTGGGACTAGCAAAGGTGTCACATCCTAAAAATTCACGCAAAATTTAAACTTTTTCAATCATAATAAAATCAAATAGTATTTGTTTACAAGATGTTTTCAAATCTTTATTCATCAGTGTCCCAATAACTAGATCAAGGATGAGCAACGGTACGATCACGACTTCGCCTTGCCATGATCTCCTAAAGTACCTAAAACAATAAACTGAAAACTGTAAGCCCGAGAGCATGGTGAGCTAGCAGGTCACTAACATGCCAATCCCTACGAATCATAAGAGCATAATATACTATTTATCCTAATTTCGATCTAACAGATCATAATCACATGTATCGCATCATAACAATAACAACTTAAGGTCCGACCTTGGTGTCCTAGACCCTATTGATATAGTGAGGATAACTCACCTTGCAAATGTCAACTCGGTAGATGAACTCCAACTCTCAGATCACTGTTAAAAACTCCACCACCTATTACCATAATATAATTATACCTATAAGTTCCCAACCTTTCAAGGTACCCCAAAAGCCAACTAATCATACCCTGGTCACAATCAAAGTCATCAATCAAGGTTAATAGTCCATGTTTACCCTAACTCGCCGAGTACCCTCAGCTACTCGCCGAGTACCCTCAGCTACTCGCCGAGTTCCTTGAAGTACTTGCCCACTCGCCGTGTCACGGAGTGACTCGTTGAGTTCCTTTGGCTTACGATTGAACTCTAAGGCCACTCGTTAAGTTTCCTTCTTGCAACTTGATGTTACACCCGTATACATAAATGTGGGGGAAACTTAACCGAATCGCTGAGTTGTTCATCCTACTCGTCGAGTCTACGGAAATCTTCATCAGACTCACTGAGTTGTTCATCCAACTCGTAGAGTTCAATGCTTATCTTCATCCGACTTGCCGAGTACCTTAAATCCTTCGTCTATACATAAGCTTTTTAAGTCATGCAAAGGCTCCAGACTGTATATCTATGCTTCTAGAGCATGATTATCACGTAAAGTTGCAAACTTTACGTGCATGCAGGATTATATGACCCAAAACAAGCTAAAGGAGTGGCTTAAGGCAATGGGATAGATTATAGCTTGGCAAATACTAAACTTTATGATAAAGAGAGGCTAAAGAAGCCCAGATCTGAGGTTGCAACCTCATATCTTGACCCAACATAGAGAATCACCACCAAAACCCTTAAAAGGGCTCTAAACCCAACCATGAGGGGTTCTAGTCAAAGGAGAGTCAAGGTAATAACTTGTTACCTTCAAAATGATGCCAAACCAAGAGGAATTTGGATCTACAACAATCACTAGCTCCAACTTCTTGAACTTCAAGCTCTTAACTCCCAAAGGATCTTCCTTTAAGGTAGACAGCCCACACAAAAGAGGGTAAACACGAGTTAGGGCTTCTAGATTCATGAAAGGCAGTAAGAGGGGCTAGGGAGAATAAGTGGTCTTTAAATAGGGTGCCAAAACCCCGAGATTTAGGGTTTCATCTGCCAACTCCTACTCGTCGAGTCCCCCATTGGACTCGGCGAGTAGGCCACTAAATTCGCGAACCAACTCGCCTCTACTCGACGAGTGGGGCAACCAACTCGTCAAGTAGACCTTGAAAACAAAAGAATTCTGATTTAAATCAATAATTGAGATTCGAGGTGTTGCAACTCTCCCCCACTTGAATTAGACTTCGCCCTCGAAGTCCGGTGCAATAAACAATGTCGGGTAATGCTCTCACATTTCCGCCTCCGGCTCCCGTGTCCTCTCGGATCCCCTCTGATGTTCCCACTGCACCTTCACCAAATGTATTTCTTTGTTCCGTAAAATTTTATTTTTCTTCTCCAAGATGGCCACAGTCCTTTGCACGTAGTTCTGGCGCTCATCGACCTGAATATCATCTAGTGATACTACCGCCTCCTGGTCCATAATGCACTTTCGCAACTGCGAAACATGGAACGTGCTGTGAATTCGGATGGGCTCCTCCGGTAGCTCTAGCCTATAAGCCGCTTTGCCAACCCTGGCAATGATCCTGAATGACCCTATTACAAGACTACCTCCGTCCGACCTATCACTCTATGTCCAACCTCACCCCAACAAACTGGGGTTCTACATCTCCGACCATACAACAGCTCAAAAGGCGGGGCGCCAATACTGAAATGATAGTTGTTGTTGTAGGCGAACTCTGCAAGCGGTAGGTGGGAATCCCAACTCCCACCGAAGTCAATGACGCACGCCCTTAACATATATTTGAGGGTATGAATGGTTCGCTCACTCTGTCCATCGGTCTGCGGATGGAACGTTGTACCAAAGTGCATCCGCGTACCCAGTTCCTCATTGAACTTTTTCCAAAAACGGGAAGTAAACCAGACATCCCGATCGGAAACGATGGAGACTGGAACTCCATGGCGAGAGATAATCTCGCTGACGTACATATCGGCCAATTTCTCAGCCGATGAACTCTCTCGTATCGCCAAGAAATGGGCACTCTTGGTCAACCAATCCACGATGACCCATATAGCATTGAACCCCTTCACCGTCCTCGGCAACTTCATAATGAAGTCCATCGATATCTACTCCCATTTCCACGTGGGAATCTCCTGAGGCTACATCTTACCATGCGGCCTCTGATGCTCGGTCTTGACCATCCTACAAGTCAGATACCTCTCAACAAAACAAGCGATTTCTCGCTTGATACCGGGCCACTAGTAACTCAAACACAAATCGCGTGGCTATTAGTTAGCAAGATTGGTTCAGATTTGGTAAAAGTTAGATGGAGCACCAGTAGGAGTACACGTGGCTGACAACTGATCTACACATCGGATGATAGGAAGGATTGGAAATGGGAGCATATATCGAAATCTGGAGGGATTAGTGACCTTCGAGGAGGAAAGGAAAGCAGTCCGAGGGACTATGTGGATAGAGAAGTACAGGAGTGGGAGTTTGGGAAACTTCCCAATATTGGGTTCATGAAATTGTGATTTGTAGATGATTGGTTTGGGGAAACTAAGTCGGAGATTTTCTTGGCAGAACGCGAGAATAGCTAGGATATAATACTACGGGATGGCCGTAGCATTCATCAGTAGAGAGAGAAAGTATGGGAAGTGTGGTAAGATCGCATGATGACAATATAATTCATTAGTTGATGGCTGGTTTGGGAAACCAGGTTGAAGGATTGATAGCAAGACTCAAATGAGTCAAGACGCAGAGTGTATGAATGACCGACATGGGATGTTTTCAGATTAGTATTCAGTAGCACAGACTATACGGACAGTGTAATAGAACTGCGGGAGAGTCATAAAATTTAAGTAGAGGCCAGTTAGAGGAGTGTGGGCGAGGGCCTGTATCTCCTCCTAAGTCATAGGTGTGTGGGCGAGTTCCCGTATCTTCTAGAGAGTAGAGTTGGGCGAGGCCCGTGTGTCCTAGTTAGTATGACAAGAGGTAGATAGACAGTAGTCATGGAGTTTCAGGAAGGTTTTGGACCTGTTTAGCCTTAGATAGGTGAGACCTAGGGGTAGGGTCGCTTAGTAGTATGGTTTGGGTGGGACCCATGGGTGAGTCACGAACATCAGTAGCTAAACAGGTGTGACTAGAGGAGGAAACCACTCTAAGATGTAGTCGGGTGAGACTTGTGGGCGAGGCCCGTATGTGAGTGGCAGTACAGTTGGGACCTGGTAGAGACCTTATGGTCATGATAGGGGATCCAGGATCCCAAGTCTAGTAGAGTTAGAGTTGCAGAGTAGATAGAGCAGTTAGATAGCCGAAGTTTTCTTCGGGAGTCACTAAGAGCGACTGAGCAATTGAGATGAGGTTTTAGTAAATGGTAAGACTCCAGTAACCAAGTTGTTGGAAGATTAGTTGGGAACAGGGTGGTCTCGTTTCACCCGGAAGGCAGATAAGAGACGGCAAGATTTTCTGTCGGGGGCAGTATTGATAAGAGAATTTGTATGGTGCAGTTAGTTGATCGGTTGGGTTAGACCGTGTTTTCAGGATTGATTGTAATTAGAGTGTTCTCGAGGTTCTTGTCTTCGGGGATTATTTTGAGGAAGAAACGGACGGAAGGCCAATGGATATGGTCGGTAGGAGATGTGTTCTTCGGAACGGAGTGTCGAGAACAAATTGCATGGCAGCTGGTCGTAGCAGACTTCGAGGATGAAGTCTAGTTTAAGTAGGGGAGGGTTATAACACCCGGAATCCAGAAGACCAAGAAAGGAAAGGAAAACACTAAGTTAAAGGGGTCAACTCGTCGAGTCTATGGGTGAACTTGACGAGTCAGAGCGGATTCTGCGTTGAGATTTAAGTTACCGACTCGGCGAGTCGGAGGGACTGACTCGGCGAGTTAGGTCTGGGTTGGGAAACCCTAATTTCCAGACTTGGTACCCTATTTAAGCATCATTTCAGGCCTCCACCCCAGCCTCCATCACTCCCTTTACCTACTCTCGAAACCCTAAGCCTCCATTGAAGTGCTCTCAAGCTTTCTTTGCTATTTTTGGATGATTTGAAGTTAGAAGGAAGAAAGGAACCTTGGTGATTCAAGAAGGGGTAGTATATCCAGAGTTGGTGTGATATTTCAGATCATTTGAAGGTATGAAGCTCATACCTTGGCTGTTACTCATTTAGATCCCCTTTCATAGTTAGATTTTGCCACTTTTGGGTCATTTCCAAGGCCAATCCGAGTATTGTGCCTTTGAGGACGAAGAAGACTTCAGATCTGAGTACTTTTGGGGTTCTAGAAGCTCAAAGTTGTTAGCTTTTTCCATCCATGGCTCCATTCTATGTCATAGACCACCATTTTTGCTTGGATTTGGTGTTTTAGCTTCATAACCCTTTGCATGCACATAAAGTTAGTAACTTTACGTGTGATGCTAGCCTTAGGAGTTCAAATCTATTGTTGGGAAGCAATGGAATTGGCTGAAATCAAAAGAATGAAAAGGATGAAGGTGGACTCGGCGATTCGGGTCGAAACCCTAACCTCTTCTGGATGCGAGTCGAGTCAGTGAGTTAAGGCGGTGACTCAGTGGGTTGGTTAGAACCAGGACTAGGACTCAGAAGTTGAAGGACTTGACGAGTCGCGGGGTGACTCAGCGAGTCAAGTCGCGATTATGGGGGTTTTAGAATTCATGAACTCGGTGAGTCAATAGGCTGACTCGACGAGTAGGGTCAACCTAGAAGGTTGACTTTGACCAGGGTTTACCTAGTTTGACTTATGGAGGTCAGTTTGGGACTAAGTTTTATATTGATATTGAAGCTCAGGGAGCTATTGGAGCAACGGTTGGGGAGTTGTCAAATAGCAGTCAGAAGAGTATCAGTAAAAGCTTCAGCAGTGCAAAGTGAGTTTCCTTTTGTGTGGATGGGTCTACGGCCACAATGCCGGCCCATGTAGATATGAGTAGGAAGACCCGGGGGTTAGCCCTAGGCACTGTATGCTAGTATGATATTAAAGTCCAAGGTCTAGTGTTAGCGGGCGGGTGCCCAAGGATCGGTTTACATGATAGTTTATACTTGTTATCTGTGTGATACATGTATGTGCCTGATAGGGAGATAAGTATAGGCGAGGTCTCGTATCTCACCAATAACAGAGGGTGGACGGTGTTCCATACCTCATTAGTAGCATATGAAGGGCGAGGCCCGAGATAGGAGTGGAGTGAATGTGGCCAGGGGCCTGTATCTCACTTACAGGAGGATCTTGGATGGGGTTTCATGCTCACTAGTAGCAGGTCAGGGGCGAGGCCCAAGCCAGGCGAGGCCTTAGTATAGTAATGCAGTAGGGTATGCTCAATTTATATGTTATATGTCATTGTTATATGTAGTATGTGTTCAGCGGGCAGGGCCCAGAGACATGCAGGGTCTAAGAGAAACAAATGTGTATCCAAGCGGGGCTCGAAGATAGGTGGGGCCTAGGATCGGCGGGGCCGATGTAGCGGGCAAGGCCCGAAGTAGTGGGCACGGCCCAATATATGCAGTATGTGATTATGTAGAGTATGTGATAGATTGGAGAACTCACTAAGCTTCGTTCTTACGGTTTTCAGTTTTGGTTTCAGGTACTTCCGGTTGTGGAGGGAAGAGCTCGGGGTGATCGCATGGCACACACCATTGATTAGTCAGTTTGGGATGATTTACTCTTATAATGGAAATATGTTTTGGAATTAACACTTTGAATTATGTTAGGATTTATTTATGGTTTGACAATTATGATTTAGGTAATGTTTTAAAAAGGAAATTTTTAGTTTGTATTTTTGGGACGTTATAGCATAATCGCCTCGACTTCGGCCGAGTCGACCAAAATCCCCTCCTGGTTAACGAGATGTCCGACGAACTGGACCTCTCGTAACCAAAACTCACCCTTCGAGAACTTGGCATGCAACCGTTCTTGCCGCAGAACCTCCAACAGCTCCCTGAGGTGCTCCTCGTGCTGCTCTCGGGTGTTGGAATACACCAAGATATCATCTATGAACACAATGACCGAGCGATCGAGCATCGGTATGCAGACTCGGTTCATCAAATCCATGAACACTGCTGGCACGTTGGTGAGCCCAAATGGCATCACCACGAACTCGTAATGACCATAATGAGTCCGAAACGCGGTCTTTTCCACGTCTTCCTCCCTCACTCTGACCTGGTGATATTTTGATCTCAAATCGATCTTGGAAAACCAAGATGCACCCTACATCTAATCGAAAAGATCATCTATCCTCGGGAGTGGATAGCGGTTCTTCACCGTTAACTTGTTCAACTCCCTATAGTCAATGCACATCCTGTGCGAACCGTCCTTTTTCCTGACGAAGAGGATCGGTGCTCCCCAAGGAGAACTACTCGGGAAAATAAACTGCTTACCCAACAGCTCCTGCAACTGAGATGCCAACTCCTGCATCTCTGGTGGTGCTTAACGGTATGACGCCTTAGCGATAGGGTCCACACCCAACACTAGATCAATCCTGAACTCTACCTGCCTCTCCGTAGGCACTCCAGGTAACTACTCTGGAAACACATCAGCAAACTCTCTAACCACTGGAACCTATGGAACTGAAGCATGATCCCCAATCTGCGTATCCATCACATACGCTAAATAACCGGCACACCCGTGCTGGATGAACTATCGAGCTCTGGTGGCCGAACAAAACCCTGCTCCCAGTCTGGTACCCTCACAATACACCACCAGTTCTCCCCCACTTGGGGTTTGAACTACCACTCGCTGTCCCTCACAGTCGATCATAGCGCCAAACCGACTGAGCTAAACCATCCCTACGATCACACATACTTACCTCATGGGAATAGGAATCAAGTCTATCGGGAAGGATACCCCGAAAATCTCCAACTTGCATCACCGATAGACCGAAGAAGCAGAAACCCCGTGTTCGTTGGTGATCGAAACTCGCAACGGACACTCAAGCTAAACTACTGACACGCTGAATTATCTACTGAAAGTTTGAGATACAAAAGACTGACTCGCCCCCTAGTCAAATAGAACCAAAGCATGAAAAGAGTTTACTAAAAACGTACCTAATCATAGGTATAACTGATAAGCATACCACATATATAATAATTGAAACATAAATTAGAAACATACCAGCAACCACATCCGGTGCTACCTTAGCCTCCTCGATCGTGAGTTGGAAGCCACGCCCCTGAGCCTTCGGAGGCTCCACCTTGACTGGCCTCCCATCCCCAATCCTCAAAGTAGCTAATTCGGATCCCTGCGTCGGCTTGGCGGCGAGCTGCGGACAGTTGGTCTTCACATGACCAACCTAATGATATTGGTAACAAATCCTTATATATGTTGGAGGGGCGGACTGGCGACAATCCCTGGCATAATGCCCCTCATTGCCACACTTTCCACAAGTGCGGCTATACTTACCCCCGGTCCAAGTATCAGCGGTCTTGGACCGCTTAGGTGCCGACTGAGACTGTGTCAGACCCTGATGCTGCTCCTTAAAATGTAGCTCTATTTCCAACTCACGCCGCCTCGCGGCTTCCTAAAGATCCAAAGAGTCTCACAACGTTGCGTCGCAACAAACTGTTGAATATTAGTCTTGAGCATACTCAGATAACGATTCATCTGGATTGCTCTGAAGCAAACTCCGGGAAAAACATTACCCTCTCCGTGAACATATGAGTGATCTCCATCCTTGACTCCCCATCACGCCTCAATGTCAAAAACTCATGAGCAAGCCGCTCCCGCTCAACGCGTGGAATGTAGCGGGTGCGAAACATATCCCGTAACTGCTCCCAAATAACAGCAGGTCGCTGATCATCAGTGTACGACCGTGTCATCAATCTCCACCAATCCTTTTCCCCAAGCCTCAGGAGGTTCAGGGCACACCTGACCTTCTGGTCAGTAGAACATGAACACGTGAAGAAGCAGCCCTCCACGTCAGACAACCACCTCATAGCCCTGACCGCATCCTGTGTACCACCAAACGTCGGTGGCTTTGCGTTATCGAAGTCCCGGTATTGGAAAGCCCTGCTAGCTCCCCCTCTAACCCCTGCCGCGATTACAGTCGATGTGGCTGCAGCGGCAGCTGTCTCTACTAGAGCTGCATACTGCTCATTAAATTCTAAACCATCGCGGTCTTAATCGACCCAAACATCTCTGGCAGCCATGCTCGGAACGCTGCTACAATCTCATCGTGTAGAATTTCCCAGATCCTAGCATCCAACTCCTCTGTCCCTATCTGTACCACTGGCTCAGGTGCTACCGACACCTCCGTCCCCCGATCCTGATCCTGATCCTGATCCTGACCCTGAACTGGATCCAGTAGCAAAACGTCTCGTCACCTCCATACTGAAAAATATAACCAAGATGTCAGATAAACGACATGATATCGGGAGACCAATTCCCACAACCCCAGGGGTTGTGACTTCCTTGCTACGCGTATGGGTCTTGTGCTTTCAGTAGTACGGGCCCATACTACGTTCCATACCTACCCATATTTGTCTCAAGTATCATCACAACGCCCTAACACTATCATCAACATAATATACGCCCAACCCTCACTCCTAGGGGAATATCGACTATCTCGCAACTGGTCTCACAGCTTCTCACATCCCACACATCCATGAAACTTTCACCAACCCTGCAGCACTAGTGTATGCTAGCCACACATAACGCTGGACCCAATGGACTTTCGAATATCCATTCCTACACTAAGGTCGAATCATACATTCTCAGGCTATAAGATCTTCATTATACACAGTCGTGATGCATACCCAAAACATCTACAATTATGATGTCAATTCCATATACAAGAAACACTAGGCTAGTAGGCATCATATAAGTAGGCAATTCTTATCATGTGATTCCTGAAGACACCTAGCCTAGCACTAGCATGTTGTTCTATCATAATATAAATGACTGTATGGTATTTTGAGGTTTACTTACAGGCACCGGCTAATAGTACCCTTTGGGTCCTCCATCCGTATTTTGAAAACCATTTTAGTCTTTATTCCGAAAATCTCCTTGATTTGATACTAGATTCATATGAGCGTTCCTTCAATTCACTCAAACCAAGGCTCTGATACCAACTTGTCACATCCAAAAATATTACGCCAAATTCAAACTTTTCAATCATAATAAAATCAAATAGTATTTGTTTGCAAAACATTTTCAAATCATTATTCATCACAGTGTCCCAATAACTAGATCAAGGTTGAGGAGCGGTACGGTCACGCCTTCGCCTTGCCATGATCTCCTAAAATATCTGAAACAATAAACTGAAAACTGTAAGTTTGAGAGCTTAGTGAGCTACCCCCAAAATACCAATACCACGTTGATAATACCATATTAGTAACATACAATCAATAACATGCATACGGGGCCATCGGCCTAACCGGACAGCCCTGCAGGGCCTTCAGTCTATCTGATCCTATCCCGAGCCTTCGGCATGAATGGACAGTCACATGGGCCTACAGTCTCCCCAGACCGCTCAGAGGGTATGTTGGCCTTCAGCACAAAGCAGGACCGCCTCAACCCAACCAACAAGCAAATAACCATGTGCGCATAACTATCATATAATGGCATGTAAAAAGATCAAATATATCTGTCTCACTGATCATCAATCATGGAAATCTCTCGTAACTAGAGTACCGACCTAGCAGGTTACTAACATGCCAATCCCTACGAATCGTAAGAGCATAATATACTATTTATCCTAATTTCGATCTAACAGATCATAATCACATGTATCGCATCATAACAATAACAACTTAAGGTCCGACCTTGGTGTCCTAGACCCTATTGATATAATGAGGATAACTCACCTTGGAAATGTCGACTCGGTAGATGAACTCCAACTCTCGGATCACTGTTAAAAACTCCACCACCTATTACCATAATATAATTATACCCATAAGTTCCCAACCTTTCAAGGTACCCCAAAAGCCAACTAATCAAACCCTGGTCACAATCAAAGTCATCAGTCAAGGTCAATAGTCCATGTTGACCCGAACTCGCCAAGTACCCTCGGCTACTTGCCGAGTTCCTTGAAGTACTTGCCCACTCGCCGAGTCACGGAGTGACTTGTTGAGCTCCTTTGGTTTACGATTGAACTCTAAGGCCACTCGTCGAGTTTCCTTCTTGCAACTTGACGGTTACACCCGCATACATAAATTTGAAGGAAACCTAACCGACTCGCTGAGTTGTTCATCCCATTCGTCGAGTCTACAGAAATCTTCATTAGACTCGCCGAGTTGTTCATCCAACTCGTCGAGTTCAATGCTTATCTTCATCCGACTCGCCAAGTACTTTAAATCCTTCGTCCATACAAAAGCTTTTTAAGTCATGCAAAGGCTCCAGACTGCAGATCTAAGCTTTTAGGGCATGATTATCACGTAAAGTTGCAAACTTTACGTGCATTCAAGATGATATGACCCAAAACAAGCTAAAGGAGTGGCTTAAGGCAATGGAATAGATCATAACTTGGCAAATATTGAACTTTATGATAAAGAGAGGCTAAAGAAGCCCATATCTGAGGTTGCAACCTCAGATCTTGACCTAACATAGAGAATCACCACCAAAACCCTAAAAAGGGCTCTAAACCCAACCATGAGGGGTTCTTGTCAAAGGAGAGTCAAGGTAATAACTTGTTACCTTCAAAATGACGCCAAACCAAAGACGAATCCGGATCTACAATAGTCACTAGCTCCAACTTCTTGAACTCCAAGCTCTTAACTCCCAAAGGATATTCCTTCAATGTAGAAAGCCCACACAAAAGAGGGTAAACACGAGTTAGGGTTTATGGATTCATGAAAGGCAGTAAGAGAGGCTATGGAGAATAAGTGGTCTTTAAATACGGTGCCAAAACCCCGAGATTTAGGGTTTCATCTACCAGCTCCTACTCGTCGAGTCCCTCCTTGGACTCGATGAGTAGGCCACTAAATTCGCAAACCAACCCGCCTCTACTCGACGAGTAGGGCAGCCAACTCGCCGAGTAGACCTTGGAAACAAAAAAATTCTGATTTAAATCAATACCTGAGATTCGGGGTGTCACAAAAGGGTAGCTTGATGTTTATCATAGATCAATGGACCGTGTGTTGTTAACCGACACATTAATTAGGTGAGTTGTAACATCGAGAGTACCAAGTACATGTGCATGGTTACTTACACCTTGTTTGTGATCTTCGGTATCCCAATCACAAACTTGAAGTGCATATCGAGATTTAAAGATGTCATTGAAAAGTTCAATGAAGCTCAAAACGATCTAGGAATTTCAATTCATTTAAAACTTAAAACCCTTTTTCGTTTTCCATGGTTGAAATTAGTAAAGCGTTTTAGTCAAAGTACTTACTTGGATAAGGTACAAAAGCGTTTTAGTATGGAAAATTCCAAGAAAGGGGAGTTACCGGTCAAAAGCAATACCAGGGTGAGCAAGAATCAAAGCCCGAGTATCGAAGTTGAGATAGCAGAAATGAGTCGAGTACCTTATGCTTCCGCAGTTAGGTTGATCATGTATGGTATGACTTGTACTCACCCTGATGTGGCATTCACTTTGAGCATGGTCAACAAATATGAAGGGAACCCCGATAAAGCACACTACACCGCAGTCAAGAATATTCTTATGTACCTACGAAGGACCATGCAATGGTTTCTTATCCTTGATGAGAGTGATAACTTAAAGGTGCAAGGGTATAGTGACGCCAGTTTTCTGACCGGCTGAGACAACTTCTACTCTCAGTCGGGATGGGTCTTTACCCTTAATGAAGGACCAGTGACTTAGAAAAGTTCCAAGCAGGAGACTGTAGCTGCTTCAACGTGCGAATCAAAGTACATAACAGCCATTGAAGCGTCAAAGGAGGCGATATGATTGAAGAAATTCACCAGAGACCTTGGAGTTGTTCCAACCATAAAGGAGCCTATGGAAATTTTCTGTGATAATGAAGGTGCGATTTCCTTAACCAAGGAACCAATTGATCATGGCAGATCCAAACATATCGAAATAAAATATCATTTTATTAGACACTGGGTAAAAGAGGGACTCCTCGTAGTGAAGAGGGTATCATCAGAAGAGAACACATCAAATCCCCTCACGAAGGGACTGAGTAGGGTTAAACACTTGCAACACGCTAGGAGCATTGGGCCGAAGGACAATATTAGTTTTAGAGATTAGATAGATTTAGAAACTTGTAATTGCAAGTTGTAATTAACATTTGATGATTAAATAAATGTGTTTTATTTATAAGTTAAGTTACTGTCCTGCTCTAATACCAAAAGTTAAGTTACTGTTATGTGTTAAGGCCTAAGCTATCTATCTAGGGTTTTAGATGAAACCCTAGCAGGTCACCTATATAAAGGACCCTATGGATTGCATTTTCGGCTAACACCTTGAACCCTAGAGTCATAGTGCCATTTTTGTGCTCCTTCCCCTCTCTCAAAGATCATCCAACTTGCCTTGGTGTTTGTGATCAATTAGAGGTATTACATTTGTAATACTAAAGCTCTCAAAGGTTGAGGATTTTTGCTACAATTGAAAGATAATCATCTAGACTTCATTTAGTTATTGTTTTCAAAATTTGTATGCTAGAATGAGGGTTTATAAGCTTTGGATGATTTGCATGTACAATTAAAGAAGCCTAGATCCAAAGCTTTAGGGTTTGCATGTGCACCATATGATTGATGTAATGCTCAAAACCCATCACAAACCACAAAAGCAATAAAAGTAGTTAACATTGTTCACTATTTTGATAGAACCGAATCGTATAAGTAGATAATTTAGATTGAACTATATTGGTCATATATTTAGAATTTTAGATTTGCTTCCAACAAAACTTAGTTCTTATTTTGGTTTTTAAATTGGTTTTGGTTTATAAAATAGAATATGTATGATAATATTTTATTTATTTTTATTTTATTTTTTATTGTAATATATACCTTTAATCATTTAGTAATTTACAAAATCGTTTTTTTAACATACTAGAAAATCTCACCCAACAAAAAACCGTAAATATGATTTTTTTTATCTAAGGTTTTATATGTAAAATATAAAATTATAATATAGTTTTTAGTGTTGTTTATAAACTTTAATTACAACTAAACAATCTGTTTTCAACTTTTCGTTGAGTTTTATAGTATTTAAGTTTTTTTTGTTTCTATCAATCCTCATATTTATTTAATTAATGAAATGTGTCATTAGTATTCTAAAATATCATCAAATGAAGAATTAATGTTACACATATCACTATTTAATTGTATAAAAAATATGTAGAAATAAAAAATAAAAAAATATTTAATTTCTCAAGTTTTTAAATATCCCGATTCTTTGAATTTGAATTGGAAACACCTGTTTGCAAACATATATCAATTTGTTTAACTTGGAAACCATACACTTTGGATCTCGTGATACAAACTTGTTTTTAAAAATATAAATAATTTCGTCAATGTTTTATTTAGAATTGTAATTTTGACAATGTAGCTCTATGTGAAAATGATCAGCAAGACCCATGATTATTTTTAAAGAATCTTTCGAGAATATTAGAAAGAAGTCTTTTATAATTCATTAGGTGAATCCTATCACGTTACACATAATTATATTTATATAGACAACTAGTAACATATATATTTCGTTAAAAATATTTAAGTCAATTTCATTAATTATGAAATAAAATCTTTTAATTAGTATTGTAAAAAAATAATTATTATTCTTAAACCATATTGTTTTAATTATTATAAAATAACATAGGTTTAACACTTATATACATAAAATAAGATAATGTGGATATTTGTCAAATTAAATTAAATAAATCATTAAAAATATGTAAGTCATTGTTATTAACCATGAAATAAATATTGTCAAATAGTATTGTAAAAAATAATTATTATTCTTAAACTATGTTACTTGAATTCTTAAAAAGATAACATATGTTTTAAACTAATATAAGTAAAATAAAACAATATGCATCATACTTGTGAAAATTAATTTAATATCTTAATAAATAAAAAAGTCACTAATAAAAATCATTTAGTTAAAGCCTATTAAATTATCCAATGTATAATATATTAATTTGAGTAGTTACTAAATATGGTCTTTTTGGTTTTTTTTTTTTATATGGTAAAGGTCTAAATCTTTGAAAAATTGTAGATTTCGTCCTTTTGAACACGTTAAAATTGTGGTTTTGATGATTCTTCCGTTAACTTTAACAGCTTGACTGTTAACTTAAAAAAAAGATTATTTTACACTCAGGGATCATTTCTACAACAAACTACAAGGACCATTTCTACATATCTTTTTAATTCTATTGAGTTATTATATATTAATAAATGTTATTTTTAACACACACACACACACACACATATATATATATATACTAATAAATATAATATTATCATATTATTAGTTTATTTTAGTTAATGTTTTAAACTTATTTTTTTAGTTAATTTTTTAATTGGAATATTATTTTAATTTATTATTTTTTATATAATAAATATTATTTTGTTGGATTATTAGTTTATTAGTTTATTTTTAAAAAGAAAAAAAAAACATAAAAAACGGTTTTCAAAAAACCGATTGGATCAAACCAAAAACATATTCGGCAGATTTTGACTTTCAATACAACGGAATAACATATTATACCAAACCAAAAAAACATGTTCGGTTATATATCTTATTTAAAATACGTTTTCAATTATATGTATTTAAAAAAACATATTCAATTATATATCTTATTTAAAATACGTAGTGCATCCTAATCGAAAGTTTCAAATTGAATGTTTAAAATTAAGATGAAAAGACATAGTGATATATCTTTTTGAGATAATAATTATTAAAACTACTTTTTATATAAAAAAAAACCATATAAATTGTTTAAATACATAACAAAACCGTTGTTAAGTTATTTTTAATACATATAAACGAAAAAGCGGTTTTAGAACTAGCGATCCAGAAGAATTTATATATTTTTTTATGTCATGAGTAGTATTAATTATTATTATTATTTTAAAGACATAAAAAATATTTTAAGAAAACATATTTTTTATACAAAAATGTATTTTTTTTAAAGACAAAGAATATGTTTTACCTAAAATAAATACATACAAATTGTTTGTAAAAAAAAATATTTTTCATAATACAACTAAAATACGTTTGTTTTATTTTTTTAAAACAATTTTAAAAATGTTTTTTGTAGTTTATTTATTGTTTATTTTTAAGGATTCTATTATTATATAAATTAGTTTTTGGAAAGAATAAACGAAGAACGCATGCAGCTCAATTGGTTAAGGCTTCGGTTTTAGGAGGTGGAGGTCATGACTTCGAACCCTCCTCCCCAGCCATATAATTGTCTTTTTTAAACAAATTTCAAAAATGGTCCTTGTGGTTTCCTAAATGTCACAGATTCAGTCCCTTTATACTTGAAAAGATGAAAATGACCTTACAAATTCAGTCCCTAACGGCTGAATACTAACAGTGTTAGTAAAATGGGCCATCAGTGCAACTTTTTCAAACCATAAGGACCATTTATATCAAAAAAAATTAGGAGGGACTAACTTTGTGACTTTTGGCAAACCACATGGACCATTTTTGTAATTTTATCTTTAAAGAAATATATTACGGAATATGTTCCTAGAAAAACATGATAAATATATTATCAAAGCATTTCCGAATAAATGTATTTTGTTCATATTAAAACTTTAGGATTTCATTATCGGTGCAAAAACATATGCATAAACAGAACTTAGATTCATTTACATTAGTGATCTAAATCTCTTTAAATCTCTCGGTGTAGTGTAATTTTATATCGACACTTGTGATACAAATAAACAGGGTGGGTCAGGTTGGAAAACCTGGTGAGTACATAGGGTTTTCAACCCACAATAATCAAGTTATTATGTTTTATCATCAAACAATTAACCCAATTACTCATCCCCATTATCTTCTTTATTTCTTAAGGATCTACCCTAAGAATTATCTATCACTCATTCCTAAGGATTCCTCCTAAGGAATAGGCACGAAGTCCATCTTCGCCAAGGTTTATACAACCGGCACTAAGTCCATAGTTGTCAGGGTTTATACAACATATGCTAAGTTCATTGTTGTCAGGGTTTATACAACATGCACTGAGTCCATAGCTGTCAGGGTTTATACAACAAGTGTTAAGTCCATAGCTCTCATTTATTGACAATATTATTTGCGGGAGTCCACCTGCAATTCATGTCAATGGGTTTTTAGAGTACATATGATGAACATATTGTTCACGCACCTACAGGTTGTGAGCCTGCTAGTGTTCCACGAACCGTCTAGAATAGTCCATTGTTGTCATCCATACATTGCTAGATGATGGGGCCAATTTTTGGGTAAGAGCTTCTCTCATTTTTCACCTCTCACCCTCATCTCATATTATATATCACCTTTCATCTCATCCTTCAACTCATCTTTCTTCACACACTAGCTATTTCATCTACCGATGTTCTACCCAACATATTTGTGGATATAAAATACATATACAATTCAGATCTTGAAGAAAGAGTTAAGATATGAAAAGAAAATACATATTCGATTCAGATCTGAAAAAAAAAAGTTTAAATCTTTCATCCAATATAGATCTTAACTAAATAGATAGTATGCACACACATAACACGTAAATTAAATAAAATACTTCATATCTATGTGTAAAATGAAAGTAACTATGCACTCACCTGAAAAGGTGATGATTCGGACATCACTTCGCTTCCTAAAATAATCTTATTTGATGTAACCAAGAGGTTTGATAAAAAACTGGGCTTTGTGCGGGCAGAGTTTTGACTCGAAAAACTCTTTTCTCGGGTCTTCGGGTGCTTCGGGGCTTGCTTCGGGGGTTTAGGGTGGTTCCTTAGGCTTTTGGGGGTGTTAATGTAGTTTGAGAAAGAGTTTAGGGTTTAAAGGTGTAAAAAATTCTAAAAATTTTTTGGAGGTCTCGCACCCCTTTTATAGTGGTCGAAGCCTCAGGTTACGTTGGGCGTAATCTAAACGTACGTGGGGCGTACTACCTTATGGCGCTCTACGGTGAGCGTAAACCCAGTACGCTGTGCATAGAGTGATGTGTGGCAATGGACGCGTTTGCATGCGAAGGAAAGGCGACGTGGCTGATTCAGCCTCCTCGAAGTTTGCGACTGAAACTTCAAAAATTCATATCTTTCTCATACAGGATCCGTTTTGACGTTCTTTATATCCACGCGTATATGAAATTATACTCTACAACTTTCGTTTAGACTCCGTCGGCTAATTTTGACTTTATTTTTAAAGTTATATTTTAACAAGCTGGAACAGGAAAAGTCCGTTAAAAATTCATAACTTCTTCATCCGACTTTCGTTTCCGTATGTCTTTTTACCGTTAACCTACTATCGGCAAGATCTTCGATTCTCGTTTAGGTTGTGTCGGCTAAAAATCGTTCGATCTATAATTCGAGTTCCGGGATGGATACTGCTATGCCAAATCTTAAAAATCTATAACTTCCTCATACGAAGTCAGATTTGGATATTCTTTTTATTCACGCTCTCGGTTTAACGTCTACTATGACTTTTATTTAGATTGTTAAGGCTCAAAATCACTTTATCGTAATCTCACTTTTTACGTCACACAACGTCATGCTGGTTCTGTCGTGAAACTTCGACATGTCATAACTTCTTAGTTATAACTCAGATTTATGTATTCTTTATATCTTTGGAATCATTGTTTCGACCACTACGAGTTTCTTTATAGATATCGGGTTTATATAAGATTTTGTTTTTGACTCTTATTTTTATCCTTTATTTATTATTTCATAATAATTAAGTATAAAACACATAAATTCATATAATTCATTCTTATTACTTCAAAACGAGTTACAATGGTTGACCTAGACTAATACTTCATCATTAATGCTTTAGTGCAGAAACACGGGCGTTACACTCATCCTCGAAAATCGTCGAGATCACCACAAAACATTTTCATCGGAGGTTGGATAAAAACTCTCGAACTTTTTCCTACCGATGATGATGGTAGTCACCTATTGTGATATCCCCAAATTCACGGTCATTTTAAAATTTTTATTTATGTTTATTTAAAAATAAGAATATCCTTTTTGAAAAGTAGTATTGCGGAATTTGGTATCAGAAAACATGATAATGATGTTATCAAAGAATTTCCGAAGAAATGTATTTTTATTTAAAACATCGGGATGTCATCGTCAATACAGAAACAAAAGTATAAACAAACCTTACATTCATTTACACTAATGATTTACATCTCCTTTAATCTCTCAGTGTAATGTATCTTCGCATCGATACCCATGATTCAAATAAACTGAGTGAGTCAGGTCGGGATACCTGGTGAGTACATAGGGTTTTCAACCCACAATAATATAAATATTATGTTTAATCATCAAATAATTAACTCAACTTCCCATCATCATTATCTTCTTTATTCTTAAGGATCTACCCTAAGAATAATCTATTCTTCATTCATTCATTCCTAAGGATAGTCACGAAGTTCATCGCCGCCATGATCTATTCAACAGGCACCAAGTCCATACCTATCGATATTATCTGTAAGGCACAAAGTTCATAGTTGCGATGTTCATCTACAGGGCACAAAATCCATAGCTGCTAACATTCATTTGTAAGGGACTAAGTCTATAGCTGTCAGGGTTTTTAGAGTACATCTGGCGAATACGTAGTTCAAAAACACATACAGGTTGCGAGCCTGCTAGCGTTCCACTGGACTGTCTAGAATAGTCTGTGGTCATCATCTATACTCTGCTAGATGACCGAGTCATCGTTAAAGTCAAGGATTCTCATCATCTTTCACCTCTCATCATCTATTTCGTCTTTCATCTCTCATCATTCATCTAACATTCTTTACTCAACATGTTTATAGGTATAAAAATACATATACAATTTAAATCACGTAAAACATTTATAAATCGTTTATCTAGCATAGATATCAGAAACATAGATAATAAGCACATATTTTATGTATTAATATTAAATATTTCATATCTATGTGTAAGATGAAAGTAACTATGCACTCACTTGTTAAAGTGATGACTCCTAATTCGGGCTGCACTTCGCTTCTAATAATCGTCTTTTCCGTTGACGAAACCTAATATTATTATCACTAGATTTAGTCTAATATTTATTGCAAGTAATTATTAGTCTAGATTCATCATTAACTCAATGTATAATTTCATGATCTATCAAGCAAGGATTAGCCAGACAGGACAGTTGGGAGGTAGGACTATTTCGGGATATAGCTTTTCTGAAATCCAACAACTAAACCCAATGTGACCATTCTAAACAGCTCTCCGTATGTAGCTCAGTTAGTATAAAGACATTGAATCACTTATAAATCTTGTTTATAGGTTCATAATAACGATAATGAACTTAAAAATAAGTTATACTTCAAGTAGGGTAAGCATAACTCACTTACAAGGGAGTTTAGCGAAGAACTAGGCTCTGCACGGGCAGAACTTCTGAGCCCAAAGATCTTCTTCTTGGGGTCTTCTGGTCCATAGGGACTCGCTTCTAACACCTAGGAGGTTCTAGGCGAAACAATAGAAGGTTTGTGGATGTTTGGGAGAGAGTTTGAGTGAATTGGTGTGGAGAAATGAGGAGAAACACCACCTATTTATAGGCTACCAGCTCTTACGTACGATGGGTGTACACAAGGGTACGTTGGCATACTTAGTGCATTTGGTGTACATAGAGCTACGCGGGGCATACTCAAACCACGTGTTAGCATCGCATGCAAAGTCGTGGGGAAGAAGGTGGGGCTGAGATCTTGCCACGTGTCCCTTGCTAGTTAATCCTAAACATTAATTATCTTCTAAACTCCGTAACTTTTGCATATGAGCTCAAATTTTGACATTATTTATATCCACACGTAGGTAGCGACGGGATCTACAACTTTTGTTTAGACTCTATCGACTAATTTGACTTTATTTTTAAAGTTATATTTTAACAGGCTTAGACAGATGAATTCCGTTAACAATCAATAACTTAGTCATCCAACGTCCGTTTTCGATTGTATTTATATTGTTGAGATCCTATTAATGAGATCTTCAATTCTCGTTTAGGCTGTGTCGGTTAAAAATCGATCGATCTAAAATTCAATTTTCGGGTTGTGTACTGTCATGCAAAAATCTTAGAAAAATAATAACTTCATCATACGAAGTCAAATTTGGATGTTCTCTATATGCACGATTTTCGGTTTAACGTACGTTACGACATTCATTTAGATCGCTAAGGCTAAAAAATAGTTTATCAAAATTTCACTTTTTACGATACGCGATGCTATGTCGGTTTTGTCGCAAAACTTCAACGTGTCGTAACTTCTTTGTTATAAGTCAGATTTCAATGTTCTTTATATGTACGGAATCCTTGTGACATATACTATACTTTGGTTAAGATTATTTATTTTAAATAATTTTTTATCAAAAAATCATTTTTAACGCTTATTATCTCTAAATTGACTAACCCGAATCTGCGGGTGTTACACGTATAATAACACCACTACCATCATCCGATCACCACCACCACTTTTAATGTTTATAAGAGTTTGTTGCACATTGTGTGAGATGTGGAGGATTCCAACGGATTGTGAAGAGCTTGTCGTAGGTGGCTACCAGGTTGTTCGGTGGAAAAAGTTAGTAGTGTTAGTGAAAATAGGCAATACTTGTGAAGACTCAGAACAAATTTCATGTCGTTTGCCAAGTTATGATGAACCTTATTAGGAAGTAATGCGTATAACAAGCAAAATTATAAACATACAAAGATACAATATTTACGTGGTTCAGTGAAGGTGACCTACGTCCACAAGCAAGAGGGGAATATTCTTTATTTCAGAGTTCTCAAATAGATGTTACAAGTATAATTCCATAGGGATTCGACCTTCTCACTAAGGATACAAAATACAAGACACAAGACACTTCAAAAGAATCTGCAAGCATCCCTATTTATACTTGAGGGATCAGACCTAAAACCCTAATAGGCCAAACCCATTAGCCTATAGGCCCATAAGTGGTGATAACCAATCATATTCCGCCATGCAACATCTTCTGAAACATTCATCAATTTCATACAACCTATGAGCATTAGAAACACACATGATGGAACACCTTGTGCCATAGTAGATCATCTAGATGTAAAAGTGACACATCATGAACACTAATGGCCCAACATCCATCACAGTGACACAACATGGTGTAATCCTTGAGCAATACCAACTTTTGAGCATCCTTGAACGATCTTGAGCATCATAGAGGACTTCATAGCATACTTGGCTTATGAGGATACCATGGCTCATCAAGGTACCAAAATGTTCCATCTTGCACCATGATGACGCAACATGTGCAAGGATGACACAACAGGCATCAAGAGTGGCGGAAGAACTTCTAGGTTGGAGCAACATCATCATCATCTTGGTGCAACAAGGACCATCTTGTCACAACATGGACATGATTGGTGCATCAAGAACCTACTTGGCACAACAAGGCTTCGTCATGGCACAAGAGGGATATGCTTGGCACAAGAAGGAATGCCTTTGGAGCAAGAACATCATTCTTGGCCCAACACTTCATCATTTGGTGCAACAAGTTCCTTTGTTGCTCTATATCACTCTCAAGTTCTCCAAACCCCTTTCAGGTGCTCTGAACCCCCTTTTATATGATCCGTTCCTTTGGCACTTGATACATTCCTTTGTTAGACGATCCGTTCCCTTCTTAGATGATTTATTCCTTTGTCACAGGCTCCATGAACCCCAAGTGCTCCATTGAGTTCCAAGCGCTCCAAATGCTCCATGAATATGATCCAAATTCTCTAGTCACATTTAAGGAGTAGGGCTTATGTCGAACCCCCAATAAAGGTTTTGCAGTGAACCCAAAAATTTCGTTGATAAGGAGTCTAACACCCATAGAATTCATGAAAATTTTAAACTGTAAAAACATTCAAAATCATCAGTGTTTAAAAACTTGTTTCCAAAATAAGATTCACATAAGAGAAATCCAAAGATCATGAAATAAAAAACATGAGAAGGTGCACGATCACGCCTTCGCATTCCCGTGATCCTCATGACAACTCGTCGAGTTCCTATAGTATCCAGAAAAGCGGGAAAAATCGAGCCAACTCGCCGAGTTGTCAGGACAACTCGTCGAGTTTTCCCAGCTTAACTCATTCAATCATTTTTCATCCCTTCTAACGCTTAAGAATGTAGATATGATACCCAAGAGCTGGAAAACCACGTAAAGTTGCTAACTTTACGTCCATGCATGGCACTAGGATGCTAAAACACTCCAAGAAGGATTAATAAGGGACCTAAAGCATGAAATAGGCCTAGAACTCAATAAAGCTTGCAACTTTAAGTCCAAGGAGGCCACAAAACATCCAGATAAGAAGTTATAACTTCATGACATGCTCAAACCAAGAACAAACCCAAAAAATGAGCCAATATGATAATAAACTTTCAAGTAATGAGATCTAAGCTATAGATAAGCAAGGTGTAAATGTTATACCTCCAAATGACTGCAACAAGAGAGACGATTTTGGATTTATAGCCTCCTTTCCACACAAACCACTTCAAACTTCAAGCTTCTTTAAAAGAACACCAAGAAAACACTCTTCAAGGTCACACACACAAATATGGAAGAGACCACGCGAGTTAGGGTTTTCTGGACAGGGAAGATAGGTAAGGAGGCCACCAAAAAGATTTAAGGCCTTTAAATAGGGTGCAACACCCAAGAAATTACGGTTTCTTAATCAAACCACTAACTCGTCGAGTTTTCTTCACCAACTCATCGAGTTGGTCCAAAAAGATTCGCGGCCCAAACACTTTTAACACGTCAAGTAGAGGCCATCAACTCGAAGAGTTCCGAGGAAAAATTTCCTTTTTTTTAACAAAAAAATCTCATAACTGGGAATCGAGATGTTACAACATAATTGATGATCACTAATGGGAGTCAGGGTAGGGCGGAGCCCCCGAGTGCTCGAGTTACGCTTTCCTGCTTACTATCGAGGAGGCCAGGGCAGTACCAAATGTTGTGACTGGTATGTTTCTATCCCTTATCTTATTGATTATGTTTGTTTTATGCTCATATGTTTATACCTTTGTTAGGTACGTTCTTAGTGAACTCTTTGCCTGCTCTTGTGTTGTTCGACTTGGGTGCGACTCGGCCCTTTGTCTCTTAGTATTTTAGTAGGGAGTTTGCTTTTCCCTTAGGTGAGTTGGAGTGTCTGTTGCGAGTTTCTATCACCAACGAACATGGGGTTTCTGTTGTTTCGGTTTATCAGGGTTGCATTCTGGAGATTTTCGGAGTATCTTTCCCGATTGATTTGATTCTTATTCCCATGGGAGACATCGACGTGATAGTCGGTATGGATTGGCTGAGCCATTCCAGTGCCTTGATCAACTGTGAGGATCTGCAAGTGGTAGTCTGAACCACAAGTGGGGGAGAACTGGTTATTTATGGAGAGGGCACCAATGTTATATATAAGTAAGTTCAATTGAGAAAAATAAAAAATGTTGATAATGGGGGAATCATTCTCAGCCACTCATTTAATCTAAGCATAAAAAGACACGGTGACAAACTTGTAAATATGATAATAACCTTCAATCTCAAATACCTAACTGTAGAGAATTAGATAATAGTTCGTTCATCATCAAAATTTCTTCTCCAACCTTTAACAATCATCTAGATTTCTTCAATTAAACCATCATCAATGTCATCTAGTATTAATCAATCATCGATCTTCGTGGTTGGGAGGTTCGCCGTTCAAGCCAGAGTCGCAACCTAAATTCATCGATTTCTTTGTTGAATACTCCGAATGTTCGTAACTTGCAAGCATTTGTTAAAGTTAATAATAGATTTGGAATTAGAATTTCCCATATTCGCAAACGAACTCAGTTGGAATCAGAATTTCTTCACTGATCATGAAATTGGAATCAGAGTTATGGACTCGCAGTCATAGTCGACATTGAAGGACTCGGAATCGATACTTACAGCTTCCCAATCGGATTTTCGAAAATCAAAATCAAAATGAGAAATCGATCAGACATAGGATGTCGTATCCTGGAGTCGAAATCGGAAGTATATGATGATTTGGAATTGATAAATTGAATAGGAAGTATCATGTTTTTAACATTTTTAAAATAGTTATCTTGTATGCACTCCAACTATTTGATGAAATGCATAAACTAAATCACCACGTTATATTCACATATGAATATGTTTTCTCACCTGAATCAATATATGATTATTAAAAACACAAAACAAATATGCAAGTTTGCATGTTATTCATATGTGAATAACATATAAAAATTGTATATATTTGTGAAAATACCTTCTCATATTCATATGTGAATATAATGTGTAATATTTATAAGTGAATATATTATCTAATATTCACGAGTGAATATATATGTAGTATTCACATGTGATATATCATGTAATATTGTGTAATATTTATGTAATATTGTGTAATATTTACATATAAAAATATCATTTAATGTTTATAAGTGAATATATCATCTAATATTCACAAGTGAATATAGTATGTTCATATTCACAAATGAATGCATCGTCTAATATTTAAATATGAATAGTATGTTTATTATATGTTATATTCATATCTGAATGATACTTAAATTGTAAATAAAAATGAATTATATTTTTTATTCATAAGTGAATAACGAATGTACTGTAATAAAAACCTGATGCATTTTTATTCACTTATGAATAACGATAGCTGAAAATAAAAAAAAATATTTTATCTTAAAATATATCAATATAGATGTCTATTTGCAAAGAATAAAAAATTATGAATTTTGGTATATTTAAAATTATTTTTCGATAAAAATAGTTTCTTAAAAATTAAAAAAACAAAAAAAACTATGTTTTTGTATATATTAAGGTAATAATTAATATAGTTTAAAGAAACATGTTTTGTTGGAAAACATATGTCTATTGTTTCCCATTTCCCGTAGTACAAAGGAGACTTTTGCGGCAAAAATAAATGAGTGGCTGAGAATGATTTTTCAACTCTCAACATTTTTTACTCTTAATTCAACTCTCTCTCTCTCTATATATATATATATATATACATATATATATATATATATATATATATATATATATATATATATATATATATATATATATATATATAGGGGATACGGAATATACATTACACCCTCACCTAAGCTTAGGTACTAAACCTCTAAAATATGTCATTTTAACTTACTAAACATACCCGGTTTGGTTTCACTTGGTAAATATATCATCCTCCATAACATTTCTTTCTTTCATTATCGTTTTTCCATCTTTGTTTTCTTTTCTCCATTATCGTTTATTACTTCATCCAAGTGAACATTACTAAACCCTAAACGCTAACCCTAAACCCTAAACTCTAATCCCTAAACCCTAAACCCTAAACCCTAAGCATAAACCCTAAACCCTAAACTTTAAATCATATTGTGTCGATCTTGAATTTACATCTTGAAGTATTAATCGTGAATCCATTAACCGTAATCTTTATATAGTAAAACAATGTATTTTCAAGAGGTTTAGTACCTAAGCTTAGGTGGAACTGTAATGTATATTCCCTTTTTCCATATATATATATATATATATATATATATATATATATATATATATATATATATATATATATGGAAAGAGAATTTAACTGTGTTTGCTATGAATAAAAATAGGTAATATCCATTTCTTTACCTTTCATTTTTTAATAGTTTTTATATATTTTGGATATAGTTTCGACTTACCTTTTGCCTTTACTTCTATTTTTTTATTTACGTATTATATTTTGAAAATACATTCCTATATTAATTTCAAATACTTTAATTAGTTTTCTTATGTGATGTGAATAGAGGCTTTAGAAAGACATGTCTTATTGACTTGTGTGACGTATATGACCGTATAATCATTTGTACCTTTATACCAATGATCATTATTTTTTATCTTTATTTTATGTTTTGTTTTGGTCTTCTCTATCTTCTTAGAGGGTTTGGAGTGCGTTTTCTAATTAATTTTTTTTAAGATAAAAATGTTTATTTGCTTATAGTGGTGGTAAAAAGAGTTTTTTAAAAAATATTTGGAAAAACTTTTATAATGAAAAAACCAATAAGTCAATAAATTAAAAAATGTTTGGATTAAAAAAATATTTTTTGAAGTTATTTTTACTGAAAAACCATAAACAGTTTCAAAAAGCTACGTTTTACATATTTATTAAAAAAAATCTTATTGAAGCTTATGAAAAAGTTATTCTGAAAAATGTTTTTGAGTTTGCCAAACACTTTTATTGGCTTATTAGCTTTTCAGAAAGACAATAAACAAACAAATATTTTTCAAACGCAATCCCAAACATCCCCTTAGTCAAGTACAACTTCTTTCTATTTTTGTTTAAAGTTGCTTATGTATTAGTATTCTTGGTGATCCAGATAGAAAAAGTTTTTTATTTTTTATATTTTATTATTATTTTTTTAAAACTAATTCACCCTTCAAGAAGGATGCCCCTGTCTAACACTATTTAATTTGACAATTTTGTAATTATATTTTCGTTTGACTCAACCGGATGTAAAGGTTAGGTGTCATGTGACTCCGTGTAAGAAAAGATTAAAAATGGCATATTGATGATAACTTCATCAACGAAGGATAAGTCATACTTACAACTTTTTTGTTGATTCATTATTCAAATAATAAAATTAGTATGAAGAACATTGTATTTTTGGTGGACTTCTGTTGAATCAACATCTTTTCTATAAATCAAACATGAAATGAAACTACCATATTCTGTATTAGCAATTCTTGGCCCATAATAACAACATAGTTTATGTATTTATAATATGGGCAACGTACCAACATTATGGAAATCTGTTCTATAATCATGATTATAAATTATTTGTTATTATAATCACACACTATTCAAACCCGCAGCATAGCACGAGTTTTTTTTTACTAGTTGAAATTAAATTTCATACCTTTTATCATAAAGCTAAGAGAAAACTGCAATAAAATCCCTACATATTGGATTTATAATCGATGTTGTCCCTATATTTATTTTTTATTCAATTAAGTCCCAAAAACCGGTAATCGTATTCAATTTAACCATTTGACCCAGTCTGGTCATTCAACTTTCAAAAATTTACATTTTTGACCCAGATTTCAAATTTTTTTACAAATTTGTTTCAAAATTTACACTTTTAGTCCAGATTTTAAATTTTGTTACAAATTTGGTCAAAACATTACTCTTTTTGCCCAAATTTTAGAATTTTATTATGAATGCATCACAACTTTAGTTTTTTTTACAACTTTTTTACTCAAATTTTTTTTTTCTAATATGGCTTTTCTTTATAAAATCATATTAATACAAAAAAAACGTATTTTCACATAAAAATCTTATATTTTTTATATAAAAACTTTTTTAAAAAGTTTTTTGTATATGAAATATCTAATTATAAAAATATATATTTATTAAGTATATAAATATATACAAATTCGTTTTTATAAAAAAATGTATATAAACACCTATCACCTTTATATATATTATTAGTTGTCTATCTATATTTTTTTACAAAATCGTGTTTTTTTTTTTATAAAAACGTGTTTCAATAATTTTTTTATATAATAAGTGTTTGTATACATTTTATAAAATCGTGTTTGTATACATTTGATAAAATATATACGAACACGTATTATATAAAAAGTTTTTAAAATAAGTTTTTATAAAAAAATGTAAACAAACACGATTTTATAAAATAATATATATAAAATCGGTATTTGTATACATTTTTTTTTATAAAAACGGATTTGTATATATTTACATACTTATTAAATATTTATTTTTATAACTAGATTTTCATAAAAAAAAGTTTTTATATAGAACATATAAATTTTTTAAGTGAAAATACGTTTTTTTTTTGTATAAATATGATTTTATAAAGAAAAAACATATTAAAAACAATTCTTTGTTAAAAAAATTGTAAAAAAAAAAAACTAAAGTTAGGATGAATTCATAATAAAATTCTAAAATTTGGGCAAAAAGGATAAAGTTTGGACCAAATTTGTAATAAAAATTAAAATTTGGGTTAAAAGTGTAAATTTTGGACCAAATTTGTAATAAAATTTGAAATCTGGATCAAAAATGTAATTTTTGAAACTTAGATGACTTACCGGTATTTGGGACTTAGATGAATAAAAAAAAAAATATAAAGACTAAATCGATTATGAGGCCAATATGTAAGGATTTTATTGCAGTTTTCGCAAAAACTAATATAAATTTGCAAAACTATATAATAAAATATTTTAACCATTCTATAAGTTTTGTCAAAATTTCCAAATTACCCAACAAGTCATGAGGAGAACTACAATAGCATACTTATACCGTTCTTCCTCTTCTTTTTTTTTTTTTTTTTTTTTTTTTTGGGTAAAGAAGTAATTTTAAGTTGATAATGTGAGCAAGAAACTCGTCTGGATACATAACTATGACGAATTATAGTTGTCTGTTTGAAAGAACATTAATATCTTTTGTTATTCAAATTATTTAATTTAATCTCTTGTTTAAAAGAACATTACATTCTTATGTTATGCAAATGATTTAATTCAATATCAATTAAATCTCCATCTTTTTCACGTGGGAATCACATCGCTTGTTAACACATCATTTTGGAGATCAATTCGAATATATTAATGGAAAAGTCGAAAGAATACCCTTTAATAATGATAATAATAGTTTATCCCTTACTAGTTGAACTTTAAACATAAAAATCAAATATAAAGTGTTTGTCCGTTTGATCTATATAATAATCATTTGTTGCAATCTTATTTGTTTTTGTGATAAAAAAAATAGTATAGTAAAGGAGACGATTTGGAAAACTTTGGAAGCTAGAATGATCACGGAGTGTTTATATTAAGGCTATGTATGACATCTAATGTTGGTCTTCGACTTGTGTCTGAAGTGTAGTTGGTGACGTTATCAAGTTCTTCATTTAACTCTCAGGGGGAAGGAAATCATTTCCTCCCAACTCATTGAACTCATTATCATATCATTTTTTTTTTTTTTTTTTTTTGCTTTTTAATATTTCTGAATCCACAACACACATAAACTATATCTTTTTGAACTCATTCAATTAAAAAAAATACAAAACAATCAAAGGTAAAATTTTAATTAGCAATACAGTTACCAGCGGTATCACTCCCGCTTCAACGAGTTGTTTAATTGGTTTTACTAACTCACTTCATTATCTCTCTATACTTTCTCTTTCTTATTTTCTCTTGTACCATTTTTTTTTAAAACTTATATCTTAGTTGTTTTGTATTTTTTTTAATTGAGTGGGTTAAGAAATATAGGATTTTCGCGTGTTGTAGGTTGGAAAATATGAAGAAAAAGAAAAGATAAAAATTGATATGACAACGGGTTAGGAGGGAACGTATCCCACATATTCACATAGATGATGTACCATGTGGTGTTTGATGATTTCACAATGACACTTTTTAATATGTCATCTCCAAAAATAATGACCATTTTGGTAATCTCATAGATTTTTTCATTAGATCCTAAAATAAAGTAAATATGATTAGAAATATATTTTTTTTCTTCTAAAATAATTCACTTAGGTTTTTTTAATTGTTCTAATTAATTTTATGTATTCCTAATAAGATCATAAACGATTTAATTTTTATCAAAAAAAATGATATGTAGTTCTATTGTTGTAAAAATAGTCTAGACGGCTAATTAATCTACAATTAATCAATTTTGTGGTCTTCATTTGCCTATAAATAATGTTGAACGGTTATGTTATGGGAGCTCAGTAATTAATGATGCAAGATAGTAAAAAATTAATCAAACATATCAAATGGTCAAAATTATAAAAAAAAAAGTCAACAAAACTAGAATGAAAGCCAAAACTAAAGAATGAAAATAAAATAAATCTCCTAACTTCTGCTCCATATACATTTGTTTCTGATCACGATTATGACTGTTGGGGAATTTCGAAATTTGGTTATAGGAAATCTGGATCACAAACAGGAATCGTGTGATACACTTTTCTTATTTGATATTTCGATTCTAATTGCCTTGGGTATCACACAATCCAAACTAGGATAATTCCTGAAGAAACGATTCTGATTTTAAGCACAAAACACAGAATCAATTTTGAGAGAGAATGAACAAGAAAACGTCTTTTTGTTTTCTGTGTTTCAACGAAGTCATACTATTTCCAGGACTTATCCACACAATGGATAAAACGAGAACAGTTTTCAACTTTCAGAAAATACGAATTAAACTTTGAATTTGCATCTTTAAAGAATGACAAATTAGTCATCGTACTGTTCTAAAATGTTTAGTAAATACAAGTGTGTATTCCCACACCTCCTAATTTTTATTATAACTAAAACATTATTTTTAAAACATCTCTTAAATCCATTACACTAAAATATATTTGATGATTAAATCACCAACAATAACACCTACGTTTCTTTGTTCTTATCATGGCAACACCAACCTTCATGGCAACACCAACCTTCACGTCTAGACACAAAATGAACCAAACATTATTATTTGTTTTAACTTTTATCTATTTGTATAATCTTTGATATGTATTTAAACATAATATGAATCGTATTTTGCTATATGGTTATATTTATTTATTTTAAAAAGTTATTTTTTAATTTAGGGTACTTGTTAATTCTTTAATTAATTCTCATCTTAACCGATTAATCTTTTAGCTAAAAAAAGATTAGATCGTTCCTACAATTAGAAGGATAATTTTTCTATAACGTTTAACTTAATTTACTAATTTATCTACTTTGCTACTATTTTATTAGAAAACACATTAATAACATACAAACGGATTTGAGATACTTTAAAGTGTAGACATACAAACCAAAAACGGATAAATACAAAACAAACATATCGTAACATGATACACGTATGATACACGTAGATACATGTAACTCATATTAATATAAACAAAAAGAGATATCAATTTTTTTTAAATGTTTGGTAAGATAGCTGGTAGTTGTAACTTTAATTTTATAAGTTTTGGAAAAAATAATAAAATACTTTTGAAATGTGTAAAAATACATAAAAAAAACATATCTAAAAGTTAAATGTAAAAAATAATAAATAAAAGGAGTAATTATAGAAATTGATTCAAAAGCTCAATAGCTTTTTTTTTCCTAAAAATTATATGAAAGAATTTTTAGATTTGAAACGTTTATTTAAATTAAAAGATAAACCTTTGATAAACGAAATTTTTTGTTTAAATCAAACGTTTTATTAAAAATAAAACTTAGAAGATTCCAAACGCACTCTCCAAACACGTCGAAAACAATTATGTTTTTATACAATTTTTTTTTGTTGATCATACATGGTTGATGGATTTGTTTTTGTCATTTTGAACATAAATATTTGTTTTTAAGTTTTTTCTTTTCTTTTTCTCTTTCTGTTCCTTGAAAGTTTTTGTGTATTTGTGTATTATGCTTATTTTCACGTAAAAAATTATAATATATTTAATTTTATTTACTATTTTTCCTAAAGTAGTAAAAACAGATGGTTCAATTGACAAAATAGTTTTCGTTTTTGTAGATGACACTATAAACTAAGTAGGCCATACGAGGAATCAACAAAAATTGTCTATTTAAGAATAAATCACAACTGTCATTTACGAAAATGAAGGTTTTACCTATAAAAAATTGATTTTTTTTTCGTGGTAAAATCTTTTATAGATCATTTCCACAATATATATATATATATATATATATATATATATATATATATATATATATATATATATATATATATATATATTGCAATTGTCTAATATTCTTATAATTCAACTTCTAACCTGATATAATACCAAGTTTTTATAAATTTAATACTTATCTTCCTCTTACATAATTTTAACTTTCAAGTACTATATATATATATATATATATATATATATATATATATATATATATATATATATATATATATATATATATATATATATATATATATATATATGGGAAAAGTGAATATACCCTTAGGGGTCGTTTGTTTTGTTTGATTTATAAGGAATTGAAAAGAATTGGAAACTAAAATCCAATACAAAACGTGTTTGGCTAAGAGAAGGAATGAAATATAATTTCCATAATTACTTTTTAATTCTGTGTATGAAAGATTTCCCATTCATTCCCTGTTTATAGTGAATCCACATTCTGTTAGCTTTTTTTTTTTTTTGTTACACAATTATTCTCCCATATATATGCGGTTCTAGTAAAACAAAATAAACTATGTGATTTTTCAAATCTTTTCTACGATTATATATGCGGTTCTCCCATATATATGCGATTACATTTTTCTCCAATCGGTATTTGTCAAAAAAAATCATCTATCGATCATATCTTTTTCTACAATTGCTGCCGTATTTCATCTCCGACTCATCATTCTTCTACTGCTCTGATGTATCTATCATCTTCGTTTACAGGTAAACATCTCATGTTCAATTTTTCTGCAATTAACTGTGTTCAACCATTTTTTTTATATATATTTGTAATATGTGATTCATCTTTGTCTGATAGAAAATAGCATAATTTTTTAACATTTGTGCTGCTTACTACATCTCTAGTTTCTTTGTGTGAAGTATGAACAATTTTCTTTACATGCTATGTACGTTTATTGTCGTCGTATTATAAAATTTATTTTCTAATTCCTTTGTAAAACCAGCAAACTAAACAGAAAACAGATTCCATTCCTTGTCCTCCAAACGCATTTCAGCTTTTAGTACATTCAGATTCCAATTCCTTCAAATTCAAATTCTTTTGACAGATTCCATTCCTTCAAAAAATATTTTGCGAAACAAACGTCACCTTAAGGGTATATAAACTTAGGTACACAAACCCATCGTAATACATCGTTTTGTTTGATATATTCATTATAAAGTTCTTAAACTTTAATTCCTAACTTGATTTGATTCCAAGATTTTCAAAATTTCACTATTATCTTTCTCTTAAATCATATCTTTTTGCCGAACACCTACTAGGCTATATATATACTATAGTTGAAAATGAAAATTATGTAGAAGAAGATAAATGTGGAATTTATAAAAATCTTGGAAGTAAATGAAGTTAGAAGTTGAATTATAAGAATATTGGACAATTACAATTTATATATATGATACAAAACGACGTACTATGGTGAGTTTGGGTACCTAAGCTTATATACCCTTAAGGGTATATTCACTTTTCTCATATATATATATATATATATATATATATATATATATATATATATATATATATATATATATATATATATATATATATACTGGTGGTGTACCGGCGCAAAGCGGTGGCGACGAATAATTTTCGGGCGGTAATTAACACATTTCATTGAATAGTTTCTTTGCGGCAATTTGATCAAATCATAAAAACACTTAAGTATTAAACAAGCTACAAAATATTGATAATTCTTTCATTTCAATAATTAAACGTTGATAAATAAATTTACGTGTTACTTCGTTATAAATATCAATATGCAATCATGCATGTTTGTTCTTTTTAATCATCAATAGATGAAAGTCGATGCATAAATATAATGACATGTTTGGCAATAAACATCAAATTAGTATACATGATACATATTGTAACAATTGTAAAATAATGAGTTCTTAATTGTACCTTATCAATCACACAATACTTCTTTGTACACTATGTTTGATGTGTAGATTGCATCATGATCGAACATTTTTTCTGGCTTTACTAATACCTTTCTATTAACACGTGATATTCCTCTGGATAAGGCCACATAAAGTTGGCCATGTGAGAATTCCGATTCTGGTAGGTAAACTCCCACATTTTGAATTGTTTGTCCTTGAGCTTTATTGATCGTCATCGAGAAACTAAAGCGAAGTGGAAATTGCTTTCTCTTCAATTTGAACGGGAGCATCTCATCATCAGACGCACATAGAAGAATTCTAGGTAAAAACACTCTTTTTCCAGCATGTTGACCAACAATTATTTCAACATCAATGACATTTTGTTGGAAAGCTCTACATATCAATTTGGTCCCATTACATAATCCATTTGATGGATCGATATTTCGTAATAGTATTATTGGGCAACCAATTTTTAACCGAAGATAATGAGGGGGAAGACCACTAACATTCAGCGAGTTCAAGAACTCCGTCAGATATAAATTATTACTATCGTCTTCCGCTTCATCATAACTGTAGTAAACTTTTTGCTCTCCTGAAAACCGCTCGATCATTTGGTCATTTATCTAATCAACACTTTCATTTTTAGTTGTCAATATACTCAAAAATTTAAAAATTAATATAATAACAGTTGCAAATCCTTACCAAAAATATTTCAAATCATATGAAACTTAATCATATTATTATCATATTTAAATAGATTGAAAAAAGAATTTTTAATCTTGTAAACTAACATAACATGTGATGGGTGTAAGCTTAGTATTTTTTATATTATATATAAATACAATATATGGTTTTAAATTTTAATAGTAATACAATGTATTTTTAATTTTCCAGCTGTTTGTCAGAAGTTTGTCAAAAGAAGGTCCCTTGGCCTTCCGGCTTCCTATGAACTTTACATATGCTTGTTTTTATATTATATATAAATACAATATATAGTTTTATATTTTAATAGCAATATTATACTATACGTAATTTAATTATAGCTATAAAGTCTATTATTTACAAAATAAAAAACATAATCTTTATTATTAGCTCATTAAAACCCAAATAAGATAATAATAAAAATAATTCATTGTAGTTACTTTGAGAAAAGAAACTAATAATCAAGAATATATTAAAGAATATTAATATTAATACGTAAATATCAACTACCATGTAAATTATAAATAATGAGATTGCATTTCAATCATTGATTTATATAATGTTCAAGCTATAATTAGGTTTAAATTAGTTTATAAAATTACTCTATAATCTTTTAAAAGAATACATATTTTAATTAGCACATCATCATTGTAACAATCATGAGTTTATGAAAAGCATCACACTAACAAAAATCCCAAAATTCCATGTATCACAAAACACATATATACTTTTGATTAAATGACCTTTATAATGTTTATTTCAACTAAAAGCAATACAATGGTAAAAAAGAGTTCCTGTTTTATAAGTAGAAGATTTTTGCAAATGTTTTATTCAAGTAAGCTTCTCGTTACATGTATAGTAAAACGATTTAGATCGATATTAAAACAATTAAAATGCAAACAAAATTCGCATATATTTTTATGTTTAATCACGACATAATAAACAATGGTTATTATGAAACTTATAAATAAATTCTAAATAGAAGTTCAATGAAAAAGGAAGCCTATTGTAGTAATTAAGATAACTTACATTTTTAAAGGTATATAAATAATAAAAATAAAGTGGCAACTCATAATCAGAAAGCTTGGGTCATCTAGGCATCTTAAATAAGTAAATTTATCAGTGAAAACTTGTTACCAGTTTAATTGTGAATATAAATCTTTAAAAAGCTCAAAATGAGATGAGACCATGGGTATAACCGGAAGGTATATGTCAAAACAAATATTTAAAAAAAAAACAATTAAGTTCGAATACAAAAAGAGGGATTTATATAACAAGTAGGCTCAATGGATTGACCATCTTCACTCAACTAATTGAGAAGTTCATTTGCATTGTTAAAAAAATCACCTGTGATGGGTGTCCACAAAGTTTTGGGCCATGCCAATGATGTGCCCACAAGACTTGCTTCACTATGATGATATGCAGAGTGCCCACAAGACCAACCTTTATAAAAAAGACATAATTTATGATTACTAAATGAATGTACAGTTGCATTATATAGAAAGTAATAAAAGTTCATTGATATTTAAAAGCTATGAAAGATCCAAACCTGAAATGAATGTTTCTTTTCATCACCACCAAAGATCAGGTCTTTGACAATTTGGTTCTTAATCTTCCATCTGTTTGCTGGAAGTTTGTCAAAAGAAGGTCCATTTGCCTTCCAGCAGCCTCCTATGATGGCAGTGGGTTGTTTTTCTAAGTGGCTCATCTTCTTGTAAAATATGTGTGTATTATGGTTTGAAATGAATGTTTGTTTGTAAATTGTAAAATGTTATTATATTAATAGCTTAGTCATTAATTTGATAAAAAGAAAAATATTTTGTGTTTTCTTTTCTTTGTTTTGCTCTTTATTAGTTATTATACAACTTTAAAGCATTTCAAAATTTGGTATATAGCACCCATACATGAATAGCTAGAGGGCACATTAAACATGATATATAACTTATATTTATGAATCATAAAGAAAAAGTACTTTGCACATTTGAACCATTTTGAGTTCTTATTGTGTTACATCGACATTGCAATCACATTATTTGTTTTTTCACTACAAAAGAAGAACTTTATATGATCACAACTTGAAAACAACCACTGTTTTTTGGTTACTCTTCAAGTTATGTTGAAAACAGTTAAAATATTGTGAGAAATCTGTTCGCTTACCTTAGTGGTGAGAAAAAGAATCAATTTTTTTGAATTGATTGAAGATAGAATGATACTTATACCTTATGGTTTGAAGAGAGGAGAGATGAGATATAGTCGACGGATGTGGGGGCAGCTGCAACTGCAGCATCTGTGAGGGTGGTCATCGACTATTATCCCCTGGCTAGTGGCGGATGCGGGGATAGCAACGATTGCAGCGTCTGTGACCGTGGTCGTCGACGGTTAGCCCCGGGTTAGTGGCGGATGTGGGGGCAGCGGCGATTACAGGTTCTATGAGGATGGGTGGTGGAGTGGTGGCGATTACAAGTTTTTTGAGGATGGGTGGCGGAACTAGGGTATTTTCCGGTGCGAAGGAAGAGAGATGGTGGAGATGGGGTCCAAAGCGATTTTGATGCGGGAGAGATGAGGATGAGGAAAGTGACGACGATTATCTATTATTTCATAGGGTTTAAGGGTATTAGTGAGGGAAAATTAGAGTATAGAGGAAAATTCAAGAATGGTATATAATCAATTGAATTAATGAAACATATACGTACTTTTTTTATTTACGTTTCTTTAGTTAATTTAACGGATGCTTATATGTATAGGAAGAAATAAGCTTAATATGATTGTATATGATGTATTAGAGTTTGTACCTCTTAAATTTCAAGAAACCTCTAATATTTTATATATATATATATATATATATATATATATATATATATATATATATATATATATATATATATATATATATATATATATATAGCCTAATAGGTGTTCGGCAAAAAGATGTGATGTAAGAGGTAGATAATAGTGAAAATTTTAAAATATTGAATGTAAATCAAGTTAGGTATTGAACCTTAAGAACATTATAATAAATATATTAAACAAAACGACGTATTATGGTGCGTTTGGGTACCTAAGATTATATACCCTTAAGGGTATATATATATATATATATATATATATATATATATATATATATATATATATATATATATATATATATATATATATAAGTTTAAGTACGCGAACTCACCGTGTTACGTCGTTTTGTATCACATATACATTATAATTGTCTAATGTTCTTCTAACTTGATTTCATTCCAAGATTTTTATAAATTTTACATTTATCTTACTCTTACATAATTTTCTTTTTTAACTATAATATATATAGCCTAGTATGTGTTCAACATAAAGATATGAAGTAAAAGGAAAATAATAGTTAAATTTCGAAAATTTTGAAAGTAAATCAACTTAGGGGTTGAAGTTTAAGAACATTATGATGAATATATCTAACAAAACGACGTATTATTGTGTATTTGGGTACCTAAGCTTATATATCATTACGGGTATATTCACTTTTCCATATATATATATATATATATATATATATATATATATATATATATATATATATATATATATATATATATATATATATATATATATATATAGAAGTAGGTTCAATGGAAAATGAATAATTAGGACAACATATGGTGGAACCAATGATCAAGTAACACGTATCCATTTTTATATTTATAAGTAATGTATTATGAAAGTTATTTATGTAGTTATTCCAAAGTGATGAGTTGTCATGCTTTCATTGGTTCCAAAATATGTTGCCCTAATTATTTATTTTCCATATACCCTTCCATAGTATATATATATATATATATATATATATATATATATATATATATATATATATATATATATATATATATAGAGAGAGAGAGAGAGAGAGAGAGAGAAAGAGAGAGAGAGAGGTTCAAATATGGATCTACATTGATTGTGTGGATGTAGGGATCAATATGGACCAAGATATTAAAAAACAAGAGATAAATATATATATATTAGTAATTTTCTTTTTTCATTTATGGTAAAATTTTAAATTAATTAATAACCTTTAAATAGAAAATCATTTTTAATTCACACCTAATCCATCTCAATGTGCGAACCACTAAAATGATCAACATTCCATCTTTGTAATTAAAATTCAACTTCATATTCATTCTTAAAATTTCACACTTTTAAAATATAACCACATAAATCAACATTCTTTAAGTTGTACGCTCTAATAGAAATTTCATTCTTACAGAATTACTAATCCATGTTTTGCAGCAAAAGAACATTCTTTAAGATTTTTGCAACAGAATTCCATTCTTATAAAATTATAAATTCACATTTTCATATTAACAACATTCTTTAAGAACAAAAAATATGAACACCTTCATCAATTATTGGAGCTTGAACGCCATCATTTTATTCTATTAGAATCACATGTTCTTCATACAAAACCATTCATAAAATCATCATTGTTCGTACGACATTATGTTTGATTTTGTAAGATAAGAAACAAATTAGAATTCCGATTTTGAAGGTTTGATCATGTGCTAATATTGGGGGATATTTATCTTAAAATATTCAACATTCATTATCTCTATATGAATGAATATACTCTTGCCTTGTACAGGTCACTAAGGTCTACAACTAATTAATATAGTATTTATATAAATTTTAATGTATAGTGGGGTGTTGCCAAATTTGTATGTGATGCAATTTAAAGTTATTACTCTTCTTAAGCCTTTTCATTTAATAAAAATGACATTTTCTATATTTTATTTTAATTAAAAATATAATTTTTTTTTGAATAACTTAAACTCTTGATCTACATTCATCCTTACATCCTCACAATATATATCATTTACATTCTAACCTAACCATATATATATATATATATATATATATATATATATATATATATATATATATATATATATATATATATATATATATATATATAAGAGAGAGAGAGAGAGAGATAAGTTCAATTGAGAAAATAAAAAAGTTTGAGAATATGGGAATCATTCTCAGCCACTCATTTAATCTAAGTATAAAAAGAGACGGTGACAAACTTGTAAATATGTTAATAACCTTCAATCTCAAATATATAACTATAGAGAATTCAATAACAGTTCGTTCATCATCAAAATTTCTCCTCCAACCTTCAACAATCGTTTAGATTTCTTCAACTCAACCATTATCAATGTCATCCAGTATTAATCAATCATCGATATTCGTGGCTGGGAGGTTCGCCGTTCAAGACAGATTTGCAACCTAAATTCATCAATTTCATCGATTTTCTTTGTTGAATACTCTGAATGTTCGTAGCTTGAAAGCATTTGTTAAAGTTCATAACGGATTTGGAATTGAAATTTCCTAAATTCGCAAATGAACTCATTTGGAATCAGAATTTATTTGCTGTTCATGAAATTGGAATCGAAGTTCTGGTCTCGCAGTCACAATCGACATTGAAGGACTCGGAATCGGTACTCACATGTTACCAATTGGATTTTCGGAAATCAAAATCAAAATGAGAAATCGATCAAACATAGGACCTCGCGTCTGAAGTTGAAATCAAAAGTATATGATGATTTGGAATTGATAACTTGAATCGGAAGTATCATGTTTTTAACTTTTTTAAAATAGCTAACTTGTATGCACAACAACTGTTTGTTGAAATGCATAAATTAAATTATCTCGTTATATTCACATATGAATATGTTTTTTTTCTCATCTAAATCAATATATGATTATTTAAAACGCAAAACAAATATGCAAGTCTGTATGTTATTCATATGTGAATAACATATAAAAATTATATATATTTATGAAAATACATTCTAATATTCATATGTGAATATACTGTGTAATATTTATAAGTGAATATATCATCTAATATTCACAAGTGAATATAATATGTAATATTCACATGTATTATATCATGCAATACTATGTAATATTCACATATGAAAATATCATTTAATATTCATAACTGAATATACCATCTAATATTGACAAGTAAATATATTATGTTAATATTCACAAGTGAATGTATCGTCTAATATTTAAATATGAATATATTATGTTTATTATATGTTATATTCATATATGTATAATACTTAAATTGTAAAAAAAAATTAATCATACTTTTTATTCATAAGTGAATAACGAATTTACTGTAATAAAAACATGATGCATTTTTATTCACTTAAGAATAACGATTGCTGAAAATATATAAAAAAATATATTTTATCTTAAAACTATATCAATATGGATGTATATTTGTAGAGAATAAAAAATCATTAAATTTGATATATTTAAATTTATTTTTTGCAAAAAATAGCTTCTTAAAAATAAAAAATAGAAAACGAAAAAACTATGTTTTTGTATATATTAAGCTAATGATTACCATAATTTAAGAAAACATGATTTGTTGAAAAACACATGTCTATTAATTTATCATTTTCGCTAGTATGAAGGAAGCTTTTGCGGCAACAATAAATGAGTGGCTGAAAATGATTCCTCGATTCCCAATTTTTTTTTTTCAAATGTAAAAAATTAATTATTGTGTGAATGTATGACTAAATCTAGACCAATCATTTTGATAGGGATATAATAGTAATGTTAGGTTCAAATGTAAAAGCTTAATTATTGTGTGAATATATGACAAAATCTAGACCAATCATTTTGATAGGGATATAATAGTAATTTTGTTATTATTAATTATGATAAAAAAAATTAAATCAATTTATTACCTTTAAAATAGGCCTATCAGTTTCATCCTAGTATCAACATAAGACCATCATCTTCAACCCGAAGAACAGTCCACCAACCCCATTACCAGGTTCATCATCATCGATAACTAAGCTGTTTGTGGAATATTAAGTTGTCATACTATCGCAGTCGGCATATCTATTGGACTTCGTAGCTGTTATTAGATCGTTATCGTCGATGTTACCTGCTAATATCCCCCTCATTGTCGCCTGTGGAACCCTAAGCTTACGGTTTGTCGTCTTTGATTTCACCTTCTTGATTACCATCTTCGATTTTACGTTCTTGATTATCATCTTCGATTTAATTCCAACTTAAGCGTAAAGTAAGATTCAAGTCTGTATGATAAACAATTTTATTATATATGCAAACCCTTAAATTATGCATAAAAAAAATAGAAGACACAGTTGCTTATTGTTTTTTACATTGTTGGTATTATCGAATTTGCAAATGTGTAATTATTTCAACTGATTGGTCTGTGTTGCCACAAGATTATAAAAAAGAATAGAATGAAACACTAAATTGGATTCATTATGCTCGTGAAATCAGTTTGACTTCATATATATTAGTAATTCTAGTTCTTTCCTGAAAGTATATCACTTCATCATCATTAAATTTTAATAATGTTATTTATTTTAATTTATATTTTTTTTAGTAAATTAGAAAGTGAAGCTATGACGGATATGCTTTCTTCTCATAGTTAGAATTGTACTTATTTTTGATGCTTTATATAATCTCCAACAATATGAACGGTTTTATAAAAAATGTCAAATTAATCATCTTCAATTATTTTCTAAGGTATTTAATTTAATAAGTTTTTTTCAAGTTTGAGTAGTGATTTGTCATTTTTTTTCAAGTATGAACCGACCATTGTTCAAGAATTATTATATTAAAATAAACAATTTACTACTTGTTTTGGAAGTTTACAGTTCTAGTTACACATTCTTGAAGAGCAAAGTATATTCACGATTTTTCGTGTGGTTGTATTGTCGTTGTATATAATACCCATTCTATAAAAATTTATTATTTTACTTAATTTTGTTTGTATTTTCAAAGAATATGAAAAATGCAAGGCAATGTGTATTCAACTTCATTTGTTTGTAATTTTGTTTGTTTTTTGCTAGTTGTAGTTTTTAGCAAACCATTCTGAAAGAATATTAGATGCTATTCTAATAAAAACAGTGTAAAATGCAAATTTGGGGATGAAATGGATTCTAACTATTCATGGCTTCTTAATTTATCGAATGAAATATTCGACAGACAAAACCATCAATGAAGGATATTATCGGAGATGAATATACAGATGGGTAGATGGAAACAAACATGAAGATGATGATGAAGTTGTATATGATATTTTGATATTTTGATATCTTGAAATGGATTTTTACTGTTAATGCTTTTTGATATTTTGAATTCCAATTTTGTGCATTTTTAGCATTTTCGTTTTTATCTACCTTAAAATTATAGGGATAAGTTCTTGGATGAAGATATATTATTTAATATGAATGAATAAATTGCACATGAAATGCATGTGTATTGTCTAAATGTTGGTCCTTCTCAAGAAATATTTTGTTCTTCATTTGGTGGATATTGTGAGAATCTTCTTACAGCAAGTTGCAAATATCAGGTAATGCTATCATGAAACATCCATTTAGCTTTTCAATATTTTCAAAGTTATTACAATGCTTGGAATTCAAATGGCTTAGAACTCTGCTTAAGAGTGCCAAATAGCAAAAACATGATCTATGGTATTTCCTTATTTATTGGTTGTAATGTAGGTTATTCTTTAAGAATTAACAATTAAATACTAAAACTATCATATTCTGCAAAAATAAAAGCTAAAAAAGACTGAAGGTTCAAGAATGTTGCAGATATTATTGGTTGTTTGAAGATGAACAAAGATGAGGTTCATAAGAGAATCATAATTAACCAAGGAATCAATCTTTTTTTCAACTTTTACAACTTATTTTTTATAAAAAAAAAACTAAAAATTCTGAAATTCGTAACTTTTTATCATTTTTCCAATTATATCAAATTCGATTTTTTTTACGTCAAATTCACAATGTGAATTTTTGAAAATTCACAACGCGAATCCGAAAAATATTTCACATTCACAGTGTTAATATATGAATTTAGATATTTTTAGATTTTTTTCGATAAAGAATAAGATCTAGAAATTGAAAAAAAAAATTGGTTACTTGAAGAACTAATAATTATGATTCTCTATTAAACTTTAACATTTGAACATCTCTCTCTCTCTCTCTCTCTCTCTCTCTCTCTCTATATATATATATATATATATATATATATATATATATATATATATATATATCAGTGTTGCAGAAATCGGCATTGGCGGCCGATTAATCGACGATTAATCGTTTGGCGGCCTCGAACCGTTTACGATTAGAATGCTTAGCGGTAATTGGTCAAAATCGGTCAAACTCGGGTTTGGTGGTCCTTGGCGGCTATAGGCAAGAAATATTTAAAAAATAAAAAAAAATTAATTTTCAAACATTACACCAAAATTTTAAAATGTTAAGCTTTCAAATTTTAAAATATTATACTAAAATTTTAAAAATTCAAAATTTTAAAATTTAAAATTTTCAAATACTTAATCTTTTATGAAATATTAACTTTTAAATTAATTTTATTAATAATTTAGGGTAACCGATTAATCCCCGCCGATTTTGTTTAATTGCTTATCGCCAATCGACTACCGAGCTGCCGTCGAGCGATTTTGTTTAATCGTTTATCGTCAGTCGACCGCCGATATATATATATATATATATATATATATATATATATATATATATATATATATATATATATATAATACTTTTAATCTATAAAAATAAAGTAAATACATAAATATAGAGTAAGTAAAGAATTTCATAGATCTACGCTGATTCTACGAACTTCTTAACTTTTCATATGTGACATATGAAATTATTAACTTTATCAAATATGATCTACAAAAATTCGAATAAACAAAACATTTTCTAGTAAAAAGCTTCGACGTTTCAAAGCAAACAAGTAAACAAGAGGTTTAGCTAGTGCAAAATTGAAGTTTGTTTAGACAGTTTTCATCCAAAAATCAAAAATGGTATAAAAATAAAGAAAGATCGTAACAATACGCCATATATATGGGATCCATGTCACGAGCAAACACGTTTTTTTTCCTTCAACCTCAACAGTAATATGGGTTTCATAAAATGTATTTCCAAATTCCAATAGAAGTACATGACACATATTATTGTTTACCCTTATTCTTAAAAGGTTTTTTGGTCAGTGGATAGTTGATGAGGATTCGATATTGACCTAAAAATTTACATGTTTTATATTTTTATCATTATATATTTTAGTAGTTTATTTAATTTAAATTACATTAGTTATATTCATGTTAATTTATTATCGAGTAATCATTAATTATAATTAATTAAGACATTTGTTAAAAATTAAAAAGTTTTTGTCCACTTTGAAAAATCTTTGATACTGTAGATATGTAGCTATAATTGGATGAGGTAACACATTTTAAATACTAAAGCTAGAAATGGTAACACTCCTAACACTTTACCATATCATCTTCTTGAATGTCACATTATTTTTTTTCTTAGCATCTAATTTTTAGCATTCGTAAGAGAATGATAACACTCTTAACACTTTATTTTTTTAATTTAATTAAATTATATTTTTTAATACACATAATTTTTTATTTTATTTGGATCAATCAAATAAGATTTTGTTCCAAAAAAGCAATAATCACAAAATAAGATAACAAATCACAAATAAAGTTTGTAGAATAATTATTTTGACAAAAGATACGAGTAAAAAAAATATATTGCAGTTTATGAATCGATATTTTTAATTCCAATTGCACTATATGACAATAAATAATGATTTATTTTTGGTTTTTTTTTGATAATTTGCAGTTTTAAGACTGCACATTTAGACATATCTTAAATTTAACAATTAAAAAGATATATTCAACAAAAGCTAGATAACAATTGAATATTAAAATGTGAAACAATTGGAATTAAAAGACGATTAGAATAAAAAAACAAATAAAAATGAAATGGGTAAGAACATGTTACTTTTTTGTTTTCCCAAAAAAGTCAATGTAAATGAGTCAATTTCTTGACTTTTTTTTTTTTTCCAATAGTCTCATACAAACAGTACGACATCAATGAAATTAATTTAATATATATATATATATATATATATATATATATATATATATATATATATATATATATATATATATATATATATATATATATATATATATATATATGGGTAAAGTGAATATACCTAACAACCTTATATAAGCTTAGGTACCTAACCACATTATACTACATTGTTTTGCATTATATTTCCATTGCAATCGTCTAAGGTTCTTAAACTTCAACCTTTACCTTGATTTATTTCCAAGATTTTCAGACATTCACCATTATATTCTTCCTACACCATTTGATTTGTAACGGTAGTATATGAAGCCCACCAGGGGGTCTCCGATAGAAAAACGTCATTTGAAGGAAGATAATGGTGAAAGTCCAAAGATTTTGGAAGCAATCAAGTTATGAGGTTGAATTCTAAGAACTTTGGGTGATTACAATGCAAATATGATACAAAATTACGTAGTATCATGTGGTTAGGTACCTAAGCTTATATAAGGTTGTTAGGTATATTCACTTTACCCTATATATATATATATATATATATATATATATATATATATATATATATATATATATATATATATATATATATATATTCTCTTCTTCTCGCTCCCAAAAGTAAAGCAAAAGCAAAAAACACTTTTTTCTTTTCCATTCTCTCAGCCGCAAACAACAAAAGAAAAAACAGATAAGGTGAAATCAATCATGGGAAGTAGATTGAGAACTAATATACTGTGGTGGTTCGTTGATTAGCGGGCGTTTGAGCAGTAAAATTTCTATGGTTTTTAGTTTTTTTTTTTTTTTTTATTGTTATAGGAGTGAAATCATAAGTTGAAAATTGATTATATCATAAAGAAATCGCTGACTTCAATAAGATGAAGTTTTTCTTGATGGATTTCTTTTGATTTTTATATTTTTTTTGTTTTTTAAAATTGATTATATCATAAAGAAATCGCAATCACAAACAAACTATTTCATCCAATCAAAACCTTCACTTCTTTCCCTTTCTTCACGCTATAAGGATGACGACTATGCTTTGGCGTGCCCCCTAGCGAGAGCTAGGGGGTGGTGTTCTACGTCAATGGTGAACTAAGCGGGTGGCTTTGGCGAGTGCCACTCCGCTTAGCCTAATGATATTATATCAATGTAAATGTTTTAATTTTTAATCAGATACTTATTCCATAAAAATTAATGGTTTTAGAAATTTAGAATATATTTATTATATTATATTTTAAGTATTATAGCGACTAAATTAAATGATTTATATGTTTTAGAAATTGGATGACGTAAAACATTTGAAATAGAAAAGTAATACTAATGATATTATTTTTATTTTTATTTTTATTTATTTATTTTTGTTTCATCTTTGTTACTTTATACATTTGGGGTTTCCAGCTTTGGTGCTTTTTTTCCTTTTGTTAATATATTTTGGCGGGAAAATGACTTTTAAGGTAACTATTATGTTTGTTTGTATTATTTGATCATTTTTTTTATATTCAATATATTATCAAATTTTTTGTTTGTGTTTACCATAACTTTTTTGACTGCCTTTTACAGGTTAAAAGCCGGTTAAAAAAGTTATGGTGAACACAAACAACAAATTCGATTGTATATTGAGTAAAAAAAGGATCAAATAACAACAAATATAACAGTTGGTTACCATCCTGATTAATTTCCCCTTTTACTCATTTAGAGTAAATCTCACGTCATCTCCTGCTGATATTAATGACTTTAAGAGATTAATTCTTTCTTCTCTTCAAAATATAACCCACGAAAAAACATTATTTATACATGTACAACTTTGTAATGCACTTGAATATTTATTATGAGAATCTCACATAAGCAGGTGCATTTCATGACTATATTTACATTTTCAATTAAATGATTTATCGTATCATGGATTCTAGACAAGTCTACAAACGAGTGGAATCACAAGTGTTGTGATTTTTTAGTTTACTTAGCTTTAATATCGAATTAATGGGATAAGATACAACATCAAAATGTACAATATCATGCAACTTTTGCAGACACATCATCATAATATACAATGAGGTAAACGTTTATGCTGATAAATATATCTGTCATATGCAATAATATCTTTTTGCAAAGAGGTGTTGACAGCTAGCCACAATAAGTATAGTATAGACCATGTTTTAATAAAGTTACCCCTCCGAAACGCTCTTCATATACGTTATCACCAAAGAAGGTTGCAGTCCTTAATAATTTTGAAACTTTAATTTTATTTAACTTTTCATGAAAAATGACTCAAGAAGGTAACCAAGTGTTGAGTTTGTTCTCATTTGGTCATTTTTTTTCTTCTTCTGCTTAATATACCATCGAACTTGTTGTTTGTGTTCAGCATAACCCTTTGACCGATTATCATAGGTCAAAAGTCGGTCAAAAGAGTTATGTTAACACAAACAACAAGTGATATATTGAGTACAAAAAGAGGAAAAATACCAAACGAAAACAAATACAACAGTTAGTTACCTTCAAAAGTCATTTTTCTTATTTTAACCGTTAAAAAAACGATTTATAAGCAAATGTTTTAAAAAACAAAGCTATAATGCCTTTTCAAACTAATAAAAACCCGAAGGGCTATTCACTTTGCATAGAACAGAAACTTGTAATGTATATTTAATTTTGAAGGGGCCATTGCCATAAAGAATGAAGAATTTTAACATATAAAAATCATAGTTAAATGCGTATTCATAAATAAGTTCATTTTGTTTTATATTTTCTTTTCTGTAACTTGTTTAACTCGTTATATTTGTTAATGAATAATCCAAATCGATTGCACAAAAATGATATATATATATATATATATATATATATATATATATATATATATATATATATATATATATATATATATATATATATATATATATACGTGATACGTTGATGACATGTGATCACAAGACGGTATGATGTTGTCGACCCCAAAACATTCGTTGCTTAAAAACTAATATTCTCGTACTGTTTGTTCCAGAATAAATAATGGTCGGCATCGTTCGTTAAAAAAACAACCTTGTTTGCTTATATATATATATATATATATATATATATATATATATATATATATATATATATATATATATATATATATATATATATATATATATATATATATATATATATATATATATATATATATATATATATATATATATGAGACTTTGTTTCATAATTGCACAATTAACCCAAAATATTAAGGGAAACAATATAAAAAACGTATATTTATTCTACAAAACATAATATTAAAATAGCCATTTAAGGAAATATATTTTATGAATTTATATTTAAATAAGTGTGCATCGTCACTATAAAAATTGAACTTGAACAACTAATTATTTTTGTTTCTATTTCGGGCTTGTTCGGCACACAGTATTTAGGAACTTCTAGCTTCTTGTTTTAAAAAAAACGTTAGTTAAAAAGAAAAAGATTCGTTTGACGATACGAGCGTTTAACTTTTAGATTAAACAAAAAGCTTCAAAATTAAAAACTACATAAAATAGCTTTCAATAAAACTTATAACATTCAATCTCTTCAAACATTTATTTCGAAAAATATATTTTCAACAATAGAAATTATCCAAAACACATAATTAGTCGAATATCCCCTAAATACTATATGTGACAAATATTTGTACGGTAAATAATTTAAGTATAAAAACAAAAAATTATGTTTAAGATAAATTAATATTGTCGTTATCTCTTTGTCATCTACTTTTGTAAAGTAAGCACTAAAAAAACTTCCCATATCAAAGAGGTTCGTTATTTGAAGAATCAATGAGTTTAATTTCTTATACAACAGAAAAAGAAGATAGAGATATTAAACTATAATATATGTTTCTCTTAAACCAATATCCGGTTTAAAATTTAATCTTGGTCGGTTTCGTTTCTACGTTATCCGTTCAACAAAACACCATCGTGAAAGTACGTTAACGCTTAGCTAGCTAGCTAGGGGGCAGTGAAAGGGTCGTCGATCCATTTGATCTTGCTGGAGGTGGAGGTAGGAGTCGGAGTGGCGGCAGAGATGGAAGCGAAAAGAGAGTTGACGGTGGATCTCACCATATTCATGCGCTTACGGTGGCGGATACGGCGGAGGACCACCTGTTTGCTGAGAGTGCCGGTGGCATGTGTGGGCTTCAAGTAAAGGCGCCTGGTCACACCACCACCAGCAGTATCTTCCTCTTCATCTTCGTCTTCTATGAATACGTCTTCTTGTAAATCGTTAGTAGCTATGGCGTTTTTAGACTGAGTGAGAGAGTGGTGTTGTTTTATGGAAGATGCTCTTGACATGGCTACTGAGTGGGTGGTGCTCTATTGCTCTTACGAGTATTATATAGAGATGCATCGAACCCTTTTAGGGGTAGTTTTATTAAGTATAATTTAATATTAAATCTCTAATGTGTTCTTTGGGAAATAGAAAAAATAAAATAATAATAATAATAATATTTTTAATAAAGGATCATTATTTTCGAAAAAATCCTTAAAGTAGTCACTTATTTCGTACTTCCTAGTGAAGCTAACGTGAAAATGTAGACCTCACTACCTAAATCTTTACTTGACTAATATCTTATCTCTTTAACCATTGGGTATATGCGAAATTGATATTTTTTTTATAAAGCGAGAAGATATGTTGTTTGTGTTGTGTATTTGTAGATGGTGTCACTATACGTAGATTTGTTATACAAAATCGAAATCAATCAACATAAATTGGTCTCATGGTAATCTCTCACGTGTTGGCAGCAACAATTAAATTAAGGCGACTAAGAATGTTGTATATGCAACACCACCAACATGCATTCATTATATGTTTCTACATAATTCATAAGTAGGTTGATCATGGCATATATATATATATATATATATATATATATATATATATATATATATATATATATATATATATATATATATATATATATATATATATATATATATATATAGAGAGAGAGAGAGAGAGAGAGAGAGAGGTTTAGGTTCTATGGAAAACAAAAAACCCTAAAAATCATAAAAATACATAAAATAAATACTTAGAAATCACAAGACTTTTTTTTGAATTTTTTTTGAAAAATGTTTTTTTTTCAAATTTTTTTTCAGCGATTTTCTTTAAAAAGCTACGATTTTTTCTTAAAAATGTCAAAAAAAAGTTTTGTGATCTCTAGGTATTTTTTTTATGCATTTTTATGATTTTTAGGGTTTTTTTTGTTTTCCAAATAACCTTTCCCTATATATATATATATATAAATATATATACATATATATATATATATATATATATATATATATATATATATATATATATATTTTTTCTTGAAACTCATGCATTTGAAACTTCCAATATTATTTAACTTATACAAATTAATTTATGATTAATTGAAATATTATGATTTGTAATTCTTAAAACTCTTCAAATCATACTATTTAATTAATGAGTTAAATAAAATATATAGGCTATATAAGAAATTTATATATTGCATGTATGTCAATTCAAAATGATTGATTATATTTGTAAGGTTTGAAGAGTTATATGAGTGTGTAACACCCAGGATTTTGAAAGCCAAGAAAGTAAAGGAAACCCTAAATTTAAGAGGGACTCGACGAGTCCAAGGAAGGACTCGGCGAGTCGGAGCGGGATCCGGGTCGATAAGAAAGTGACCAACTCGACGAGTCGGCCAAGTGGACTCGGCGAGTCTGGTCTGTGAGAGGAAAACCATAAATCCGGGGCTTGGAGCCTATTTAAGCATCTCAATCTTCTTCCTAGGGCTCCTTTGCAGCCTCTCACACCCAGAACGCCGCACCTTAAGCCCCCATTGTGCTCATTCAAGCTTTTAGCCATTTTTGGGTGGGTTTAAGGAAGAAGAAGGAGTGGGAATCTTTGAAGCATCAGGGAGTGGCTTTGGATCTGAAGTTTGGGAAGCATTTCAGAGCATTGGAAGGTATCAATTCGTTTCTCTCCTCCAGATTTTCCTTGGTTATGAGTTTTGGGGCTTTTAAGCCATGTTTAAGACCAATCTTGAGCTTGAGGTCCAGATCTGAGGTTGCTACCTCAGATCCATGCTTGTTTTGGTATGGAATCCCAGAAAGTATCAGCCATTGGGTGGAAATTGGAGCCTCTTGGTCCTAAACCCTAGCTATGGGTGTATTTTGCCTAGATCTCCCTCTCTACACGTAAAGTTTGCAACTTTACGTGGGAAATAGGCTTGGGGAGGGTAGATCTACAGTTTGGAGCTCATGCATGACTCGGAAGTCCTCTGCATGTAAGTGGATCTTAGTGGACTCGACGAGTCCTTCGAGTGGACTCGGCGAGTAGCTTGAAGATGAGGAGGAACTCGACGAGTGGGATGGACAGCTCGTCGAGTCGGATGAAGATAGGCATGAACTCGGCGAGTTGGAAGAACAACTCGGCGAGTTGGATGAAGATTGTCGTGTGCTCGGCGAGTTTGTTCTTAGACTCGGCGAGTCAGATCGAGTGGTCCCAAACCCTTCGAGTTAAGACTCGAGTCAGCGAGTCGAGCCAGAACTCAGTGAGTTGGACAGGATAAGAATCGGGAATCAGTAGACTCGGCGAGTCAGGGGCTGACTCGGCGAGTAGAGTCGCGAGTGGAAGGACTCTGGATTTATGAACTCGGCGAGTCAGTAGGGTGACTCGGCGAGTAGGGTTGACCTGGGAGGTTGACTTTGACCAGGACATGGACTTTGACCAGAGTTGACTTGGTTGACCTTTGGAGGTCAGTTAGACTAAGTATGAGGTTGTTATTGGTAGCTCGGGGAGCTAGCGGAGCAGCAGTGCGGAGTTAGCGGTCAGGTAGCGGTCAAAGGGGTTAGCAGCAGCAGTTCAGCAGTATCAGGTGAGTTTCCCTTTGTATGAATGGGTCTACGGCCACAATGCCGGCCCATGTAGTTATGAGTAGAAGACCTGGGGGTTAGCCCTAGGCACAGTATGCTAGTATGCTATTTGGACGAGGTCCAATGACAGAGGGCGGGTGCCCAAGGAGCGGTTTATGTGATAGTCTATACTTGTTGCCTGTGTGATACTTGTATGTGCTTGGTAGGGAGGTGAGTGAGGGCGAGGACCCGTATCTCACCAATAGCAGAGTGTGGATGGTGTTCCACATCTCAGTAGCAGCAGAGTAGGGGCGAGGCCCAAGTTAGGAAAGGAGTGAGAGTGGGCTGGACCCGTACCTCACTATCAGCAGGAGTATGGACGAGATTCCATGACTCATCAGTAGTAGGACTCGGGCGGGCCCCGAGATAGGCGAGGCCTTAGAGAAAGAATTGTTAGTATATGTTTAGCTTATGTAATGTTATGCGATACGTTCATGTACTATTATATGTTAGTGGGCGAGGCCCGATGACAGGCGAGGCCTAAGTGAAACAGATCTGTATCCGAGCGGGGCTCGAAGCCAGGTGGGGCCTGGAGCGGCGGGGCCGTTATAGCGGGCGAGGCCCGGAGTAGAGGGCGAGGCCCATGGTAGCGGGCGTGGCCCAGTATGGGCAGTGTGTGATTTTGTATGGTATGTGGTAAATTGGGGAACTCACTAAGCTTTGTGCTTACGGGTTTCAGTTTTGTTTTTAGGTACTTCCGGTAGCGGAGGGAGGAGCTCGGGGTGATCGCATGGCACACACCATAGTGTAGTCAGCCTGGGAATGTTACTCTGATAATAAACGTGTGTTTTGAAAACTTATACTCAGATCATGTTTTGGAATGATGTTTTGGTTTAAAGTAATGTTTTATTAAAAGAAATTTTTGGTCTTAATTTTTGGGATGTTACAAATTGGTATCAGAGCCTTGGTTTGAGGGATTCAGGCATACTCTCGGGTGTGCCTGAACTCAAACTGAGGGGTCGGATGAGAAGTTTTCAAAATGAGAAAAGACAGTTTTATAAAAAGAATTTTGAGAATGAAAAACAGTTTTAGAAAAGCAAAAAGAATCCAGAAAGAAAAGAACTTTGAAAAGAGAAAAGAGGTGTGGTGCATGCAATCAACCGAGCTCAAGTAAGTACCCCAAAGTACCCATACAAGTTTATGTTATGATTATCCGTTGGTAGAACAGCATGCTAGAATAGGACTAAGGATCTAGGGATGATGCCTTATGTGCCTGTTATTTATGCTTTTGAGCTGCATGATAGTGCTGATTAGACAGTAGTAGGATAGCCTGTTTAGGTTATGCCGGAGTTTATGAGTTTGTGTTGCATGCTAGTTCAGGTTCTTGCTATGTGGATATGATTGCTCGAGTATGTTACAGTTAGATTTTCCCTTGACCGAATGTTGCTTGCCTTGCGCATTGTGGGATTCCGAGTGATGGGAGTTAGCCATTAGGTGGATACGACACGCCACATGTGATCAGGGTTGAATAATCTCAGAGTGTTGAATTTGGTCCTATTGCGCAGCTCTTGTTTGAGTCCAACCGTTGTAGGAACGAGTTTTATACTTGAAGGATTATCTGAGCCTCGTCACATGTGATGGTATCCAGATGGTGGCTAATTGGCATCGCGAGGAAGCCTTCAGCAGCTGAGGACTGGTTTGAGTAGTGTCAGAGGTTTCCCTAGGGTAAGCCTAGGATGAGATAGTGCTGGGAGCAGTATTAGTGGATGAGGGACCTGGTGGAGTCAAAGCAATTCCTGAGGAAAGTACGGATAGATGTGGAAGGTAGTATGGGCCCGTACTACTGAAAGCAGAGGATCCGTACTCGATTCGGGAAGGGCAGAGACAAGACCGGGAACCTGGTAGGGGTGTGTTTGGTCTGGTATCAGTGATGAGTGTTCTGATAATGGTTGTGGTGTATTTTCAGCATGGTGACATTGCGAGAGAGACCAACGGGCGGATCAGGCGCCGGAGAGGGATCAGGCTCGGGTTCAGGGGCCGAGCAGCTCGAGGAGCGGATGAGAGAGTTGATATCAGATGAGGTTACGCGCAGTATTCTAGCTCAGACTCCTGTGATCTTTGGCACGGTCAAGGAGGGCATACTGGAGATCTTGGAGGAGAGGCTGGGAGCCTTCCGTACTGAGATGATGGCATTGGTGGGAGCGCGTACCTTGACATTTCGAGAGTTCAGAGCCTGTGGGGCACCAGATTATCATGGGGCTAGGGACCCCATTGCTAGCAGCAGATGGTTGGCTGATGTTGCCAACACTTTTCGTTCGAGCACGTGTCCCGAGGGGGACAAGGTTAGACTCGCCTCCTGTCTTCTGAAGGACAGAGCGAGGGATTGGTGGGAGGAGATTGGTCATGCTTTGGGGGATGATGCCACGTTGGACACGATGACTTGGAGCGATTTCTCGGCCAGGTTCAGGGCGGAGTTTTCGCCGATTATTGAGGTGCAGCAGCTGGCACGAGAGTTTCAGGATTTGACGCAGACTACTGAGACTGTGGCGGAGATCACCGCCAAGTTCAGGGAGATGGCTCTTCTTGTACCGCAGTATGTAGCGGATGAGGAGATGAAGAAGGCTCGGTACCATGAGATGTTGAGGGACGACATCAGGGAGTTCGTGAGCAGGTCCAGTTGTAAGACGCTGGAAGATATGATTTCTCGGGCTAGAGAGAGGGAAATTGATTTGGAGCAGATCCGGAAGAGGAAGCCGGATGAGGTTCAGGTGGCTGCGGGTTTGGGCAAAAGGCCCAAGGGATCGGATTCGAGATCGAGGGATCATCAGGACCGCAGACGGTGCGGAAAGTGTGGCAGGGCGCACGGGGGCGCGTGCAGGAGCGGTAGCGGTGGTGAGTCTGGCTGCTTCAAGTGCGGTCGGACTGGTCATTTTAGCAGGGATTGTACTGTTACCGCCGCGCAGGGATTTGACATGATATGTTTTCATTGCAACCAGCGAGGTCACAAGAAGGCTCAGTGCCCCAGTTTGTCTTCGGCAGGACGGGCAATGGCACCCGCTCCTGCAACCTTGAGGATCACGGATGGCCGTCAGGGCCGGGTAGAGGCACCTGCAGCAGGGAGCAGGGCTTTTCAGATGACGACCTTGGAGACGCGAGCATCGCCGGACGTTGCAGGTATGCAATTTCCATTCCCAGTTCTTTTATTTTGTGCATGATTTCATTGTTATGGTTCTGCATCATTATCGGTATGAGTATTTTATTTTGATTGGTTGATTGTGATCGAGTTATATGCCATCTGCATACCTTGGATATTTGTATGGTAGTTAAGGGATGTGCTCTATTGAAGAAGGTTTCGAAGGATGCAGTAACTGTAGCATGCTGACGAGGGATTTGGTACGTTTTGCTAGTTCGGAGTGGTGCAGTGATGTGATGGATTGGCTAAATCCCTAGCTATGGCGGGCTTGGGTTCCTAAATCGATGGGGTATGGAATGATAGCAAAGATCGGGATTTCTTGAGTATTGTGCAACAAGGGATAAGCAGGATCGAAGTGGGGGAGAATCCTCCGGGTGTGCCCAGAGAGGAGCACACGCACCCAGAATAAGTACGTGACCTCCGAGAGGGAAGAGAAGTAGTTTAGCGTTTGATGGATTGAGGATTTCAGGGTTGGGAGTTTAAGAAACTCCACATCAGCTAGCGCGTGTGATGGTATTGGTTAGTTATGGTTGAGATTTCGGGTTGGGGATCGCGTGAAGGACTCGCGGGAGTCGGATTAAGGATCTTGAAAAGCCGATGGCATGTGGTGCCTTCAAATTAGCAGTCAGTGGTAGGGGTGTTGTAAGGCTACGGGTAAGCCGTAGCATTCTTTAGTAGCTTCGTTAGCGGAGTCGGGGCGAGGCCCTTATCTCCTAGTGATCAGGCAGGGATCCAGATTGTGTAGTGGGTGAGAATGATAGGAAGTTGCCCGTATAGCTCCAGAGAGGTGAGGCCTTGGGAGAGGCTGCTCCAGGATATAGTTGGGTGAGACCCGTGGGTGAGGCCCGTATGAGACTGGCAGTGTAGATGAGACCTGGGAGCCGGGTTGCTCAGTAGTAAGGTTGGGTGAGACCCGTGGGCGAGGCCCGTGAGTTTTAGCAGCGCGGGTGGGACCTGGTCGGGATCTTAGTGTCAAGTTAGGGGGTCGGGGATCCCAGGTTTGTAGTGCCTGGATGGCAGGATGGAATGAGCAGTTATAGATGGTCGAGGTTTCTTTGGAAGTCGCTGAGAGCGACTAGGGATGGTGTTGCGACTAGCTACCGGAGGGAACCGGTAATCCAGTCATTGATAGGTGGGTAGGGACCAGGGCGGTCCCGGTTTATCAGAAAGTCAGTCGGGGAATAGTTGAATTGCCAGTCGGTGGCAGTGCGAGTATGCAGCGTATGTTGGGGTTCAGTTAGTTGAGTCGAGGGGTGCTCGACACCAAGTGTTGGCAGGAAGGAGTGTCAGTGAGTGCTGACGATGATGACCCGTTCTGGGAATAGCAGGGAGGTGTTGGAGTTAGTGAAGGATAGGACCTTCTCGGTGTCAAAGGAAAAGTCAGTTATGAGGCTTTGCCTTGGGAAGGCAAGGGATTTGCGCAAGGAAGAAGTGGAGAACCTCTGTGGGTTCAGTGCAGTATTGGTGGAAGACCAACGCAGGTAGGTGGCTGGTGTGGGGTATTGGAGGTAGATCGTAGGCGGTGGGTCATGGTAAACTTCGAGGACGAAGTTCAGTTTAAGTGGGGGAGAGTTGTAACACCCACGATTTTGAAAGCCAAGAAAGTAAAGGAAACCCTAAATTTAAGAGGGACTCGATGAGTCCAAGGAAGGACTCGGCGAGTCGGAGCGGGATCCGGGTCGATAAGAAAGTGACCAACTCGACGAGTCGGCCAAGTGGACTCGGCGAGTCTGGTCTGTGCGAGGAAAACCATAAATCCGGGGCTTGGAGCCTATTTAAGCATCTCAATCTTCTTCCTAGGGCTCCTTTGCAGCCTCTCACACCCAGAACGCCGCACCTTAAGCCCCCATTGTGCTCATTCAAGCTTTTAGCCATTTTTGGGTGGGTTTAAGGAAGAAGAAGGAGTGGGAATCTTTGAAGCATCAGGGAGTGGCTTTGGATCTGAAGTTTGGGAAGCATTTCAGAGCATTGGAAGGTATCAATTCGTTTCTCTCCTCCAGATTTTCCTTGGTTATGAGTTTTGGGGCTTTTAAGCCATGTTTAAGACCAATCTTGAGCTTGAGGTCCAGATCTGAGGTTGCTACCTCAGATCCATGCTTGTTTTGGTATGGAATCCCAGAAAGTATCAGCCATTGGGTGGAAATTGGAGCCTCTTGGTCCTAAACCCTAGCTATGGGTGTATTTTGCCTAGATCTCCCTCTCTACACGTAAAGTTTGCAACTTTACGTGGGAAATAGGCTTGGGGAGGGTAGATCTACAGTTTGGAGCTCATGCATGACTCGGAAGTCCTCTGCATGTAAGTGGATCTTAGTGGACTCGACGAGTCCTTCGAGTGGACTCGGCGAGTAGCTTGAAGATGAGGAGGAACTCGACGAGTGGGATGGACAGCTCGTCGAGTCGGATGAAGATAGGCATGAACTCGGCGAGTTGGAAGAACAACTCGGCGAGTTGGATGAAGATTGCCGTGTGCTCGGCGAGTTTGTTCTTAGACTCGGCGAGTCAGATCGAGTGGTCCCAAACCCTTCGAGTTAAGACTCGAGTCAGCGAGTCGAGCCAGAACTCAGTGAGTTGGACAAGATAGGAATCGGGAATCAGTAGACTCGGCGAGTTAGGGGCTGACTCGGCGAGTAGAGTCGCGAGTGGAAGGACTCTGGATTTATGAACTCGGCGAGTCAGTAGGGTGACTCGGCGAGTAGGGTTGACCTGGGAGGTTGACTTTGACCAGGACATGGACTTTGACCAGAGTTGACTTGGTTGACCTTTGGAGGTCAGTTAGACTAAGTATGAGGTTGTTATTGGTAGCTCGGGGAGCTAGCGGAGCAGCAGTGCGGAGTTAGCGGTCAGGTAGCGGTCAAAGGGGTTAGCAGCAGCAGTTCAGCAGTATCAGGTGAGTTTCCCTTTGTATGAATGGGTCTACGGCCACAATGCCGGCCCATGTAGTTATGAGTAGAAGACCTGGGGGTTAGCCCTAGGCACAGTATGCTAGTATGCTATTTGGACGAGGTCCAATGACAGAGGGCGGGTGCCCAAGGAGCGGTTTATGTGATAGTCTATACTTGTTGCCTGTGTGATACTTGTATGTGCTTGGTAGGGAGGTGAGTGAGGGCGAGGACCCGTATCTCACCAATAGCAGAGTGTGGATGGTGTTCCACATCTCAGTAGCAGCAGAGTAGGGGCGAGGCCCAAGTTAGGAAAGGAGTGAGAGTGGGCTGGACCCGTACCTCACTATCAGCAGGAGTATGGACGAGATTCCATGACTCATCAGTAGTAGGACTCGGGCGGTCCCCGAGATAGGCGAGGCCTTAGAGCAAGAATTGTTAGTATATGTTTAGCTTATGTAATGTTATGCGATACGTTCATGTACTATTATATGTTAGTGGGCGAGGCCCGATGACAGGCGAGGCCTAAGTGAAACAGATCTGTATCCGAGCGGGGCTCGAAGCCAGGTGGGGCCTGGAGCGGCGGGGCCGTTATAGCGGGCGAGGCCCGGAGTAGAGGGCGAGGCCCATGGTAGCGGGCGTGGCCCAGTATGGGCAGTGTGTGATTTTGTATGGTATGTGGTAAATTGGGGAACTCACTAAGCTTTGTGCTTACGGGTTTCAGTTTTGTTTTTAGGTACTTCCGGTAGCGGAGGGAGGAGCTCGGGGTGATCGCATGACACACACCATAGTGTAGTCAGCCTGGGAATGTTACTCTGATAATAAACGTGTGTTTTGAAAACTTATACTCAGATCATGTTTTGGAATGATGTTTTGGTTTAAAGTAATGTTTTATTAAAAGAAATTTTTGGTCTTAATTTTTGGGATGTTACAGAGTGGTTCCATGAATGTAAGAAAACAATTCCAACTTTTCCAAATATAAATTCATGTAAACTCAAATTGGGTACATGTAAAGTTTTAGATAAATATTCAAATTTACGTATGTTTGTAAATGTATACTTGAGATCATTTTTTAAGTGTATGTGTTATGTATCTTTTAATAATCACAAGATGATGAAGTGTGATTGATAATTATTTCTCATGAGGTTTTGGTAAATCAACCATTAAGCTATTTATAAGTTAGAGAAATTAACTTTGTTAATATGTATGTATCTTTATGTTGTCTCTTTTTTATATGTTAAAAATATATATATTTTGTATACAAGAGAACATTATTCATCATGTATTTTATGTTATGTATATATTATGTTAGTTTTTATCACTTATTTGTAAATAACATCGATGGAGTTTTTTATAATTAATTTTGATGAAAGGAGTTTACAATTATTATTCTAAATTGTTGGTGATAATGATGAATTAGAACGAATGATTTTTAATATGATATGACTTTATTATTGAAAAACAATAATTATGTGTATTATAAAAATAAATTCTTTATGTTCTACCAAAACTTATATTAATGTATCCAATTTTAAATGTTTTTATATAAAAATACATCATTTTATTACATTTTGCTCTAAAACACAATTCAATGGCTTAAATCATTAAACCAACATTATCAAAATCCAATATGGTTTAAACTTTATTACCTTAAAGCCCAAGGCATTTACTCTATCAAATTATGGTTGCTATCCGGAATTATAAACATTTCAAAAACGGATGTTATAAATTTTTAATAATTTCCAACAAAAAACAATTTGTGGGTGATTTTTTAGCACAAAATGAAAATTAAGTGATTAAATAGAAAAAAATGACAAAATATAGTGGTTTTTTAGTCTTTTATATATATATATATATATATATATATATATATATATATATATATATATATATATATATATATATATATATATATATATATATACCTGAACAGAGTATTGTTCCTTGGGTTGGTTACTTTACATGACTTTGGTTAATTTCACTTGTCCACTGCCTCAAATAATCTACCTTTCATCACCAACTCCATTCAATGCTTCTCGATTCTTTAGATAAGCGCTCCACCTCGAATTTGCTTCTCATCGGCCTTTGCTTTTGTCACCGACATTTTCCTTCACCCCATATCCCCAATTCAGCCACCATTTTCCCCAACCTACCTCTCCTGCTCTGCATCGTTTGCTTTTGCCCTTCACTACCGTCATCGCCTTTGTTGCTTACGACTGTCTCCACCATTAATAATCAACACATATACACCTCCATTCACAGTTCCTGGTTCGGGTTCTATGGCTTCGATTATTTGGGAAAGCTTAGCTCCTCCGGTAAAAAAAATTTCTCTTTTTTCTAATTTTTTCCTCTTTATTTTCAACGAAAACTGTAAATTGGCTTCCACCGCATCTTCCATATCTGAATTTTGAAGTTGTACCCACCATTTGTGCATGCCTTGCGAAGCATACTCAAGTGGCTTATGCGTCAATCAGTGAGATGCCATGAAATCGAGGAGGGAATGTTGTTGTCGGTGGATCCATCATTCCAGACTATCAGGATCCAAATGGGAATGCTAGCGAGTGCATGCTTCTGTTGACCCAAAAAATAAAAGATTCGTTGAATTAATTTTGTAAAATAGGGCAGATTAGTACTCTTGACGGTCAAAGACTCGCAGTAGTCTCTGGGGCGCCGCCTGCTTCTCAAACGCCACAACCATACGCTTTTCTCATCAAAACGCTGTCGCTGGCACCCTTTTATCCCCAATTCGGAACCCTACTCATCTCTTTTCGTCACTTACTCCTCTCAAAAGTAATTACGCAATATTGATTTCTAATGAACTTTATTTTTTCTTGACTATGACGGACACAACATCCAAGTGCACTTTCCTTGTCTAAGAACTGCTTTCGGCAGTATAAATGCATCTGTTGTTCGAATGGGTACAACTAGCAGGTAGCTGCTCCATGTTATTCTTCCAAACTTATATTTTTAATCAATTAAGGGCATTTTATTTATTATAAGTAATTACACAATATTAATTGAACATATAAAGTACATTAGGTTATAAAAGGTTACACTCGTTGCGTCGCCCCCGTTGAAGAGGAAGCCACCGTCGGACGCTAAGGCTGTTGTCGTCGCTATTCCCGCTCAGCTCTTCGCCACCTTTCTTCCTCTGTTGTGTCGCCGTTATTTTCCAAGAACGATGTGCAGCTCCGCAGTGGGTGTTTCTGCCCGTGTGTGAGAGAGAGAGAGAGTGTGTGTGTTTCAATATGTATAACGGGTGTTGTTGGCCGAAGATCGAGAAAACCACCATGGCTACCGCCACTTTTTCTTTTCTACCCCCCGAGGTGGTAGTGGGTGGTGCCCGATTTAGTGAAACCTTAATTAAATTAAAACTTAACTTTGGACTATTTGGCATGCGATTGGGTTGGAAATCCAAATTAGGGTTTAGAAAACCCTAATTTTGGAGATGTTAGTTTTGGAATTGTCGGGACCCGCGTTTTGGACCGTGGGATTGGAATTATGATTTAAGTCCAACCATATTGTATGGTTGACCTAGTAGAGTGATGGACTTGATGCATTAAGTCCTTAATGGGTTAAGTGATCTTAATTAACCCAAATCGTCATTTTATGTGAAAACCCTAATTGTGTTGGGTTTTGAGTTGGGTTTTTTTGTTGGGCTTAGATGCTTGGATTCTTGATGGGCCAAATAAGAACAAGTATATGGACTAGGATTTTTGGATGTGCTTTAGGGTAAGGCCCTATGGGTTTGGGCCCAATTTGGAAAATTAGTCCATAGTTGGGCCATGGTTAATTATTTGGCTTTTGGGCCTTTAGAGTGCGAGTTTGGGCCTTGGTCTTGGACCAAGCTGGGTTAGGGGTAAAATTATATTTTTACCCCAAGTATGGATTTATGGTCATGCTTTGGAACCCAATTATTAATTGGGTGTTGTTTTGATGTCAATAGTTCGGGGATCAATCAGTTAGCAGCTAGATTTTATCAAATGGACTTCAGTAGTACGAGGTGATTCTCCCTATTGTTTATATGGGTCGAAGGCACCATTTCCGGCCCATTTGGTTTATGTATAGTAGGAAAACCCGGAGGTTAGTCGTTGGCATTATGTATGAAATATCGGGAGGTGGCTCCTGACACACTGTATGCAAGACCAGAGTCTGAACTGGAGATAGTAATTGGTTTCGTAGTATATAGTTTATATGACAGCTATCTTTGTGATGATTGCATGGAAGATTAGGAGGTGGTTCTAGGCACCTGTCTGTAAGACCCAGGGTTGTGGCCTCGACCTGGCAAGTAAGACCACGAGGTGGCTCGTGGCATAATAGCAAGACTATGTGTTGCACGTAGCACCTTTATTGATTATGATATATGAATGATATGTATAACTCCCGGTTATGGATGGCATGTATAAATCAGTTGATATGTATGGTATGTGGTATTTGGGGAACCCACTAAGCTATGTGCTTATGGTTTTCAGTTTTGTTTCAGGTACACCAGTTTTCAAATAAAAGGGGCTCGGGTCTATAACTCCCGGTTATGGATGGCATGTATAAATCAGTTGATATGTATGGTATGTGGTATTTGGGGAACCCACTAAGCTATGTGCTTATGGTTTTCAGTTTTGTTTCAGGTACACCAGTTTTCAAATAAAAGGGGCTCGGGTCTATAACTCCCGGTTATGGATGGCATGTATAAATCAGTTGATATGTATGGTATGTGGTATTTGGGGAACCCACTAAGCTATCTGCTTATGGTTTTCAGTTTTGTTTCAGGTACACCAGTTTTCAAATAAAAGGGGCTCGGGTCGATCGCAAGACATACACCCATGCTTTCCGCAAATTATTATCTATGGGATTAGATTCTGGTAATTGTTTATTTGAAATGTTTTTTAATGTATGGAACAAAGTTATTAAAGTGTTTTTATTATATTAAAAATGAAATTTTTACCTTGGTTTTTTGGGTCGTTACACTATGTTACATTATGGTTTTCGAAACAAGACTTAGTTTCCGTATTTTTCTATGATCATGTTGATGTAAAATGAAAAGATAAGTACAGGATTTATTATTGAATATAAATGAAATTTTGCAGTAAAATCTATACTCTGATTTTAATTTTTCTTATGGATAAATTTTGGGACGCTAAATTGCTACTAATTCACATGTTTTATTAGCATTCAAGAATAAGACAATGATTGTAATGCAATTCATTATTACTTAATTGTTCTACTTAATGGTTGGATGACATCTAATGAACGAATGACCTTGTGAGAATAAGGAAATTCTCTACAAGGATAAGTGATATTAGAGCTTAAGGTATTCATTTTTATGTATAACATATTCTCTTCACTAGTATAAATACTGATTTGGGGCTTCAGCCGTTTATGATGTGAGTGTCTCCATCAAGTCGTCGTAAGATATAGATCAGAAAAAGTGGTTGTGAATTACATTTCCTAGCCATTTCTTATTCATCGTAATATGTTGTCTCTTTTTATTTATGTACTATTATTATCTCTCTCTCTCTCTCTCTCTCTCTCTCTCTCTCTCTCTATATATATATATATATATATATATATATATATATATATATATATATATATATATATTCATCGTGGTTCTTATTCCGAAAGGATAACCGACTAGAAAGCACATGATGACTCATTTTTTTCCAACCTTCTAAACTGATCATCAAGTGACAATTTGAAGTTTGGAACCCCATGAATCGCACCTCAACCTTGCCATTGTAATCGATAATCTAGCATTGTCATAAACAAGTCGCACCTCAACTCATGTGAAGTTGAATTACACATCAGGACCTCAACTCTACAACCTACTTTCTCTTAAAAAAAATTGTTAGCCATTGAATTCTTACGGTTTTATCAGACATCATGTGCGGTTTGTGTTTTTAACTAAAACATAATAATATATTTTTGGAGTTTTATACATAAAAATTGTAAGTATTAACTAAAACATAATAATATATTTTTGGAGTTTTATACATAAAAATTGTAAGTAAAAATCGATTTTTGCAGTTGATCGATCATATTCTTGATTCTTTTTCAGATACATCTCGATTTTTATATTGTCTCATGCATGTTTTATATAATAGACAATTTTTTTAAGAAGTTTTATTCTAAACATTAAGTAAATATGATTTATGTTATATTTTATGCATAATATCTTGTGGAATGTATAATATTTGTGTAATTTTAATATTGTAAATTGGTCGGGTTAATAAGGTGGATATTTGTTGATGCGGTGGATACATATATTCGATTATTTAAAATCATGCGAATTATAGAATGGGTTTGAAATAAATTTTAAAATTTTGTTAATGGGTTTGAATAAGGTTGCCTTTGCTCTAAACAGATCTAGTTTTGAAGCTTCGCTATCACAACAGTTTGATCCATTTGGTCGGTTTGATTTTGGCACAATCATATAATTGGATTTATAGTAGTACTCTTTGAGAAAATATTGATTGGTTTAGATGGTTAAAAGATTCAAACGTAATTTTTTATTCTTAATTGTTTATGATGATAATAAAATATTATATTTTATCTTAAATTGTTATAAAAAAAGCCTATTATGTATGAATATCTCCCTTAATTTAACTATTGAACAACTTATTTTTCTCTATTTTGCAATCTTTTCTAATCGAATGGTCTTCAAAATGAAGTTCATTTCGTAGTCCGGTTTTGTTTATTATTTACGAGGCCTACTAGGACATTTTTTCATTCGGCCCAATAGCACACTGTATACCATCTTTATTTGATCTTAAATTGACTTTTCGTTTTGATAATTTTGGTTCTACAATAAATGTGTAAATACGTATATGGCTGACAGATGGTTGTTATTTAATGATATTAGATTATATAGTTTTTTTTTTTATTAAGAAATAAGGCTATAAATTAACTTAAAATTTTCAAACAAAAAAAAAGTTTTACTGTAACATTATTTTTTAATTAAAATTTTTTTGTGTATAGTATTTATTTGTATGAATACTTGTAACATGAAAATAATTATTTAGGATAAAAATGTAATATATATATATATATATATATATATATATATATATATATATATATATATATATATATATATTATTTATTTTTATTTTTTTTGCGATTTGTGTTTCATATTACATGAAATCTATGATACTAGGTATAAAGAAAAAAAAACTTATAAAATTTTAGTTTTAACATACCAAAAAAATAATTTTAAAAACCATATATTTTTAAAAAGTTAGGGTTTCTATGTCAATATCCTATCTCCTTTTAATAAATATAGTAGTCTATATATAGCAATGATAATGACGGATTTTCTCAAAACTTATGAAAGATTGATTCCGTTTAAAATTTGTAGGTAAAAGCCATCTTAAAGTGAATACTTAAAAATCATAATTAGATCGTGGCATCCTGCATGTACCACTTATAGATAAAGCGTACATGTTGAGAGCAAGTAAATTAACGATGTATACATGTTCACATGAATTGGAGCTTTTTTTTTTAAATACTTCATTGTCATCTATATTCAAGAAAGAAGCAAAAACATATTAAAAAGTGATTTATTTTTTTAAAAGCAGCCACATGCAAAGTTACCAAACATGAGAGATCGTGCATGGAAAATCAACACATGTTCATACCATTTGCATTTGATACGTTTGGTTTCTTCGCACCGGATGCGGTAGAGTTTCTTAAAAGAGTACAACGAATCATGCATAGTAATGCCATATCCCCTAGATCTTTGGATGTAGTTTTTAAAAGAATTAGTTTTACCATTTAAAAAGATTTAGCGACACAGCTTGTTGTCCGTTTATCATCTCACTCATTGTACGATGACAATTAATTTCTAATAGATTTCGTTCGATTTGACTACAAACAAAAAAAAAGGTCATCTTATATCATAATATGATTCTTTGATGAGATTTTACAAGGCTTACAAAACTAGAAACCAACACATCAAAAGTCATTCGTTCCATCAAATATGGGTCAATCTGGGGGCTTCGTATTATACACATATAATACATTTATATATAGAAATGGCACATATAATACATGTGTAGATAGAAATGACACATATACTTTAATACTTTTATATAAATGATACATTTTTAAAACCAATATTAATCAATAAACCAAATAAAACACTTTATAGAAAATAGTTATCAACAATTTAATTTGTGTTTTTGTTATCCTTGTAACATAAAACAATATTTTCTTTCATGATGTAGTTTAATTCGTTTCGTGATGACATGTTGTAGGTTGTGATAAACTGATAGGGGTTTGAATTTTGATGATGATAACGATGCAATTTAAAGTCAACATTACCAGCATTTTCGAAAAAAACATGAACAACATAACAAAAGTTCTAAACAGTATTATATGGTGTGGCTTTAGTACAGTTTAATTAACATCCGTACTTTGTATCCATAAAGCACAACTTAATTACTTAAGTTTAAAAAATTATATAAAGGAAATACAACTTAATCACTTAAGTTTCAAAGATTATTTAGGTAAGTATTGTTTTTCGTCCTCGACTAATCCAACTGTTTGAATGAACTAACATCAAAGGTAGAGGTTTTGTAAAATGAAACAAGTTGCAATATCTACACAATTATTGATAAAATGTTAAATAATGATGAAAATAAATCTTTTACAAACCTTATTGTATATTTCGGTTTAAAATAATTACAAACTGAAAAACATATCACGAAGTTAGAATTTACAAAAATTCATGTGTCGCGATTTACCTAATATATGGTCCTCTACACGACTATGTTGATGCTGTTCGTACAACTAATCTTGAATACATGATACACCATCAACGGCCACAATTCGATTGTAAATTTACCTGATATTCCCGTGCAAATTAAATCTTCATTGGCAATGATTTTCCATTAAAGGATGAATATTCAAATCAAGAAACGAGAAGCTTACACGTGGGGGGTAATAATTGGTGGAGGATGTAGGAGTACTAAAAGCAAGGAGGAAATCTTCGTGGTGGGACCCATTAGCAATGTCACATGTGCCGTGCGAACAAAACAGCCGGACACGTGGAGGAAGATTAGCCAGTCAGGATGTCGTAATCATCAGATGACGCTTTTTACGTGTCCATTGTTCATGGGACCACCAACGGGATCCATTCATCCAGACCGTTTGTTCCGGGTTATTGGATTTCCTTTTCCAAGTTTTTCGCTTTGAATTAAAATCCGATTTGGATTAATTTAATATCAAAAATTATGATCGAATTTTTTTAAAATAAACATTATAAAAGACTACATACATTCTCAATAACCTTTAAAATACTAAATTCTTTTTCATCAAAATTTTAATTTTCGTTGTTTGTCCTAAAATCAATGAAATGTTATATACAACATAGAAATACCTTTGAATTTCTATGGGTAAAAATCAATGAAATGTTATATAGAACGTAGAAATACCTTTGAAGTTCTATGGGTAAAAATGCACTTAATGGGTAAAAATGTAAGTATTAAGTACGTTGATATTAGAGGAGGTAATAAAGTTAATTGACTATGTTAAATTGGTCTAATTTAGACGCTAAGTTATGTATCTTTTTTTTTTTAAATATAAATGTCAATTCTATTACATAAAACATAAAAAGAAAGTTTTACATACAAGTAGCGGGTAAACGAATAACAAGTTGTGCCGCAACCCTTTTTTGGATGACAAAACTAAGTCTATTAAAAATTACATTTATAGATTTTGGAGTCATAACATTGTTATGCATGGCATGTGAGACTCTATTGAGTAGCTCCATAGCTTCTGTCGCAAGGAAACCTAAAGTATCAAATGCAAAGAGTATAAACGTGTGTTGATTTTTCATATTTTGCCACTTTGCTTGATGTAGCTTTTAAAGCAGCTCGTCTCACAGTGAAAACCCCAATCCCCACTCCCAGTTACCGGTTGAAAAATACCGAAGGGGAGGATAGTTTTTGGCTACCAATTGAAAGATACTGAAGGGGAGGGTAGCTCCCGGTTACCGGTTGAAAGATACCGAAGGGGAGACTAGCTCCCGGTTACTGATTGAAAGATACCGATAACTATGTGCTATGGGTATGGTGGGAGAACTCACTAAGCTTCGTGCTTACAGTTTCAGTTTTGGTTTCAAGTACCTCTTCATCTAAGGGGAAGGAGTCGGCGGTGTAGCAGCGCATCTCACACACACACATGTTTTCCGTATGGAGTTTCCTGGGAGTCTACTCTGAATTATTTTACTTTTGACAAAATAGGTTTTATGGTGACATGTTTCGGATTATTGACATATTGATTGTGACATGAGATATCATTATGAATGTTTTTGTACCAATGGTTTTTATGTTATAATCTATTTAAAAACGAAATTTTTGGCCTTGAATTTTGGGATGTTACATCAGAGGTGTCTATTTCTTGGCGGAAACCCCAGCGCACCTAAATATGTCAAAAAGAACATCCCTAACCAGATCGTATTGGTACTTGAAACCCGGAAGCTCTTTACAATGAACCGCATGCTCCCCAAAGGAGTCCAATCATGCTTTATGACAAATAGGGCAAGTCTCGTCAGCCAGAAATAAAGGGATCATAAGGTGATACTTGAGGATGACACGATACTCCACTGGCGACATATGCTGGCCAAGACCGTTAATAGGAATAGTCATAAGGAAATCATGAGCATGTGGGGCCCTTAGACACTCAAAAATTGTTTTCTGCCTAATCGTCATATTGAAATAAACTTCCATGTTTAAGTTGTAAAATGTCATTAGATTTGTTATAAATCAGTCCTTATGACAAGTAATAACAAATTCAACTAGAGATTAAAAAAATACCTTAATTTGAAACTACAGAGACGAGTTTTTTATTAATAAATAGTTATGAATAATTATGAGATCACGTTTGAGATTTTTTCTGAAAGAAATTACAAGTTTATTATGGTTATGATATTAGACTTATACCTACCTAGTTCCACTCATTTTTTTGGTCTCCAAATCATATTTATTTGTATAACATTTATACCTTTATTAATAATATATGATTCAAAATTATATTTTTTAAATAGAAATTTTTATATGTTTATATTAAAATTATTCCGACAGAGTTCACTAAACACATTTACAGAGGTAACTGAGTTCTGATCAACACAGAGACACCGACTACGACGTTCAGATTTATTTCATCGCCAACGAATTTTACAGATGTGGTTGGACGTTGAATATATATGGTGTCGTCGTCTTCTCCAACGAGTTGGCACCAGGTAATGAAAGGGTTCCTACGATAGGTGGTAGTCCGACGACGGTAGTGTTCTGACATTCGGTGGTGGTTCGACATCATTGAATAGAGAGAGGAGAGAGAGAGAGAGAGAGAGAGAGTGTGTGTGTGTGTGTGTGTGTATGTGTAAGTCCCAATCAATTGGATGACACAAGATCAAAATAAAGAAAAAGGAGAAGAAGAAGAAGAAGAAGAAAAAGAAGAAGAAGATGATGATGATGATGATGATGATGATGAATCTATGATGTATTCAAAAATGAGATTGATGCTCCATACATATGAGATTCATACACACACAAACTCTCTCTTCTTTTCTGTCACTTTCTCTCTCTAGAAGACCTTGATTTACACACACTTAGCACCCTTAACTTTTGTTCTCCTTTCTCACACACACACTATATATATATATATATATATATATATATATATATATATATATATATATATATATATATATATATATATATATATATATATGGAGAGAGAGAGGGGGGGGGGGACCTAAGGCCAAGCCCAAAATACAAGGTCTCAACCGAAAACCCATTAGTTGACCGAAAACACATGCGTTTTCGGTCCAAGCTATAAATAAATCAATAATATTTTCGGCCCAAGACTAAAAACAATAAATGCTTAGAAAAGAAAAGTATAAACCATATTTTTGACCCAACAATCTATCCCTTGGTTTATAGCTTTCTTTTCATTGACCCTACAAACTCCACCTAAAATGTAGTTGGCTTTTATTGTCAATCTTCATTTGGAGCTTGGCTTCAACTTTTTGTCTGCTATTTCTTCACAACTTCAAGATAAACAACTGAATCTTCTAACTGAATGACTTCATCTTGAACAAATGTGCTTTTCTTCAGGATTTGACTTTGAATGCACGTTGGGTGTGGAGGCTTCTGGAAAAGATTCTTGAAAAACTGCATTTTTAGCTTGAGAATCTCTAGAGAGAATAACATAGAGATCAGATCTTTTGGATCACTTCAGCAGGTACATAGATAGCAACAAATTGATTTAGTAAGCTTCAATGTAATCTGTCACATAATCTTCAAGTCAACTTCACCTTGCTTATGGGGTTGAAAAATTGTGTATTGAAAGAATAATCTTCATTTTTTGTTCCTTCGAATGAGATTTCTTCGACAACCACAGATGAAGCTTTGACTCAAAAAATCTCGATACAATCTCCATTAGTGTCATCTACATCTGAATTTACTTTTCAAGTCAAATAAAATTTTGAGATAAAAACAAAATTAAAAGAAAACTAATTTCACAATATTTTTGGATTTTAAATATTTTCTGTCAAAAATAAAATAGAGACAAAAAATATTTTTTGGATTTTTGATTTTTCTAAAAAAATAAAACAGAAATAACAATATTTTTGGATTTTTGATTTTCTTATTTTTGTTTTATTTTTAAAAACTTTTAATTCCCCCCCCCCCCCCCCCCCCCCTAAAATTTGTGTATAGGGAAAATTATGTACAAAATCAACAAAAACAAAAACAGTGACTAAATTTAAAACTTTTGGGATCAAAGTTGTCACGCAATTCAATATCTTTTATCAGCACACACCTGTATATTTAGATCTGGTCAATCACCGATATTGTGATCCACTTAAATACAAAAGGATATTTGACAAATTGGACAAATTATAAGTGACAATACATTGCACCTATATTCCTAAATAGACCATTTAGCTGACGACGACCAAGAATATTGTTGTCCACTTAAATTAAGCAGTGAGATCTACAGACAACCTATTAAATGGTTTAATTTTAGATGTACTAGAGTGTGTTTCCCGTTTCCCGATATACCTTGACAATCAAGTGCTTCCAAAGACTTATTTACTTTAGATGAGTAGACAATCATTAAGAAAGAAGATAGATTCAGACGTGCATATGTTGTGCCCCAAGTCGGATATCTTCCAATCATGCAGAGGGGACAACATATGACTAACAGACAGAAAGAAATGCATAGATAAGAAAGGTGTAGAGAAATATAGTTGCATATGTTGCATTCCAGGTCGGATCTCTTCCAATCATGTAGAGGAAGCAACATATGACTGACAGATAGAATGCAACAAAACAATTTTCTACAAACCTACTTTATCAGAACCCCCAGTTACCCTATCAGTACCAGAATTAAGGTCATGAGGAAAAGTTAAACCACAATTCTAGATATAGATTATTTAGTGTATCCCACAGATTCCCATATATATCTTACTGCTCAATCTACCACAGCGTCGTATTGATAGACCAAACGGAACTATCTAAGACAGTACTTGTCAAGTCCTTTTAAAATGTCAATCTAAATCTAGTATGTTCCATTGAAATCCTTCCTGCCTACCAACACATTGAACTGTAATACCCGATTCATGTATTGGCTGGAAAGTTGACAATTTGGAGAGGTTCTGTAACGATGAGATTTTCAAAACAAAATTTTCATTTTTCAACAACCAAAAAAATATATATAAAATATTTTCAAAAATTATTCCACAATAGTTATCAAATCAAAACATATCCCAAGATCACAAATCAAATCTCCTCTCTGTGTGTACGGGTCATGCCGACACCTTTCCACGGTCCTCGCTAGTACCTGAAACACATAACACAACAACTGTAAGCATAAATGCTTAGTGAGCTCCCCAAAATACCACATACAACACATACGAAACTCGAGGCTACTGTACGACCCTCCGGTCGATGTGTCTCAGCAGGACCCTCCAGTCCCGTAGCTCGTTGGGCCCTCTGGCCCGGTCTAAATCGTTGGACCCTCCGGTCCGGTCTGTATCGTTGGACCCTCCGGTCCGGTCTATACCATCATATAACATACATATATCACATAGCACACAACTCATTTGTAACACATAATCTTATACATAGCACATAGGACCCTCCGGTCAACATATAAATACCACTCTAGGTAACGTATAGTGAGAAGACTCACCTCGTGTAACTTGGTAACTCGGAAATCTCAAACTCCGTGAAATAGGATCTAGCCTCCGCCTAATCATACGAAGTAAACACTCGACATTAACACATTTCCCAAGGCTAGACCATTCCCTCTCTTAGTTCTCTCAGGAGGGTAAAAGACCATTTTACCCCTCTCAAGGCTCAAATACTCTAAAGTTGACCAAACCCTAAAAGTCAACCTCCTGGGGTACGCGGCGCGTACCGGATCTGTACGCTAAGCGTACCCGGTGGCTTCACATAATTGGGGCATGTGGCCCCCCACGCCACGCGTACTGGGATTACGCCCAACGTAACTCCCAGCTTTCTCCTCCTCTTCATTCATGTCTTAATCGGTTAAGACTTGCGTCCAAAATCCAGATCTGACTTCTCTAACACGACTTAATCCATAAAGTTGGTGACTTTAAGCCTTTGCATGGCTGTGGAAGTCACAAACACCCAAAACACTATATTTCCATCCTTAAAAGGTCCATATCTCATGCATGAACAACCATTAACAACCAAGACTGGATTTTTATCACATAACAACACTAAATGAGCTAGTATGGGATAGATCTTGGCTTCTAAGAGCTTAACCACTCTAAAATTATGAACTTGGGGACCAAAAAGCCTAAAACTTCTCTCTACAAAGTATGAACAGAAAAGATGCAAAGCTTGAAGCTTTTTACCTCAAAATGAAGCTGCTTTAACTGCTAAACTCGGATCCAAAAGCTTGAGCTCCAACTCTTCGTCCTCCAAGGCTATCACTTTGCTCTAAATGTCCAAGAACATAATACTAAGCCCTCCTATACACTCCCTTGCTATATGAACGAGATTTAGGGTTCTGAAATGGTAAAGATCTTGAAAAGGTGGCCAACAAAAAGGGCCTTAAGGTTGCTTAAATAGGGAGGCTCAACATATTAGGGTTTCTCTTTTGGGCCGGGTACGCCCCATGTACCTGGTGACCCTTCCCGCTCAAGACGCGGACGAGTACGCTGAGCGTACACCCCAGTACGCCCTGCGTACTCGCCAAACATGCACTTCCTTAACAAGGGCCAAATGTGCCCCTTGCTCAAAGATGAAGGTTTATATACCTGATTTTCGGGATGTTACAGGTTCACGCATGGACTCAGCAAGTTGGAGGACCAACTCGTCGAGTATAGTTGGGTATCTGGAATGCGGGACGGATGTGACTCAGCGAGTCAGAAGGGTCGACTCGGCGAGTCCGAACTGTTTAAAGAAAACCCTATTTTTAGGGTTTGCCCCCTATATAAACATAATTATCCATCCCAGTAGCCTCCCTTAGCACCCCAGAAGAACGTTCACGACCGCACACCCTCTTGTGAGTGAAGTAAGACCAATTAGGAGCTTAACCTTAAGATTTTAGGGAGGATTCCAAGCTTGAAGAAGAAGTATCAAGGGGAAAACACTGGATCTAGCATCTAACTCGTCTTGGGCATTGATTTGAGGTATGAATCTGTTACCTTAAGCATAAATTCTATTTGAGAGTTATGTCCAACCTTGAGGAAATGGACGCAAGCTTAGATTCGGACCTATCACAAGGATATGGTTCCAGATTTGGACCTTTTTAGGCCCCAAACATCATAAAATTGCATATTTTATTGAGCTCATTCCCTCTCCATGTATAAGAACCTTGTTTGAATGTTAGTTTAAGTGTTATGGCTACGTGAGGCTATGCATGCACGTAAAGTTTGCAACTTTACGTGATATCTTCACTTGGAGAGTATGGATCTGAAGTTTGAAACCTTAAATCCCACTAAAAAGAACTGATTACGTGAGAACTCGTCGAGTCCCTCTGGTAACTCGGTGAGTGGAGAGGGTTCACGGCCAAGGGTCTACGGTCAGGAGTGTACGGTTGGTGGTTTACGACCGTAAACTCCAAGGGAACTCGATGCTTCCCTCGGGTGACTCAGCGAGTCGATGAATTAAGCAAGGAACCCGAGGAGTGAGCGACTGTACTCGACGAGTCAAGGTCAATATGGACTGTTGACCTTGACTATAGACTTTGACTTTGACCAGGGTTAATCCCGGGGGTATTCTTGGGAGTATGCTAAGTTATTATTCATCGAATATGGACAGTTGAGAAGGAGCAGCGTATGGTATATACTTGACTTCAACTTACCAGTTTAAATTTCGAGAGGTGAGTCTTCTCACAATACCAATGGGTCTAAGGCACCAAGGTCGACCCATTTTATGATAGTTAGTATACTTGTTATGTAGAGGTGTGTGATATGTATGTATGCGTGATATGCGGTAAAGATAGCCTTTGTAGCTAATGGTAGAGACAACCCTATGGCTAATGGTAGAGATAGTCTTATGGCTAATGGTAGAGATAGCCTTTGTGGCTAATGATAGAGATAGATTGTATAGCTAATTGATATGTACCAATGGTGGAGATAGATTTTATGGCTAATTGACATGCGATATGTGGTAGAGGTAGCTTTATAGCTAATGTGATATGTGGTTTGTGTGGGGTATGCTTTGGGGGACTCACTAAGCTTTCAGCTTACCGTTTATGGATTTGTTTCAGGTACATCGGAGTCCAAGGGTAAAGGCAAGACATGATGATGCGGCGTGCACTCTATCTCTCTTTTCTGATCTGGGTTGGGGGACACTCTGATGTTTTGAAAATAATAATGTTGTAATGTTGATGGTTTTGAAAAAGATTATTGGAATCTTTATGTTTTATGAAAAATGGTGGACTAGTTAAAAATGAAAATTTTCTTTGTAAAATTTGGGTCGTCACATGAACACAAAGTTTGGACAACTCGGCTTTAGTGCATTACATACATTATAAATTGCCCTTTAGCACTATATTTCATATCACTTCCCAATCAACAAAACTTTTAAATGAAAAACTATAAGAAAATAAAAGATTGTCTTCAAAACGAATCAGTTTAAGATAAACTCAGGAGTATGGAGAAGAAAACTCAAACCGTAAGTCATCGATTGAATTTGCATCTAGAAGGTCTGAGAACAACACACATAATCTCAGAACATATCCGAAAATTCTTCACATCATTAAGCACAAACCCCTTGTGTGATCCTTTCCTTTCTTCCCTTTTCCCTCAAAGGACACATACTCTCAAACTAAGTTTTGAGTGTTGTACAGTTGAGAGATGTTCCCTATCATGTGCCTAGAACAACCACTACCAACAAGCCAAAGTATGATGATATGCCTCCATAGCTACTCCAGTACAGAGCAGGATCACTTGGTCTTTGGAACCCAGTCCATTTTGAAACTGGGTCGACCTTTTCCATCCTTACAAGGTACTCTCTCCCATGACATATCCTGCTTATCACAAACAAAGGATGTAATCCTTAGAAGATTTGGGAGATTGAACCTTTGGTACCCATATGTAATTGGGTGTAACCCATTTCTTGTTTGATCGGATAGGTGCCTTGGGCACTTGATTTTGAACTCGATCGGTCTTGGCTTCACCGGAGCATCTCTTGGATTAGACTTCTTGGCCGACATTCCCTTCTAGACTTCGGGATTTTGATTATTGGCCTTTTGCGCGTTCCATACACCATTGGTTGAACATGGCCTCGAAGGGTTTCTTTTGGAAAAGCTCCCTCTTTGCGCGTTCTGCCATCCTTGTGCGTAGTAGGGAACATATGCACGATTAGGACAATTTATGGCAATGTGACCAGGTGTTCTACAGTGAAAACGTGTATGTTTCTTCACGTAGGAGTTGTTTCTTCCTGCCCATGGTGGTGTTCCCTTGCCTTGTCTCTGATTGTTTCTTCACATAGGAGTTGTTTCTTGCTGCCCCTGGTGGTGTGCCTTTACCTTGTCTCTGATTGTTCCCAAAAGCACACTTACAACATGAACTCAGTTTAGCTTGAACCGGTGGTATGTATTTACCAACAATAGGTTGATTAGAAGCAACAGATTCAGAGTTCAAGGAGTCATTTGTTTGTTCAATAGTGTTCTCCGTGTTCTCATCTTCTACCACTTTACCTGCACAAGAAGTAGAATCATCAAAAATGTTCACCTTAATATTCTCAGTTGGCCTAGATGATTCAGTCTTAACTGAAGCAGGTACAAGGGTATGGCCATATTGACCAGGCATTTCTTCCTCGTTGGTCTCAAGGGGTGGGTTATAGTTGTCATTAAAGAGAGGTGGAACACTATTATACCCTAGACCCTTGCTTTAATTATCTTTGAACTTTAGTTGTTTTTCAATCATTGATACAACTTCAAATTTCTTAAACGTGAATTCAGCATCATTATATTTAACTTTTAATGCATCAAGTTCGGTAGTTAATTACGGCCAGTTGTCTCTCAACATAGTCATAGTTTTCACATTTGTTGCTGTATTCCTCTTGAAGTTTTCGAAAATCCTTAGTTTTAGCCTCTAGTTGTGTTTTTAAGGGTTTTTAGGCCTTCGTATGTGACATCCCCAATTTCACGGCCAGAAAATACCGATTTATTTATGCTTTGTTTTATAAAATCAGAGTAATCTTTTAAAGAAAATTGTTGCGGAATTTGTTCCCAAAACAAAATATGATAAGAATTTATCAAAGCATTTCTTAAAGAAATGTATTTTCATTATATAGCAAAATCTCGGGATGTCATGTTCCGATACAGACACATAAGCATAAACAGAACTTGCATTTATTTACATTAATGATTTACATCTCCTTTAATCTCTCAGTGAAATATGTCTTTGTATTGATATCCGTGATACAAAGAAAACTGAGTGGGTCAGGCTTGGGAGTCTGGTGAGCATATAGAATTTTCGACCCACAATAATATAATTATTATATTCAACCATCAAACAATCAACTCAATTACCCATCCACATTATCTTCTTTATTTCTCAAGGTTTTACCCTAAGAATTCAACTATTTTTTATTAATTCATTCCTAAGGATTGACCTAAGGAATTGACACAAAATCCATTGCTACATAAGGCGCATCTACCAACATCATCCTTTAAGCGTCTCTGCCAGGATTACGTCATACACTATGAGGCGCAGCTGTCAGGTTAATGACATTCTCTTTTAGGCGCATCTGCCGATATTATCCTATAAGCGTATCTGTTAGGATTATTCTATAAGCGAATATGCTAGTATTATGACATTCTCTATTTGATGCATCTACCAATATTATTTTTAAATGCATCTGCTAGTATTATGACATTCTCTAATTGGTGCATCTGTCAATATCATTCCTAATCATCTTTCATACCTCATCATTTACCTCACTATTTTATCACATACCAACTATCTCATCTACCCATGTTCTACCCAACATATTTGTAGATATAAAATACATATACAATTTAATTCATTTAAAAACTATATAAAACATTCATTCCACACTCATCTCAAATAAACAACAATATATAAACACATAACATGTATTTCATAGCAAATACTTCATATTTATATGTTAGAAGAGAGTGACTACATACTCACCCAAAACATATACTTAATACATTCAGACAATACTTGTATTAAAATTGTGTTTATGAAAGGGACTATACACTCATTTCGAATAAACAACAATATATATACACATAACACGTATTTCAAAGCAAATACTTAATATTTATGTGTTAGAAGAAAATAACCATACACTCACTTGATCAGAAGATGAACGGACAGCACTACGGCTTGTAGAAGCAGTATTCTTCGGTGAAACCGGGAGATCTTCACAAAAACCGGGCTTCAAGGGGGCAGAGCTTCAGCTCGGGAATTTTACTTCTCGGGATCTTCGGGGCCTCGGGACTCGCTTCAGGGCTCATGATTAATACCAGGGCTTCGGGGTATTTCTTGCACGCAAAACGATGCAAAAATGAGAGAGAAAGGAAGAAAAGTAGCAAAAAGATCGGCAGCCCTCGACTTCTATTTATAAGGTACTGAAACTGGGATTACGCTGGGCATAATTTCGGAATACGATGGGCGTACTAAGCGCTACGTTGGGCGTAAGCTTCGGATCAGGCCGGAGTCGTCATCGCTTACGAACCCATGCACTCGAGTATTGGGTCAGGTCGACGTGGCCCATTTCAGTTCATGCATATGGGTACGTTGGGCGTACTCCATTACGCTTGGCGTACACCGACATACCAAACTTCAATTTTGTGTAACTTTCGCATACGAGCTCCGTTTTCGATGTTCTTTATATCCACACGTACGTGATACTATCCTCCACAACTTTCATTTAGGCTCCGTCGACTAATTTTGACTTTATTTTTATTATATTATCTTTAGTAGGCTGGGACAAGAAAACTCCGTTAGAAATTCATAACTTCTTCGTCTGACGTCCGTTTTTATCTGTCTTTCTTCTGTTGCACTACTATTAACGAGATCTTCGATTATCGTTTTGATTGTTTCGGCTAAAAATCACTCGATCCCAAATTCGAGTTTCGGGCTGCATAGTGCTAAGCTGAAACTTATAAAAATCATAACTTCCTCATACGAAGTCAGATTTGGGCGGTCTTTTTATGCACGCTCTTGGCATATCACATTCAATGAATTTCGTTTAGATCACTAGGGCTAAATATCTTTTTAACGTAAATTCACTATTTACGTCACGTTGTGTCGTGCCGGTTCTGTCGCGAAACTTCGACAGGTCATAACTTCTTCTTATAACTCGGATTTCGGCGTTCTTTTTATGTTCGGAAACCTCGTAACATATGCTAAAACTTAATTAAGATTACTCTTTGTAAGTAATCTTCCATCAAAAAGTCATTTTTGAAGCTTATCGTCTCTAAATTGACTAACCCTGATCTACGGGCGTTACATCCTATATAATAGTATATCTTTCATATTTAAGATCCTCATTTTCTCTTTTTAGTAAATCATTTTGTTCACGAAGAAATTTAATTGTAGCTTCACAAGATTTATAACATGAAACTTTATTGACCGAAATGTTTGAGGAACTCATTTGTTTTAAAAAAAAATCCATTTGGCTTAAAACCTCAAAAGTCAACCTTAAAAGTCGAGCTTAAAAAGTCAAACTTGAAAAGTCAAACGTAAAAGTCAAACTGAAAAGTTAAAAGTAAAAATTTGAAGGTTAAATGAGAAAGTCAAAGTTTAAAGTCAAATGTCAAACTTGAAAATCAAAGAAAATTTTTGAGGTCAAGAGTCAATTTAGAAAGTCAAAAATTAAAAGCCAAGATTTTGGGTTGAAAATGAAATTTAAAATTTAAAAAATTGATTTTTTAGGGCTAAAATTGTCAAAATTGCGAAACTGGACCGAAAGTATAATATTTGAGTTAAATCGCGAAGGCATACAACAAGTTGCTTGCTAGATGAGTTGGTAAGGCGTTGGTTTGAGGAGGCAAGGGCCCCGAGTTCGAAACCTTGCACCGTCGGATGTTTGAATATTTGGTACTACCGAGAACTCGCACCAATGCTGCGAGGACCGACCACGTGAGGCTGCTGACCGAACACGTGCTGAGTCGAGAACCTGCGAGACCTCGGACCGTAAACGCAATTTCGGTTGCACATTGTTTCCGCCGCAAACGCGATATTAGCCGTAAACGCTTCGGAAACCCTAGCTATTGGCCATACACGCTGCCACCTCCTCGTTGGGTGCGATAAAAAATCACGTTTTTTTTCACCTTTTTTGCTCCAAAACTCAACTAAAAACTCGTTTTTATGAAAAACACAAAGATCAAACCCTCAATATTTTTCAAAAAACTATCCAAAAACAAAAAATCATTCAACAAAAAGTGCAAAAATGCTCCATGTCTTGCCAAAATGATTGATACAATCCAAGCTTTGATACCAACTGTAAGTCCCAAATTTGTTTGATGTATCAATCAGATCCAATTGATGGTGCGAAATCTCAATCAATTGGATGATGCAAGATCAAAATGAAGAAGAAGGAGAAGAAGAAGATGAATCTATGATGTATTCAATAATGAGATTGATGTTCCATATATATGAGATTCTCACATACACACAATCTTCTTCTCTCACTTTCTCTCACTCTAGGACACATTGATTTACACACATTTAGAACCCTTCACTTTTGTTCTCCTTTGTCACAGTGTGTGTGTGTATATATATATATATATATATATATATATATATATATATATATATATATATATATATATAAAGGTCTTGACCGAAAACCCATTAATTGACCGAAAACACATGTGTTTTCAGTCCAAGCTACAAATAAATAAATAATATTTTCGGCTCTAGACTAAAAACAATAAATGCTTAGAAAAGCAAAGTATAAATCATATTTTTGACCCGAGAGAGAGAGAGAGAGAGAGAGAGAGAGAGAGAGAGAGAGAGAGAGAGAGATTGTGTTTGTATGTTACTAGAGACATGTTGGTGGGATAAGGTTATTAGGAATAGGGTTGTATTTTTTTTTTAAATTTCAAATAAGAAAAATTATAAAATTATAAAAGAAATTAATAAGGATAAACTCTTTATTTTAAAAAAGTTCAAAAAAACTTGGATCAAAATCAGAAACCTTTTAAGACTCGTTGTTCAATTCCAAATATTTTGGACCAAAATCCCAATTTTTGACAAAACAATGGGACGAACTTTCCAATTTTGTCTATTATATATACATGTTATTTACCTATGAGCATTGATGATCGACGTGATATACAAAGTGTGATAATGTAAACATGATAAACAAATAAAATACGATTAAGGTCAAATTTTGAAACAAAAATATTGTATTTGTGTTTATTCAGACACCAAACTTTGTTTAAGTTGTAAAATGTAAGTGAACTTACTGTTTTTTATTCAAAAGAGTGTTAAGATGGATGACAAATAAAAAACATTTATAAATTATTGGTTATATATTATCTTTACTTTTTATCGATAAATGAATCATGGTTGTCAAAAATACGTTCCTGATTGTAAGATCGTACGATCATATGATCTTATGATCCTATGTATGAGAAACGATTCATATCGTATTTAGGGTAGCTTAAAACTTGAAGTGGGTAAGTTTCACATTTAGTTTTTATTTTAAAAAGTTGACAATTTGGTCCTTTTGACTAGTACGCGGGGCGTACTCTATAAGTATGATTAGTATAGTAGCTGAAGTTTGACAGCGTACATAAGTGTCCATATTTAAAATATTATCAACTAATTTATAACCTGTATGGACAACAATTATAAAATTTAATTAAACTTTTATTATAAGGATTCATAATTATTAAATAATTATTTTAAATAAATTATTAATTAAGAGATATATCAAAATTTTAATGTTATTTTAACTTCAAATTTAACATATAATTAGAAAAAACAAATTTTAATTTTAAGATGATTTGTCTAATATATTTCCATGAGATGTGATATAATATTCATGAGAAGTTATATTAGGTTGGACGATATGGGTGATAGGTTGGACGATATGGGTGAGGGAAAGAGTGAGGAGAACTTTTCCTTTTAGGTGAACATCATAAAAGATGAGGGATAAGAGATGAGGGAAAGGGGGTGAGGGAAAGAGGTAAGGAAGCCCATTTCCTCATTTTTTTTCTCCTCTCTAACTTTTTTTTTTAATCTTTTTTAACATTTATTAAATTATATACCAATTAGAAGTTATAAAAATATATATATATATATATATATATATATATATATATATATATATATATATATATATCAAACCTCATGGTTTTTAATTCTCTACAAAATTAGTATAATATTTATAGGAAATATATTTAAAAAATAAAAAATAGTGAGGGAAAGGAAAATGAGGGAAAAAATGGTGTGACCTACAAAAAGTGAGGGAAATTCTCCACCCTTACCCTATATTACAAAATTAGATATGAGACCCGTGTATTACATGAGTTTATTAAAAATAAAATTTTAATATCAATATATAAATATGAAATATTTTATAATATAATACTTTACATAACAAAATGTAATCTTCTGAAAATTTGCAAAAGAAATTAAATCGTCTGAAGTATTTATGAAAATTTATTACCAAATTAATAGGATGATTTTATTTCCTTATAGAATTCATTACAAATTTATGAAATTTTATTTTAAAAAAATGGAAATATTAAAAAAATGATAAGTGGAAAATAAAATTTTTAAAATTCTCACAAAATAACAAGTACCAAAATAAAGGAGAAGATGATATGTGATAAAAAAACATTTATTTATTAAAGATGATAATATTAAAGTTATTCTTTTATTCAGAATATTATAATAGATTTTTTTTTTTTTGTTTTTTTGGGTCCAAGTCATATAGTAGTTTTTATTCTATATTTGTCTGAACTTTGCTCCGAAGCTATTAACTATTTATGAGGTGGGCAACAACGCCCTCATTACTTGGCAACTATACATCACCCTTTAGATTTCTGTTTTTTAAGAGCTTGTTCAGTAGTTTTTTTTCATACAATACAAATATTGATACAATACAAATATTGATCAATCAAGTTTGCCGTATGGATTCAATTGTCACCCCACATAATGCAATTTGTTTCATATGCTTGATAGCAAGTTCAACTTGCCTACAAACCATTGGTTTGCCGAACATTTATCAATTCTCCTTTATTGTATCAGATTTTTAGCAATATTTGATGGCTTTTAAGATAATACTGCAATTGTTTTTTCTATTGAACATAAAAAAAAAAATCATGTTTATATCGTAACCTTGATTTTACCATTTTTGTCTTCAGGTTCGCAAGTGGTTGCTTCTACAACGTAAGCAATGATGATTATTTGATACGCTTTTTTAAGGAATTTTCATCATAAGAACATGTAGTCCCGTTAAAACTTGTATATTAACTTAGCTCAAGTATGGTTCAATCTTTAGTTTTGCTTAAATTAGCGAACTTTTTATGTAGTTGAGTTTGAAATCGACCAATTTCTAACATTTTTAATATTCCAATTGTACTATAGCGTTAGCATGTGAATATATTTGGTGTATAGATATTGTGCACCTTCGAAAATTAAAGATATTTTGGTCCCTATAACACCATATAAGGTAATCAACTAATGGTTTGCTTTTCTTATAAGGCTTGCCTCTTTATATACCTAAAACCTACTAGGTAGAAAAGTATATGTCGCCTATTTTGTAAAAAAAACATCAACTTTATTAATCTATATTGATTATTGTAAAACCTCAAACTTCGCTAAATTTAAGATTAATATTTCCCCATAACCCTGAGATAAACCACTAGTTGAATCTTATTACATTAGTAATAATCTTTAATGGTTTTTTAAGGTGAAAATAATCGAAGTAGTAATGAATAATGATTGTTTCAAAGGCACAACGTTTCATTAGTTAGATCTTTGATCAAAAGGCAGACAAAAATAAAATTACCCAAAAGAGAATGTAAGGAGCCCCGAAATTCCCTCCTCACACAAATATTTACTTTTTAACCCCACGTGGCATCATCTCCTTCACCATTTACCCCTCCAACTTAAATTATTTCTATTTATAGTTCATCTCACCAAATTTTCTCACTTTTCCCCCCACCACTACTCTTTCTTTCTTTTTCGTTCTTCCGTTATATTTCATCATTAACAAATTCTTGGAATTCAATCTTGAATGCCGGAAGACGAAAGGAGAATTAAAATGTCGTCGTTGAGGGAAAAAACCCCTTCCTTACCTCCAAAAATCAGCAACAACGCCGTGCACAATTCTGATCCTAACCTCTCCACTGATTTTAATTTCCCGGCTAACGACGACGACGACGGCTGTAACAACCGTCGCAGCGACGCCTCCGCCTATGAACCCAACCGTATAAGCTGTGATGCTTCACCTATTACGATGTCACCCTGGAACCAGACTTCTCCTTTCCAGTCATCTCCTTGGTTAAGTGGTGCCGCCGACAGCTCCGGTCATCAAAAGAATGATTTCGTTGGGTCTATTGTCCGGGAGGAAGGCCACATTTATTCACTTGCAGCCACCGGTGATTTACTTTACACCGGATCCGACAGCAAGAACATCCGTGTGTGGAGGAACATGAAGGAGTATACAGCGTTTAAATCCAACAGTGGGTTGGTGAAGGCTATTATTTTATCCGGCGATAAGATCTTCACCGGACATCAAGATGGGAGGGTTCGTGTTTGGAAGAAGAACCGAAAGAATCCCAGGAACCATAAACGCATCAGTACATTCCCGACGTTTTTCGACGTGTTGAAGACGTCGATGAGGCCGAAGAATTACGTGGAAGTGAAGCGTAAATGCACCACGCTCTGGATCAAACACTGCGATGCAATTTCTTGTCTTAGCATCGAAGAGGGAGAAGGTCTTTTATACTCAGCTTCGTGGGATCGAACGTTCAAAGTTTGGCAAACATCGAAATCGAAATGTTTAGAGTCAGTGAAGGCGCACGACGACGCTGTGAACTCCGTCATCAGCACGAAATCCGGCCTGGTGTTCACCGGATCGGCGGACGGGACTGTGAAAGTCTGGAAACGCGAAGGGAAGGGGAAAACGATGAAGCATCATCATGTGGAGACGCTTTTGAATCAAGAATGCGCAGTGACGGCGTTAGCGGTGTCGAAAAATGGTTCCATTGTGTACTGTGGTTTGTCCGACGGGTTGGTTAACTTCTGGGAGTGGGAAAAACAGTTATCTCACGGCGGTTTTCTCAAGGGCCATAAGTTGGCGGTGCTTTGCCTCGCATCCGCCGGAAATCTCCTGTTAAGCGGCTCAGCTGATAAAACGATATGCGTGTGGAAGAGAGAAGGGAACGTCCATAATTGTTTGTCGGTGCTGACGGGGCATACCGGACCGGTGAAGTGTCTGGCGGTGGAGAGGGAGGATGGGTCGAGCTCCGGCGACGGAAAATTGGTGGTTTATAGTGGCAGTTTGGATAAATCAGTGAAAGTATGGAATGTGTCGGAGAAGCCACCGGAGACGCAACAAATGGTAACGATGCCATCTTTGAAGGAGTTTGCCGTGTTGTAGTTATTTGGATCTTAGAAGATTGATTCTGATTTCGTTTTAGACGCTGAGATGAGGTTTTAGTAGTGGGGAATGTGGATCTTTACTCGATATTTATATATAAGTGCGTACTAAAAATCTTTTTTAATCCGTTTATCATAATTCGATAGAATTAGTTTCAAAATTCAAATGGTACGATTTCATCGTAACATCGATTATTATAGTTATATTTCAAAAAAACCCACCCTTAATTGTTGTTTAATTTCTGATATTTGAGCTCGTTTAGGTATATCTTTCATGAGTAATGCTACCGTGAGCACTTTGCTGCTTGGAATCCCATTTCAAGACTTATTGTTATGCCTGTGTCAGTTCACTACCAAAAGCCTAAATCAAGAAATTGGAGACAGAGTTGATGATGAACATGATTGATATTTATGTCATTTGAATGCAAAAGATGATTCATATGCTAGCTTTAGTGTCCAGTAATGTTGGCTATATAGTCTCATGTATCTATGGATGTTGAGTCTATCCATCTTTCTAAGGGTTTTTTTTTAATTGAAATTTGAAAATCTAATTAAGACTCCTAATTGTCCTTACCAATCTAACTAATATGTCAAATGAAAGAATAAGGAAAGAAGAAAAGCAATGCAGAAAATGACTCGAAAATAGAGAGCTTGGATATTGCTTCATTACAATTATCTCACATTACATATTTCTTATTGAGCTCGCACATGATTTATTCCCACCTTTCTATACAAAAAAACGTAACTTAAAATATTGATTGATATTAAAACGGGAAATTAACAAATCAAGCAACATTTTGACAAGATTGAAACTCGTAATTGGAAAACAAAACCAACATTTAACCATTTTTATGTACTGGAGATACCAAATGAAATCCAAGATTCTAAATATGTAAATGATGGCTGTTTTGTTGTCTTTTTATGTAAAAAATATTCATGATTTTTTGTCATATATTTTTTTAATCAAAATAATAAAGTTATAACTTTTCATAAATAAGGTAAGGATTTTGGGTTTAAGAACTTCTTTAATAGTGAAATTCTCACAACATTTTATACTTCTTTCTTCATTATACTTTATCTTGCTTCCTTAAATAAAAGTACCAAAAATGTCGATTCAAATAAAAATAAGAAATCAATACATCAAACAAATATTTGAACTTATCGAAACAGTACTATATCAAAACATCAAGGAATAAACTTTGCTATCACCAGGGAAGATTTTAAAATTTAGAAAACTCAAAATAACAAAGTTTAACGGTTTAATTATAATTCGAGTATTACATTCCATTTCACAAAAATAAAATACCAATATACCTATATATGTAGATTTATGACACACGATCACAAGCTTCCTTGCAAGAACAAAAGGGAAACTCGTGCCATTAATTCATTATTACCAACGTAGAAAGAAGTGTGTTGTTGAAAACACATTTGCGAACCAGAGTTTACCAAACTAGCTTAGTTGTAAAACTCGGGTGCTAATCGAGGTGAGATGAGAACGCTAAGCGGAGTTGCTTTAGACGTTATCATCCCTGGGTAGTGTTCGCTCATATCAGTCGGTTCTCCGGTTGGAGTTTCAAAATCAAAGCCTTGCAATAAGGTGGCGAGTGTCAATTGCATAGACTGAACCGCTAATCCTATTCCAGGACATGTTCTTCTTCCGCTGCTGAATGGAAAGAACTCATACGACTGACCCCAAACGTCAATGTCCTTCTGAGTCGTCAAGAATCTGTCAGGTTTATACTCCTCCGGTTGTGGCCAGAACTCCGGATCACGTTGGATGTTCCACAGGTTGACCATCAGTCTCGTCCCTTTCTTAACTTTGTAACCCGCCACAATGCAGTCTTCAACGGTCTGGTGAGGAGCAATGATCGCACCCGGTGGGTATAAACGCAGTGATTCCTTGATGACGGCGTTAAGGTAGATTAAGTTCTTCAAATCTGATTCTTCCACAACTCTCTCCCTTCCAACATGTGTCTCGATTTCTTCGTGGGCTTTTTTTAGCACCTCAGGGTGATTCACCAGCAAAGCTAGAGTCCATGTTAGAGCCACCGTTGTTGTGTCTGCTGCACCTCCTATAATCGTCTGATCATACACATGTACAAACCAACAAATTAGTCATTTAAGACATCAACTTTTATATATTATGTATGTAGGGAAAATGACTTAAAAGCCCAAGAAAATTTCCAAATTATTCAAAAAATTCCGATCATGTTTTGTCTGTTTAAAAAAACCCAACGAACTTAACTTTTTGTCTAAAAAGTCCAGCAAAGTTCCAAACCATCCAAAAAATCCCAATTTTGTTTTGTTTAAGTTCATTGGGTTTTTTTTGAACAGTCAAAACATGATTGGAGTTTTTAAACGTTTTGGAAACTTTGTTTGTGTAACAAGTCATTTTCCCGATACGGTAATAAGTCACGTCATCTATTTATCTTATTTGACTTTCAGAAAAGTGTAACTTAATTGGGCTTTTTAGACAAAATGTTAAATTTGTTGGGTTTTTTTTTACAGACAAAACATGATTGGAGTTTTTTGAATATTTTGGAAACTTGGTTGGCTTGTAAATCATTTTCCCTATGTATGTATATGTCAAGAAAGACTTACCGAGCATGTAGCTTTCACAATTGTTCCTTTATCGAATACGGAAAGATCCTTGTCTTGTTCGCTATTTAAACGGGTCAGCAATGATGCTACAAAAACTTCGTCTTTCGGATCAACAGGCTTCCCAGAACTCATTTTTTCTCTCTGCTCCCTTAACCAATCTTCCATAATAACATCGTATTCTTCAGCGGTTTTCTTTACCTTTCTGTGGAATCTGAAATCCAACCAACGTAACCAAGGAATGACATCACCAACCACCACTGTCCCCAGTTCATGGACGTAATCCTTGATAGTGTTCTTCACATGATCACCTTCTTTATCACCAGTCGTATATCGTCTCCCTGCTATCATCCTAAGAACCACATTAAATACCAACGTCTCAAACCGTTTCTCCATTTCTTCGACGACTACCTTTCCCGAAGACCCTTTGCCTTGCGCCCAAACTTTATATAAATCGCTCATCAAGAATTTCACTTCCGAGGTCCGAACATGTGAAAGCATCCGAAGACGGCTTGGCGAAAGGAGATCAAGCACGGCTATCTTTCTCAAGCCTCGCCAGTAAGGGCCATAAGGAACGAATCCAAAGCTTGCAAAATTGTAGCCGAGCAGTTCAACTGCGGCTGATCTGGGTCTGTCTGCAAACGACTTGTCGTTGGTGGTGTAGCACTCTCTCGCCATTTCTGCACTGTTGACTACCAGAGCTTCATGAGCACCAAGATTTAGAGTGAAGATTGGTCCGTACTTTTTGCCCAGGGATGCAAGTACTCTGTGCGGCAGCCCACCTTCGCCGCTAAGAAGATGAAGGTGCCCGATTATTGGCAACGCTCCCGCTGCTCGCGGAGGTGCTTTCACATCTCCGGTGTTTCTCGTAAAGACGAAACGGAGGAATAATATAAGAGAGAAGATGCCAGCAAGTACTGTAAATATCGCAGGGAAAGACATGGTTTATGGTGTTCAGTTCTATAGTGCGATCAAAGTATTTATAGGAGACGAGGGTTCCGTTTAATGGAGGGCTAATTTATTAAAAGAAAATTATTTGGATGGGAATTAAAATTCCTTTTTAAAATGGTACTAGTCAACAATGTCATGTAAGGTATGGTCAAATCTATATGCCTCTCCACTTAGTCAATCAAATCGTCCATTGACGATTTTAATCTTAAATCTTAATCTTCGACTAAAATATATTAATATCATATTATTTGTATATTGAAGATTTGGAGATAAGCTGTTTTTTTCAATTAAAAAATATACGTGGTAACATTTTATGATGAGTATGTTTTTTCGGCACTTTATTCGACATTTTTTCTTCACGGTATGTTACTAAGCAAAAAAAAAATTATAATCTAATACAACGATATATATTAAAAAACAACAATAAATCCAATCGCCTCCCACAACATACCATGATGTTCAAACAAATATGCCAACATCACAACACCTCCAAGACATCTCACTTAGGGGTCGTTTGATTTGCACTTACCCAGTCTGGTCAGAACTGACTGCTGACCCGGTCAGTAGTCAGACTGTTTGATGGGCTTCCATTGTGGATGACTCGGTAAGTAATCAATGACCAAGGAGCTGACTCGGTCCAAAAAAAAAAAGAGGCTGACCAAGATTTTTCTTCTCCTGCGCCCTAACACAAATCGCCGCTATTCTTCCTTTTCCTTCAAAATTCAGCGCAACGCAGCAACAGCTCCATCGACGATTCCCTCCGGCTTCCGGCGAACCTCCTGCACCAACGAAGTGACAGCTCCGGCGCCGACGAAGTAATAGCCCCGGTGAGGAGATCGACTTCAGGTACGCTTGTTCGTGCTTTTTTTTTTCTGAAATCACAAAGCCCCTTCAATGTTTGCTGACAAATCGACGATTACCTCCAGCTTCCGGCGAACCTCCTGTCCGGCGAAGTAACACCCCCTGTGAGCAGATCGACTGTAGGTACGCTAGTTCGTGCCTTTTTTTTTTTTTTTTTTTTCTGAAATCACAAAAGTTGCTGTCAAATTGATGATTTCATTATGAAATTAGTGTTTGAAATTACTTCTTTCATTATTTTTGGATTCAATTAGAACAAAGGGTTGGCATAGGTGTATGTGTATTACCAATCTTTGCTGTCAAATTAGTGTTTGCTGTCAAATTGTTTATGAAATCTGATTTTATCTATATGAAGGAATGAATTGCTTGTGTATGAAATTTGTATGAACTAATGTGTGAAATCACAGCCCCTTATATAGTTGTTAAATCGAATGAATTGTTTACTGTGTGTGTATATGATATGTTTATGTGCATATGTGTGTAAGATCAAAATGCTCAAGAGAATGATTAGAATTTGTTACATAGGTGTATGTGTATTACCAAACTGATATATGAGATCTTGTCTTCAAGTTATGTACTGTGTATATGATATCTCCCAAGTATTGTCTTCAAGTTGTATTAACTTTAGGTTAAACAAAAAAAATATATATTTTATCTTATTGACATCAAGCAAATAGTGTTTGTAAATGTGTGTTATGTGGATGATTAGATTTTTTTTTTCTTTTTACAATAGATATAGCAGACAAAAGAATTAGGGTTAGTTGGAAGTCGGAATTGGTGGACAAAATTTTTTAGAAGCATGTATACAAGAATTAACAAGAAATGGCCGGGAGGGTTGCGGACTAAAAGCAAGCTCATGGGCTGTGGTCGCGGAGAAATTGAAAACAGATCATAATTTTATTGTCGACAAAAAACAAATGAAAAACCGATATGACTATTTAAAAGCAAAATATGCAGTGTGGTTAAAACTTAAAAACAAAACAGGAAATATTTATAATCCCGTTACGAATTCTTTTAACATGACTAATGAAGAATGGGAAGCGGAAGCGAAGGTACATATATACATATTTTTTAAAGTATATTATTTTTTTACTACTTTAATAATATTTATTAAATTTGTTAAACAGTTGAACAAGTACGTAGATAAGCTGAGAAATGCACCCCTCCCTTGCCCTGAACTTTGTACCCAACTATTTGATGGGGCGACCTCGATCGGTGTTCACAGTTGGGGGCCATCTTCGACATTACCTCATCCCAATGAAACCTTCAGTACACATGATTTTGAGGATACAGAGATGGATGAGCCAGCACCTCATGCAGATACCCCAAGCTCAACAGTACCTCAACCTACTAGTGAGGAATCATCTGGGCGGACAAAAAACAAGGGGGGCAAACGAAATGGTCCTAAAGAAACCACACTTGATGATGAGTTGAAAGAAGTTGGAAAAGAGATTATCAAGGCTGCACAAGCATTCACTGAAGCAAATAATCTTGACAAGGAGATGGATGCTTGTATGGCGAAGTTGACAAGCTTGGAGTGGGGAGAATATGATCCGAAATACACCACTGCTCTTATGTTATTTGCTGAAAGTGCTGGTAATAGGAAAATTTGGTTGCGTCTTAACTTGTCAACTTGTGAGTCGTGGGTAACAAATGCAGGAAAAAAGTTTGGATTAGTTGGTTGACTTTAGTATTTACATGTTATGTTTGACTTTAGTATGTTATGGTTCATTGTTAGACATTAGTATTCTATGGTTTAATTATGTTATGGATTGTTTTTCTTAGGTGCGGTTATGTTATATGAATTTATATGTTATGGAATGTTATGTTTTTCGTATTTACATGTTACGATTTGTTATGTTATGGATTGTTATGTTATTGATTGTTATGTTATGGATTGTTATGTTATTGATTGTTATGTTATTGATTAAAATGTAATTTGTATTTGACATCTAACAGGACACATGGATAAAGAAGGTGACTTTTTATATTTTCTTATATTCTCGTGGTATTGGTTGATGTTGGTCCGACAAAGGCAAAGAATAATTAAAAGAATAAGAGCTAGCGAACAGGTAGCAAAGGGATATGTGTATACGCAAGATTTGATACACGGATGTCCTATACAATGCTACGATATGATACGTCTTTCACAAGATGCATTTGTACTATTATGCAATCACTTTACACAAAGAAATTGGTTGCAATCTAGTAGGACGATAAGCGTTGAAGAGAAGATGGCTATGTTTTTACATGTTATAGGACATAATGAACGTTTTCGAGCCGTTAAAGAAAGATTTCATCACTCCACACAAACGATTCATCAATGTTTTCATGAGGTCTTACGTGCAATGATATGTTTTGCACGAGAAATTATAGTACCAACCTCGTCTAATTCAACAACAAATACCTCAGAACGACATAGACGGCTAATGCAAATATTTCCCGGAGCAATAGGTGCACTAGATGGAACACTTGTACATGCAGTTGTGCCTGTTGATCAACAAACTCGTTATAGGGGAAGAGAAAAAGGTGAATGTTATCAAAATGTAATTGGAATTTGTAATTTTGATATGATATTCACCTTTGTATGGGCTGGATGGGAGGGCATAGCACATGATTGTAAAGTTTTGAAAGAAGTTGCATTTAACCCAACTTCCGGATTTCCATTCCCTCCACCAGGTTTGTAACTTTACTATACGTTTTATTATCTATATTATTTATATGATAAATTTGTCATGCATCTACAGATAAATATTACCTTTGTGATGCCGCATACACCAACACCCGTGGATTTATGGCTCCCTACCGCAATACTAGGTATTGGTTAGCCGATTTTCGAAGAAACAGAGCTTTGACTAAGGAAGAAATGTTCAATCATGCTCATGCACAACTTAGAAATTACATTGAACGTGCTTATGGTGTATTGAAGGCGAGATTTCCAATTTTAAAACAAATGGCTCCTTATCCTTTTCCAGTGCAAAGAGACATAATCATTTCTTGTGTTGCGGTCCATAATTTTATAAGGAAATACGATATTGAAGATGAATTATTTACGAACTTTGAACAAAACACTATGGTTAGTCATAATGTGGGTGGTGGAGGAAATGAGGGTCAAAACATAGAAGGCATAGAATGGGGTTCAGAAGCCGTTAACTATATGACTAATTTGCGTGATCAGATTGCTAATCAGTTATTTTCAAATGGTTCACGTTAAATGGTGTACTTTTTTTATTATGTATGACAATTTGTATTTGGATTTTGTATTACACTTTGTATTTGAATTTTAATTGATGTATGTTTAATTTGGATTTTATATGATAATTTGTGGTTTTATAATTTTTTTTATCCAGCACAAGAGACAACAAAAGGGTAATATGGTCATTTTTTCATTCAGCACAACCATTCAGATAAATAATCAAACAACATAAACTCAGTCAGATATGGATTCAGTCAGCATTTCTAACCCAGTCAGCTTCTAACCCAGTCAGCTTTCCAATCAGCATATTCTGGTTCATCCCCATCACAAAGTGTTAAAAGCGGTTTCCAAATTTTACATGATGGAATTGTTATATATTATTATTTTGCTATATAAAAAATAGTAATTAAAAAGTCTTACATTAACTAGGTTAATAAAGGGTAAAGAAAAAAAAAAGGTAAATTAATCAAATTTTTTATGGACTAAAACGGACTATTGGTTGATGGGCTTAGATTATGATCTTGGGTAACCAAAATAGGCTTTGCTTATGGCTTATTAATATTTGATTGATGATCAAAGATATGGCCTTGACGCATTATTGGACTCGGCTTGTCTATATATATATATATATATATATATATATATATATATATATATATATATATATATATATATATATATATATATATATATATATATATATATATATATATATATTAATTACCAAAATCGGTTTGTGAGGAGTATCACTATTCATTTCAACTTCTATTTTTATCCGTCCTTTTCTATGTCTATGATGTTGCCACCATTTATATTTCTTTTTTCTATTTCTAAATCCAAGTTTACTAAAACCAAATCATATTATATATAAAACAATAGTTTTCTGAAAATAGTTATTTAGGTTCTGATCATAAAAGATTTTCATATTTATAATCTTTTCCCATCAATTAATTTTTATTTAACAATTTTCACCCCTTATAATTTTAAAGTTAAATTATTAGTATTTTATACATTACGATTTAATCCCCTATTATATTTTAAAGTTACACTTTGACCCCTTACATATTTTTTTATTAATTTATTTATGATACAATTTCAAGTTTTATTTTTGTCCGCCTCTTCTGTACATAATTATTTGTATCAAAGTTTTATTTTTATATTTTTATGCTTCACTTTATATGGTTTAATCGTCTCTGTGGTATGTATAGTGTCGATCTGCATTTTTGAACATACTGGGATTTCCGCAGCATCGCGTGGACGGTCAAGCCCTAGTTTTATTTTTAATTCATTAAATAGGAATTTATTTTTATTTACCAATTAATTTTAATGTGGTGATTTTTAATTAATCCTCCAGCTATGTATTGGCAATTACAATTTCAGTTACTCCCTCCGTCCCATTTTAGTTGTCCAGTATACTATTTTGGTTTGTCCCAAAATTATTGTCACCTACTAAAAAAAGACTAGTATAATTAAGAAAATTTCCCATACTACCCCTGGTAATAAATACGCCTAATTACTACCGTGCATTAATTAGTGGAATAAAAAAGCAAAAGACATTTGCATCTCATAATTACGTATGTTACTCTTTGCTTACAAATGCAAATAAACATTCTTTTCTTTTTTCTTTTTAAGAAAGCCAGCAACGTGTTACACATCAAATGAAAATTTGATTTGTTTTCATGTTTACATCTTACTGACTCAAATATGGAACTACTTCATCTATGAGGCTTTGTTTACACTCAATTTGTATTGGCAAAATACCTTGTCGTTCCAACCTACTTTTACCGATATGCGGTATTCGATATTTGTTACCACCTTTAACCTTTATGATTTCTTTCATGCATGTTTGCAAAGTTAAGAAAACATTGTTAAGCTCATGAGATTGCATCTTGTCAAATGAGGTTTGAACTGCAGTAACCAATTCATCCACTGTATGGAGTACCTCTTGTTCTTGAAGTGATTGAATGGCCCGAAAAAACCCAAGGTCCAACACATTTAAATCTGGACTATTTGGGGGCTGAAAACAAAGTCGAATATCAAACCCATCTTGAGACGATGCTTCAAGAAATTCGCTATCATTGACATCAATATGAGGTTTTGCATTATCCTGTTGAATGAATATTGGACCAATATGGTTTGGAGGCCATTTAGCTTTAATAGCGGGTAAAACTTTTTCAATCAACCACGACCTCGTTATTTCTTTAGTAACCGATAAAATTGGTTTTGTCTCCAATGTTCCCGCAACACGGTTCTTGCTTGAACGCTTAGCGGGTTCTTTTGTTGTAAGTGGGAAGATGCCAATCTTTCCGGAAAAAATTTCATTTCCTAAGGCATCAAATCTTGGCCGAGCAACCTGTAACGACCCAATTTTTACGTCCGAAAATTTCGTTTTAAAATATTACTTTAGAAAATATTAATAAATAAAAACATTGTTTGATCACACCATAACACATCGCAACCATGTTCTAAAAGGTCAAACCATACATCCCATCAAAATATCAGAGTACAATCCCAGTAAATCTCGTAATGCGGAAACCGAAGAGTGTGTGTATGACGTGCCGCTACCACGCCAGCTCCTTCCCCTTCGGTGCAGAGGTACCTGAAAACAAAACTGTAAACGTAAGCACAAAGCTTAGTGAGTTCCCCCAACGTACCACATACCATACAAACACATAACATACGTACTGCCAGGCTATTCTGGGGTGCCTGACTACCCGGTACGGCCATTCTGGGGTGCCGACCTACCCATACGGCCATTCTGGGGTGCCGTCTTACCCGTGTCAAGCCATTCTGGGGTGCTGACTACCCATGTCAAGCCATTCTGGGGTGCTGACTACCCATCGGTCCTAACAACCGATCCTCGGGGACTGGTCCCCTCCCGCTACCTCTATCGCATAACATAACAGGCCAACATACAAGCATACCATCACATACAGTCAGATGTTTCTGGGGTGTCTGACTACCTAGCGGTCCTAACAACCGAACTCTACTACTATTGCATATAACGTATCATGATAACATGTAACATAACAGGTAATAGCAAACCTAGATGATATCACAAAGACAATCATCTATCATACGTCTCCTACTGGTGGGCCGGCATTGTGGCCTTAGACCCACCACTTCTGGAAGGTAACTCACCTCAAAGTAGCTGCTGAACTAATCGGGAACTAACTGACTGCTGCTGCTCCGGGAGTCCTCCGGCTGCAATTCCCACAACATACTCAATCAAACACTGCTAACTGTCCTTTAGGTAAAATGACCATTTTACCCCCGGTCTAGCTCTAAGCCAATGCTAGAGTCAACTTTCAGTTGACCCGACTCGCCGAGTGGATCTCCACTCGCCGAGTCCCTAGCAAACTATTGTCCTGGGTCCCTGGTTCTACTTGTCGAGTTGGGCTATGACTCGACGAGTTCATCTTCTAACTGTCATTCAACTCCTCCATCCTACTCGCCGAGTTATATTAACAACTCGTCGAGTTCATCTTCATCCGAAGAACACTTATGCTAAGACTCGCCGAGTTGTATGAACAACTCGCCGAGTCTGTTCTTGATCTATGAAGATTGCCTTGGACTCGCCGAGTCAGGGCATTGACTCGCCGAGTCCTATCATGGGTGAGTTCAGCTCCCAACTCACCGAGTCACCCCCTGTGACTCACGGCTCAACTCGATACATCATGAAGGGACCAATTCGGTGACTCGCGACCAGACTCGCCGAGTCACCTATACGACTCGCCGAGTCGTCGCCATGCATCCACCAAATACACCGATTTACTCGATTTCAGTCCATGCCATTCATAGATCTGGACTTCTAGGACACAAATCACACGTAAAGTTTCCAACTTTACGTGTGGATACTCATTAATATGGATTTTAGGGTTCAAAATGCCTCAAAAGGGTAGATCTAGGATGAACAAGCCACATGGGGCCATAAAGCTAACAGATCTGAGCTCCTGGAGCTCAATCTTGCCTAGATCTAAAGGCCAATCCACTTATTACGAAACATTAAGCACAAACAAGCTTGAAGAATTGCCCAAGAGTGTCTCAAATGAAATCTTAAGCATAGAAACAGGGGGAAAACGAGATATACCTCAATGATACAGCTGAAAAACACAATGATGCTTGGATGGCTCTCCTTTCTCTTGATCTCCTTCCCCTTCTTGCCTCAAAACCTTCAAGAATGCACACAAGAGTCTCAACTACACAAGAAACAAGCTTAGGACGAGGGTTGGGAGCTCTGGGGGTGAATGGGGGCTGGCAAGGGGCAGATATGAGGTTTAAATAGGGAGCAAACCCCTGAAACTTAGGGTTTCATCCAACAGCGGTGACTCGCCGAGTCCAGGATATGGACTCGCCGAGTCGCCAACTTAAACGTGTCCTAAGTCTCGCCCCTACTCGGCGAGTCGGACCTTGTGACTCGCCGAGTCCAAGGCTAAAATAGGGCAATACTTCAAATAAAATCCACATACCGGAAACCAGGTGCTACAAATCTCCCCCATTTATTTTAGACTTCGTCCTCGAAGTCTGCTGCCCGGTCCTGAAACAGCTCGGGGTAATGCTCCGTCATCTCGTCCATCGGTTCCCAAGTCCATTCCGAACCCTTGCGGTGCTGCCATTGCACCTTTACTAGTTCTACCCTCTTGTTTCTCAACGTCTTGGTCTTTCTGTCAAGTATTGCGACTGGGCGCTCAATGTAATTCAAGCTGTCATCAACCTGAATATCCTCCAATGGTACTACTGCTGAATCGTCCACCAGGCACTTCCGCAGCTGCGAAACATGGAAGGTGCTGTGGATCTGACTGAGCTCGGCTGGCAGATCCAGCCTATACGCCACCTTGCCCACCCGGGCTGCAACCCTGAACGGCCCGATGAACCTTGGGCCCAACTTGCCCCGCTTCCTGAATCGAATGACACCTTTCCAAGGCGACACTTTCAGGAGGACCATATCCCCGACTTGGAACTTCAAGTCGGATCGACGTCTATCGGCGTAGCTTTTCTGCCGACTCTGCGCAGTCTGAAGTCTGCTCCGAACCTGCTGGATCCTCTCGGTCGTCTCTAGCACCACCTCGGTGCTTCCCATGACTCTCTGGCCAACCTCCCCCCAACATATCGGGGTTCTGCACTTCCGCCCATACAACATCTCGAACGGTGGTCGGTCAATGCTCGCGTGATAGCTGTTGTTGTAGGAGAACTCAGCCAAGGGAAGATAGGTATCCCAGCTACCACCGAAATCCAACACACACGCCCGCAACATGTCCTCCAAAGTCTGGATGGTCCGCTCACTCTGACCATCTGTCTGCAGGTGAAAGGCGGTGCTAAAATGCAGACGAGTGCCCAACTCGTCATGGAATTTCTTCCAAAATCTGGAAGAAAAACGCACATCCCTGTCCGAGATCACCGATACTGGCACCCCATGCCGTGCCACAATCTCCCTGATATAGATGTCGGCCAATTTTTCGGCCGATATGCTCTCCTGAATTGGAATAAAGTGAGCACTCTTGGTCAATCTATCCACGATGACCCAAATCGAATCCACTCCCCGTGCGGTCCTGGGAAGCTTTGTGATAAAATCCATCGTGATATCTTCCCATTTCCACAGTGGAATGTCCAACGGCTGCATCTTGCCGTGCGGCCTCTGATGTTCGGCCTTGACCTTCCTGCAGGTCAAACACCGCTCGACATACCATGCCACATCCCGCTTCATGCAAGGCCACCAATAATCCGGACGAAGATCCCTATACATCTTCGTCGCCCCGGGATGAATAGAAAATCGGGACTTGTGCGCCTCCTCCATCAAAATCTGACGCACGCCACCGTGATACGGCACCCACACCCTATGGTGTAATGTCAAAAGTCCTCTGCCATCATAATCAAAGGAGGAAACCTGACCCACCACACGCTCGCTCTTCCGATGCTCCTCCTTGATAGCCTCCTGTTGAGCCTCCCGAATCTGCTCCAACAGGGGAGTCACCACAGTCATCCTCAAACAGACGTCCCTGATCGGCACCGTCTTGCGGCTAGGCGCATCGGCCACCACATTAGCCTTCCCCGGGTGGTAAAGGATCTCGCAATCATAATCCTTCACCACGTCCAACCACCGCCGCTGCCTCATATTCAGATTCGGCTGGTCCATGAGGTACCTCAAACTCTTGTGGTCCGTGTAGATGGTACACCGAACCCCGTAGAGGTAATGCCGCCAAATCTTGAGGGCAAAGACCACCGCCCCCAACTCCAAATCGTGCGTCGGGTAATTTGCGTCGTGAGGCTTGAGCTGTCGCGAAGCGTAGGCAATGACATGCCCCCTCTGCATCAGAACTGCGCCCAACCCTGAAATGGACGCATCGCAGTAAACCACAAAATCATGTATGCCCTCAGGCAGGGCTAGGATCGGCGCCTCACACAACTTCTGTCTCAGCATCTCAAACGCAGCCTGCTGCTCGGGTCCCCACCGAAAGACCACGGCTTTCTTCGTCAGTCGCGTCAGGGGTACGACTATCTTGGAGAAATCTTGGATAAATCTGCGATAGTAGCCTGCCAATCCCAGGAAGCTCCGAATCTCAGATGGAGACTTCGGGACCTCCCATCTCATCACGGCCTCGACCTTGGCCGGATCAACCAGAATCCCGTTCTGGTTGACGAGGTGTCCAAGGAATTGCACCTCGCGCAACCAAAACTCACACTTGGAGAACTTGGCATACAAGCTCTCCCTCCTCAGGGTCTCCAATACCTCCCTCAGATGCTCCTCGTGCTCCTCCCGAGTCTTGGAATAGACCAAGATATCATCGATAAAGACGATCACATACCGATCCAGCATCGGTCTACACACGCGGTTCATGAGGTCCATGAACGCGGCAGGAGCATTGGTGAGCCCAAACGGCATCACCACGAACTCGTAATGACCATAGCGCGTCCGAAACGCTGTCTTCTGCATATCCTCCTCCCTGACCCTCATCTGATGATAGCCCGAACGCAAGTCAATCTTGGAGAACCAAGATGCTCCCTGAAGCTGGTCAAATAGGTCGTCAATCCTGGGAAGCGGGTATCGGTTCTTCACCGTTACCTTGTTCAGCTCCCGATAACCTATACACATCCGATGCGACCCGTCCTTCTTTCTTACAAATAGAATCAGGGCTCCCCAGGGTGAACTGCTCGGCCGAATAAATCCCTTGTCCAGCAGCTCCTGCAGCTGCGTAGACAACTCCTGCATCTCGGGAGGTGTAACGCCCGGGTTTTCAGGGCTAAGCATTTTTGTCAATGTAATAGTCTAGGTCAACTATTGTAACTCTTTTTGAAGTAATAAATATAAAATATTTGAGTATTATGTGAATTATGTGTGTTTATGTGTTTATTATTTAATTATAAATGTATAATTAATAAAGAATAAAAATGAGCGTCAAAATTAAAGTGTGAGATAATCCCAATATCTCTACATAAAGTTGTAGAATACGTCTCAAGGTTTTCGTACATATAAAGAATGCCGAAATCCGAGCTATAACGAAGAAGTTATGGCCCGCCGAAGTTTTACGGCAAAACCGGCACGGCACCAGGAGACGTAAATAGTGAATTTACGATAGAAGACTTTTTAGCCTTATCAATCTAAACAAAAGTCGTAGAATATGTTAAACTAAGAACATCGATAAAAAGAACGCCCAAATCTGACTTCGTATGAAGAAGTTATGATTTTTCTAAGATTCGGCTTAGCAGTGCACGGCCTGAAACTCGAATTTTAGTTCGAGCGGTTTTTGGCTTACGCAACGTAAATGAGAGTTGAAGATCTCATTAATAGGAAATCAACGGTAAAAAGACAGACAAAAACAGAGTCCGTATGTAGAAGTTATTAATTTTACGCAGACGTTTAACAGTATAATCTCCTTGTACTGTTAAATTTAAGATCGGTCGAGAATTAGCTGACGGTGTCAAAATGAAAGCTGTAGATCTTATTATTACCTACGCGTGGATATAGAGAACGTCAAAAAAGGAGGTCGTATGTGAAAGTTACGGATTTTAGAAGTCGGAAGTGTGCTGTGCGAAAATGGGTGATGTGGCACAATCTTGGCCATTGCTTTCTCCCCAAGGCTTGCCACCAGATGGTGACATGTGGCACCAAGTTCAGCCACATTTCACCCTATAAATACCACCTCTCCCACCCTCATTTTCTTCACACCTTTCCCATTCTTTCTTCTCTTTACTCTCTTTCTCTCTCTAGAACCTCTCTCTAGCCCCGAAATCCCCCGAAAAGCCTAGGGAACCTCCCTAGCACGAGGCGGAAGCCCCGGAGTGCTCGAAGGCTCCGAGAAGAAGAGCTTTTCGGCTCGGGAACGCTGCTCCAAGCAAAGCCCGGTTTTCTATAAAACCCGCTGTAAGTGAGCTACGCCTACGCTATTTTTAATATAGCTTTTATTTAAATATAGTAACGTTATTAGGAACTTATAATAAATACTTGGGCTATTATTATGGGTTATATAAGTATTTTTGTGACGCTTATATAATAATAATAATAATAGCTAGACTATTAATTAGTCTCGACGAATAATAAACTAAACTCTAGTGGTAATAATACTAGGTTTCGTCGAAGAAAATTATTTTTAAGAAGCGAAGCGCTGTCTGAGTTCGGAATCACCACCTTTTCAGGTGAGTGCATATTTACTTTCAACTTACACATAGATATGAAGTATTTAATATAAATTACGTGCTATTTGTGCATATTATCTGAATACTTGCTATCTATGCCGGATGAACGTTTTATACATGTTTTCAAAGATTTAAACTGTATATGTATTTTATATCTACAAAATGTGTTGGGTAAAACATGGGTAGATGTAATAGTTGCTGTGTGATAAAATAAAATAATGAGAGGCCTCGTTATAGATGTTATTGATGATCCAGTCATCTAGCGGAGTATAGATGACGACCACGGACTATTCTAGACAGTCCAGTGGAACACTAGCAGGCTCGCAACCTGTAGGTGTTTATTTGAACTGTGTGTTTATTTGAACTGTGTGCTCACCAGATGTACTCCATCCCCCACATGGTTGCCTATTAGGACATTTATTGCTGAGGAATCCCCTTAGTAGCAGTGTCCGTCCCGATGATGATCCTTAGGCTAGGTCCCTTATGATAGGTGTTTAGGGACGTAAAGTGAGGATAACGGGAATGGGCAATCGGGTTATTGTTGATTGATGAAATTAATAAACTATTTATTGTGGGTTGAAAACCCTATGTGCTCACCAGGCTCCCAAGCCTGACCCACTCAGTTTTATGTATTACAGGTAGTGGCGCTTGAGCATATATATGATGTTTGGACGATGGATTACGGATATAGGCCTGTAGATATGAAATAATGTAGTAAGGCTTGTATTGTACTGTTTATGCTTTTGATCTGTACGAACATGACATCCCGAGTCTTTTAATGAAATACATTTCTATGGAAATGCTTTTGATAAATCTTTATCATATTATTGTTTTGGGACAAATTCCGCAACACTTTTATTTAAAATGTTACTCTGATTTTTAAACAAAGCATAAACAAACCGGTCTTTTCTGGCCGTGATTTTGGGGATGTCACAGTTGGTATCAGAGCATTAGTTTAAGCGAACTAGGAATTTGTAGGATTTCTAGACTTAAACATAGAATGCTAAGCGATGATTGTGAGGTGTGAGCACTAGTTTATTTTAGGAATTGTGCCTAGAATGCTTTTATGTGCTAAATGCTTTATGCATGATATGTTGTTATTTTGTTCGGATCTATGGTCTGTTGCCAACCGGATCTGGAAACCTTATGTGTTTAGGATTCTAAACGTACGACTACGCTATTAGAACTAGCATGTAAACGTTTCGGAGTGATAAGGACGATTTAAAACGTCTCTCCTAAATAAAGATCTGAATTCACCTTATTCGGTGTATAGATCAAGATGGTAAGGACCCGTAGCGGAAACGTAAACGCAAATGGAAACGGACACCAACCTCCCGTGATCGAGCAAATACTTGTTGTGGAAGCCGCTGCCGGACTAATAACGATGGCCGGAGTGCAAGCGATGATCCAGGCAATGTTGGATCGTCAAATGGAGGAAACCAGGCGTTTGCTCCAGCAAAATCGAGAGGAAGCGACTATTCAAATCGAACAGCCCGAGTTGAACGAAGGGTAAACTGAGGAAGGAGACTACAGTGGAACCGTTGGTCAAGCCAACCCACCAATAGTTCAACAAAACAACCAAGGTGACGAAGTCGAGAGGAATGGATGCAAGTACAAGGATTTTCTGACTTGCAAGCCATCAACTTTCACGGGAAAAGAGGATCCAATCGGGGTCATGGATTGGATCTCGGAGATGGAGTTAGCTTTCATGACGTGCGGTTGCAGAGGAAAGCTACAAACCACATTTGCAGTACGTCAGTTTCGAGGAGGCGCTGTACGTTGGTGGAATACCTTGGGGAAGACTTTAAGCCCCAACAAGCCCCTGCAACTGACATGGGCAGAATTTCTGGTGCAATTCAAAAGAAAATACTGCTCGGCTCAAAACCTGCTAGAGTTAGAGAACCAGCTTCTAACCCTGAAGAAGGGAAGCATGTCAATCGATGAATACACGAACAACTTCACAGAAAAGATGGAGTTTGCCTTGCGTCTTGTTCCGGATGAGCTGACGAAAATTGATAAGTACGCAAAGGGACTTCCATGGGAATACGCGGTGCCAGTACGTCAGGCACCTACTTTGGAGGCAGCTATCTGGGCTGCCAAGTCTGTGGAGGACATGATTAGGGGAAGAGCTGCCAGCAAAATCGAGGTTGGCGAGAAGAGGAAATTTGAAGGGTCTGCTAAACCCAACAAAAAGAAGAGCAAGTTCGGTTCAAAAAAATTCGGGGGAGGAAACGAATTTAAATGGTGCGAGAAGTGCAAGAAGAAGCACTCGGGAAAATGTGGCGATGAAGTAACCTGCTACAAGTGTGGGAAAACAGGGCACTATGCCAATGAGTGCACCACCAACAAGAAGGTGTGCTACGAGTGTCGTGAAGAAGGGCATATTGCTAAGGATTGCCCAAGGAAGAAAGATGCGGGAAGGCCCAACATACCACCAAAGCCAAAGGCGAGAGCCTTTCAGATGACGCTCGAGGCTGCGAAGGAGGCAGCAGACGTCGCTTCAGGTACCTTTCTTGTAAATGGTTTGCCTGCAAATATACTATTTGATTCCGGAGCCAATTACTCCTTTGTGTCGCATAAATTTAGTGCGAAATTAGCATTACCTGTAGAAAAACTAGATAATGCCCTGATTGTAGAAGTTGCCAGTGGCAAATTCGTACCTGTTAGTAATCGTATTAGGAACATCGTCATTGACCTAAACGGAAACGAATTCCATGAGGAACTATTACCCATAGAGTTAAATGGTTTCGACATCGTTTTGGGTATGGATTGGCTTAGCGCCAACGATGCCGAGATATTATGCCGAAAGAAGATAGTTAGGATAAACCCACCCGGAAAGGAATCATTTATGGTGTATGGGGACAAACGCAGAGTAAATTCTGGAATCATCTCCCTGATGAAAGCCAGGAAATGTTTGTCCAAAGGATGTGCATCATACTTGGCATTTGTAATCGATGCTAAGAAGGAAAAGAAAGAGGTGCAGAATATACCGGTTGTGTGCGATTATCCGGAAGTCTTTCCCGAAGATCTTCCCGGATTACCACCTGATAGGCAAGTAGAGTTTCGTATAGACTTATTACCAGGAACAACACCGATAGCAAAGGCACCTTACCGATTAGCACCGACGGAGATGAAGGAGCTCATGACGCAACTTCAGGAGCTGTTGGACAGCGGTTTCATTCGACCTAGTTCATCACCCTGGGGAGCTCCGGTGTTATTCGTGAAGAAGAAGGACGGAAGCATGAGGATGTGCATAGACTACCGAGAGCTGAATAAGGCAACGGTGAAGAAAAAGTATCCATTGCCAAGGATTGATGATCTATTCGATCAACTGCAAGGTTCGAGCTACTTCTCAAAGATCGATCTTAGGTCAGGATATCATCAGCTGAAGGTGAGAGAGCAGGATATTGAGAAGACTGCATTCAGAACAAGATATGGACACTACGAGTTCTTGGTTATGTCATTCGGACTAACCAATGCTCCCACAGCATTCATGGATTTGATGAATAGGGTTTGTAAACCATTTCTTGATAAATCTGTGATAGTGTTCATCGACGACATTCTCATTTACTCGAAAAGCCAGGAGGAGCATGGCAAGCATCTACGAGAAGTGTTGGAGGTGTTAAAGAAGGAGAAGCTTTTTGCAAAGTTCTCCAAATGCGACTTTTGGATACGGGAAGTCCAATTCTTGGGTCATGTTGTTAACCAGGAAGGAATAATGGTTGACCCCGCCAAGATCGAGGCTGTAATGAAGTGGGAACGTCCGAAGAATCCCACGGAGATTCGAAGCTTTCTAGGATTAGCCGGATATTACCGACGATTTATCCAAGGCTTTTCTTCGATAGCTGCTCCATTAACAGCTTTGACCCATAATGGAGCTACGTATACATGGAGTGAGAAACACAATGAGGTGTTCGAGAAGCTAAAGAAGAAGTTATGTGAAGCACCGATACTTTCTCTACCCGATGGAGTCGAAGATTTCGCAGTTTATAGTGATGCATCTGGAGTCGGGTTAGGTTGTGTTCTGACCCAAAGAGAAAAGGTGATAGCATACGCATCTCGACAATTGAAAGAGCACGAAAAGAACTATCCCACTCATGATCTGGAGTTGGCAGCGGTAGTATTCGCCTTAAAGATATGGAGGCATTACCTCTACGGCACGAAGTGCAAGCTCTTCACTGATCATAAGAGTCTCCAGTATCTCTTTAATCAGAAGGAGTTGAACATAAGGCAACGACGCTGGCTAGAACTTCTCAAGGACTACGACTGTGAGATACTTTACCACCCAGGTAAAGCAAATATTGTTGCTGATGCTCTCAGTCGGAAAGTCAATCTTGAAAGAAAAAGGCCAAGAGCGTTAAGAATTGAAGTCGTCTCGACGATTGTGGAAAGTATCAGGAAAGCTCAAGAAGAAGCCTTAGAAAAGAATGACCGAAAGGAAGAACGTTTGGGAAAAACGTTAGTGTTCGGTACGAACAGTCGAGGACTGAAGGTATTCCAAGATCGAATTTGGGTACCTAAGACGGGAGGAATAAGAGATCTTCTAATGGAAGAAGCACACAAGACCATGTACTCGATTCATCCCGGTAGCACTAAAATGTATAGGGACCTAAAGCCCTACTACTGGTGGCCGACGATGAAGCTCAATGTTGCGAAGTATGTGGCTGAGTGTGTAACATGCGCGAGGGTTAAGGCACAACATCAGAAACCGTATGGGAGTTTAGAACCTTTACCTGTACCCATGGGTAAATGGGAAGACATCACCATGGATTTTGTGACTAACCTGCCCAGAACGAAGAACGGACACGACATGATTTGGGTAGTCGTGGATCGTTTCACCAAGAGTGCACACTTCATAGCAGCCAACGAGAAGTGGTCTATGGATAAGCTCGCAAATTCTTACGTGAAGGAAATTGTAAGACTTCACGGTGTCCCTATTACGATTGTATCAGATCGTGATAGTTGTTTCACGTCGAGGTTTTGGAGGAGTCTACAAGAGGAGTTGGGTACAAAGTTGTGTTTGAGTACTGCTTACCATCCGCAAACTGATGGTCAGAGCGAAAGAACGATTCAGACGTTGGAAGATATGCTGAGAGCATGTACCCTCGAATTCCAAGGGAATTGGGACGAACACTTACCTCTAGTAGAATTTTCCTACAACAATAGTTTTCACTCGAGCATCAAGATGGCACCTTATCAAGCCTTGTATGGACAGAAGTGTCGTACGCCGTCTTGTTGGCTTGAAGCCGGAGAGAAGCAGTTTATGGGCCCCGAGATAGTCCATGAGACTGTTAAGAAATTGAAGGTGATTCGGGAAAGAATGTTAGCAGCTCAGGATCGTCAGAAGAGCTATGCTGACAAGAAAAGACGACCGATAACCTTCGAATTTGGGGATTCCGTTTTACTTAAAGTCTCACCGTGGAAGGGACTTATACGATTTGGGAAACGAGGAAAGTTGAGTCCAAGGTTTATTGGACCGTTCAAAGTTCTTCAGAAGATTGGGAACCAAGCTTACAAGCTGGAATTGCCCGAAGAACTCAATGGTATTCATAACACCTTCCATGTGTGTTATTTGAGGAAATTCATGGGAGATGTTCCCGACATAATTCCAATCTCGGAATTAAGGATGGATGAGAATAAAAGGCTGATCGAAGAGCCTGAGGCAATTATTGACCGTAAGACTAAGAAGTTACGACGCAAGATGGTCAACTTGGTGCTAGTCCGATGGAAACATTCGAATAGGCCGAATCTCACTTGGGAAACAGAGGATGACATGATGAGTCGCTATCCACATCTGTTTGCTGATGCATGATTCCGGGACGGAATCATCCTAAGGGGGAAAGAATTGTAACGTCCGGGTTTTCAGGGCTAAGCATTTTTGTCAATGTAATAGTCTAGGTCAACTATTGTAACTCTTTTTGAAGTAATAAATATAAAATATTTGAGTATTATGTGAATTATGTGTGTTTATGTGTTTATTATTTAATTATAAATGTATAATTAATAAAGAATAAAAATGAGCGTCAAAATTAAAGTGTGAGATAATCCCAATATCTCTACATAAAGTTGTAGAATACGTCTCAAGGTTTTCGTACATATAAAGAATGCCGAAATCCGAGCTATAACGAAGAAGTTATGGCCCGCCGAAGTTTTACGGCAAAACCGGCACGGCACCAGGAGACGTAAATAGTGAATTTACGATAGAAGACTTTTTAGCCTTATCAATCTAAACAAAAGTCGTAGAATATGTTAAACTAAGAACATCGATAAAAAGAACGCCCAAATCTGACTTCGTATGAAGAAGTTATGATTTTTCTAAGATTCGGCTTAGCAGTGCACGGCCTGAAACTCGAATTTTAGTTCGAGCGGTTTTTGGCTTACGCAACGTAAATGAGAGTTGAAGATCTCATTAATAGGAAATCAACGGTAAAAAGACAGACAAAAACAGAGTCCGTATGTAGAAGTTATTAATTTTACGCAGACGTTTAACAATATAATCTCCTTGTACTGTTAAATTTAAGATCGATCGAGAATTAGCTGACGGTGTCAAAATGAAAGTTGTAGATCTTATTATTACCTACGCTTGGATATAGATAACGTCAAAAACGGAGGTCGTATGTGAAAGTTACGGATTTTAGAAGTCGGAAGTGTGTTGTGCGAAAATGGGTGATGTGGCACAATCTTGGCCATTGCTTTCTCCCCAAGGCTTGCCACCAGATGGTGACATGTGGCACCAAGTTCAGCCACATTTCACCCTATAAATACCACCTCTCCCACCCTCATTTTCTTCACACCTTTCCCATTCTTTCTTCTCTTTACTCTCTTTCTCTCTCTAGAACCTCTCTCTAGCCCCGAAATCCCCCGAAAAGCCTAGGGAACCTCCCTAGTACGAGGCGGAAGCCCCGGAGTGCTCGAAGGCTCCGAGAAGAAGAGCTTTTCGGCTCGGGAACGCTGCTCCAAGCAAAGCCCGGTTTTCTATAAAACCCGTTGTAAGTGAGCTACGCCTACGCTATTTTTAATATAGCTTTTATTTAAATATAGTAACGTTATTAGGAACTTATAATAAATACTTGGGCTATTATTATGGGTTATATAAGTATTTTTGTGACGCTTATATAATAATAATAATAATAATAGCTAGACTATTAATTAGTCTCGACGAATAATAAACTAAACTCTAGTGGTAATAATACTAGGTTTCGTCGAAGAAAATTATTTTTAAGAAGCGAAGCGCTGTCTGAGTTCGGAATCACCACCTTTTCAGGTGAGTGCATATTTACTTTCAACTTACACATAGATATGAAGTATTTAATATAAATTACGTGCTATTTGTGCATATTATCTGAATACTTGCTATCTATGCCGGATGAACGTTTTATACATGTTTTCAAAGATTTAAACTGTATATGTATTTTATATCTACAAAATGTGTTGGGTAAAACATGGGTAGATGTAATAGTTGCTGTGTGATAAAATAAAATAATGAGAGGCCTCGTTATAGATGTTATTGATGATCCAGTCATCTAGCGGAGTATAGATGACGACCACGGACTATTCTAGACAGTCCAGTGGAACACTAGCAGGCTCGCAACCTGTAGGTGTTTATTTGAACTGTGTGTTTATTTGAACTGTGTGCTCACCAGATGTACTCCATCCCCCACATGGTTGCCTATTAGGACATTTATTGCTGAGGAATCCCCTTAGTAGCAGTGTCCGTCCCGATGATGATCCTTAGGCTAGGTCCCTTATGATAGGTGTTTAGGGACGTAAAGTGAGGATAACGGGAATGGGCAATCGGGTTATTGTTGATTGATGAAATTAATAAACTATTTATTGTGGTTTGAAAACCCTATGTGCTCACCAGGCTCCCAAGCCTGACCCACTCAGTTTTATGTATTACAGGTAGTGGCGCTTGAGCATATATATGATGTTTGGACGAGGGATTACGGATTTAGGCCTGTAGATATGAAATAATGTAGTAAGGCTTGTATTGTACTGTTTATGCTTTTGATCTGTACGAACATGACATCCCGAGTCTTTTAATGAAATACATTTCTATGGAAATGCTTTTGATAAATCTTTATCATATTATTGTTTTGGGACAAATTCCGCAACACTTTTATTTAAAATGTTACTCTGATTTTTAAACAAAGCATAAACAAACCGGTCTTTTCTGGCCGTGATTTTGGGGATGTCACAGGAGGGGCCAACCGATATGGTGCTTTGGATATCGGAACCGCACCGGGAATGAGGTCAATCATGAACTCCACCTGTCGCTCCGGAGGTATCCCAGGTAGTTCCTCCGGGAAAACATCAGTAAAATCTCGAACCACCGGGACCTCGCTCACAGTAGCCTTACCCGCCTCCCGGGTATCCATCACATACGCGACATAACCCGCGCATCCCTGCTGAAGGTAGCGCCTAGCCCTCGCTGCTGAACATACAGTGGGTCCACACTGCGGCCGCTTTCCATGAATCACTAACTCTCCCCCGCTTGGGGTCCTGAATCGCACTAGCTGTTGCGCGCAATCTATCACTGCTCCATTAGGGCTCAACCAATCCATACCAATAATCAACTTGTTCCCACGCAATGGAATGGGAACCAAGTCTACCAGGTAACGCTCCTCAAACAGTCGCAGAACACAATCTCGAAACACCATCGATGCTCGCACCGATCGATCGTCAGCAATCTCTACCTCTAACGGGCAATCTAACTCGCCTGAAGTCTCATGAAATCTCTTGCTAAGAGCAAGAGAAACAAGCGATCGGGATGCACCCGAGTCGAACAATACCTGAACCGGGATGCCGTTCACATGGAACGATCCTAATACACATGTATACACACGGAGCACATATCAATATCATAACAACATAAAATAAAAGATAGAAGGAAGGAATCATACCCGCCACCACATCGGGCGCGGCGTGTGCCTCCTCGGCAGTCAACTGAAATGCCCGACTCCTCACCACTGGAGCCTCTGCCTTGCCCTGACGGCCATCCGTGATCCGCAGGGTCGCTGGAGCTGGCGCCTTCACTGGCGCTGAAACTGTCAACATGGGGCAATTGGCCTTCTTGTGGCCCCTCTGGTTGCAGTGGAAACACAGCAACTCCGATGTCTGAATAACTGTCGCAGGAGCAGTGCAATCCCTGCTGATATGCCCAAACTTGCCGCACTTGTAGCAGCCTGACGATCCCATCCTGCACGCCCCCTCGTGCGGCCTGCCGCACCTCCTGCAGCGGCTCAGTCCCGACTGGCCTTTCGGCCTCCCATCTGATCCCTTGGGCTTCTTCCCCGAAGCCCCTGCTGCCTGACCGTCCTCAAGTTTCCATTTCCGGATGTGCTCCAAATCTATCTCTCTCTCCCTAGCCCTGGCAATCATGGAGTCCAGGGTAGGGCAAGCCGAAAAGCTAACATGCTCCCGAATGTCAGCTCGTAGCATATCATGGTAACGAGTCCTCCTCATATCCTCGTCACCAGCATACTGGGGCACCAATAAAGCCCTCTCCCGAAACTTAGCGGTGATCTCCGCCACGGTCTCTGTCGTCTGCCTCATGTCTAGAAACTCCCTGGCCAGCTGCTGAAGCTCGACCGCTGGTGCAAACTCTGCTCTGAACCTAGCCACAAAGTCCGACCAGGTCATTGCCTCGATAGCCGAGGCTCCCACCGAGTCACCCACTGACTCCCACCAATCCCGGGCTCGGTCCCGTAAACACCCTGCTGCGTACCTCACCTTCGACCCCTCGGGGCAGAAGCTGGTCAACTGGGCGGACTCAATATCTGCAATCCACCGCCTGGCGACAATGGGGTCCTTCACCCCATGGAAATCCGACGCACCACTGCCCCTGAAGTCCTTGAAGGACAGTGTGCGAGATCCCGACTGGCTAGAGGCCAAGTCGCTCCTGAATGCCCGTAGGCGATCCTCCATCAACTCTATGATCCCTTCCTTGATCGACCCAAAGAGGATGGGGGTCGACTCAAGGATGCCCCTGGTAATCTCCGACGTGATGAACTCACGTAGCCTCTCGTCAATCAGCTCGGTGCCTGATCCCGAACCTGACCCCTCTCCTGAACCGCCATCAGTCGGTCTCGGTCGAAGTACCACCATTCTGCACAACATCATATTAATCATTAGTGATACTGCTACTTTCTGAGGGATCTCAACTACTTACAGGTTCCTTGGTCTCGTCTTGGCCTTCCTCGGCTCGGGTACGGATCCTCTGCTTTCAGTAGTACGGGCCCATACTACCTTCCACATCTATCCGTACCTTCTCCGAGGAATTCCTCGACTCCACCAGCTCCCCTTTACTACTGCTACTCTCCGTTATTCTCATCCTAGGCTTGCCCTAGGGAAAACTCAAGTTCAGCACGACTCGTCCTCAGCTGCTGTAGGTCTCCTCATAGTGCCAGTTAGCCACCATCCAAACACCATCACATGTGATGAGGATTAGATAATCCTTCAAGTAAAAGATCCGTTCCTACAACGGTTGGACTCAAACAAGAGCTGCGCAATAGGGCCAGTTCCAATACTTTGGGATTATTCAACCCTGATTACATGTGGTGTGACGTGTTTACCTAGTGGCTAACTCCCATTACTCAGAACCCCACCAAGCACGAAGCAAGCAGCATTCGGATGAGGGAAAAACAGACTCAAGCCAAAACTATTCTTATAACAAGAAACGACACTTAACATAGGATGCTAAGCTCATACTATCAGGCATAACCTAAACAGGCTATCCTACTGCTGTCTACTCAATTCTAGCATGCAATATTCATAAAGCTGTAACACATAAGCAGGCACATAAGACATCACTCCTAGATCCTTAGCCCTATTCTAGCATGCAGTTCTACGTAAGCTGATAAACATAACATAAACTTGTATGGGTACTATGGGGAATACTTACTTGAGCTCGGCCGGTCGCGCACGTCACACACTTTGCTCTTTCTTATGACTCTTTTCCGGGTTTTAAAGAACAATTTCTTTTGGAAAATCTTTCAATCCCTCGATTTGAGTCCAGACACTCCCGAAGGCGTGTCCGAATCCCTCAAACCAGAGCTCTGATACCAACTTGTAACGACCCAATTTTTACGTCCGAAAATTTCGTTTTAAAATATTACTTTAGAAAACATTAATAAATAAAAACATTGTTTGATCACACCATAACACATCGCAACCATGTTCTAAAAGGTCAAACCATACATCCCATCAAAATATCAGAGTACAATCCCAGTAAATCTTGTAATGCGGAAACCGAAGAGTGTGTGTATGACGTGCCGCTACCGCGCCGGCTCCTTCCCCTTCGGTGCAGAGGTACCTGAAAACAAAAGTGTAAACGTAAGCACAAAGCTTAGTGAGTTCCCCCAACGTACCACATACCATACAAACACATAACATACGTACTGCCAGGCTATTCTGGGGTGCCTGACTACCCGGTACGGCCATTCTGGGGTGCCGACCTACCCATACGCCCATTCTGGGGTGCCGTCTTACCCGTGTCAAGCCATTCTGGGGTGCTGACTACCCATGTCAAGCCATTCTGGGGTGCTGACTACCCATCGGTCCTAACAACCGATCCTCGGGGACTGGTCCCCTCCCGCTACCTCTATCGCATAACATAACAGGCCAACATACAAGCATACCATCACATACAGTCAGATGTTTCTGGGGTGTCTGACTACCTAGCGGTCCTAACAACCGAACTCTACTACTATTGCATATAACGTATCATGATAACATGTAACATAACAGGTAATAGCAAACCTAGATGATATCACAAAGACAATCATCTATCATACGTCTCCTACTGGTGGGCCGGCATTGTGGCCTTAGACCCACCACTTCTGGAAGGTAACTCACCTCAAAGTAGCTGCTGAACTGATCGGGAACTAACTGACTGCTGCTGCTCCGGGAGTCCTCCGGCTGCAATTCCCACAACATACTCAATCAAACACTGCTAACTGTCCTTTAGGTAAAATGACCATTTTACCCCCGGTCTAGCTCTAAGCCAATGCTAGAGTCAACTTTCAGTTGACCCGACTCGCCGAGTGGATCTCCACTCGCCGAGTCCCTAGCAAACTATTATCCTGGGTCCCTGGTTCTACTTGTCGAGTTGGGCTATGACTCGACGAGTTCATCTTCTAACTGTCATTCAACTCCTCCATCCTACTCGCCGAGTTATATGAACAACTCGTCGAGTTCATCTTCATCCGAAGAACACTTATGCTAAGACTCGCCGAGTTGTATGAACAACTCGCCGAGTCTGTTCTTGATCTATGAAGATTGCCTTGGACTCGCCGAGTCATGGCATTGACTCGCCGAGTCCTATCATGGGTGAGTTCAGCTCCCAACTCACCGAGTCACCCCCTGTGACTCACGGCTCAACTCGATACATCATGAAGGGACCAATTCGGTGACTCGCGACCAGACTCGCCGAGTCACCTATACGACTCGCCGAGTCGTCGCCATGCATCCACCAAATACACCGATTTACTCGATTTCAGTCCATGCCATTCATAGATCTGGACTTCTAGGACACAAATCACACGTAAAGTTTCCAACTTTACGTGTGGATACTCACTAATATGGATTTTAGGGTTCAAAATGCCTCAAAAGGGTAGATCTAGGATGAACAAGCCACATGGGGCCATAAAGCTAACAGATCTGAGCTCCTGGAGCTCAATCTTGCCTAGATCTAAAGGCCAATCCACTTATTACGAAACATTAAGCACAAACAAGCTTGAAGAATTGCCCAAGAGTGTCTCAAATGAAATCTTAAGCATAGAAACAGGGGGAAAACGAGATATACCTCAATGATACAGCTGAAAAACACAATGATGCTTGGATGGCTCTCCTTTCTCTTGATCTCCTTCCCCTTCTTGCCTCAAAACCTTCAAGAATGCACACAAGAGTCTCAACTACACAAGAAACAAGCTTAGGACGAGGGTTGGGAGCTCTGGGGGTGAATGGGGGCTGGCAAGGGGCAGATATGAGGTTTAAATAGGGAGCAAACCTCTGAAACTTAGGGTTTCATCCAACAGCGGTGACTCGCCGAGTCCAGGATATGGACCCGCCGAGTCGCCAACTTAAACGTGTCCTGAGTCTCGCCCCTACTCGGCGAGTCGGACCTTGTGACTCTCCGAGTCCAAGGCTAAAATAGGGCAATACTTCAAATAAAATCCACATACCGGAAACCAGGTGCTACACAACCGCTGCGAGAAACATGACTTTTGTAATGAACTTTTTGCTTTTACATGTTCTCAACGGTTCATCCTCACCGGGAACGAGGTAGTATCGTTTTGATGATCTTGATATGTAAAACCATTTTTCATCAATGTGGATGACATTAAACATATCATGGAATGTGGTATTGGAATTAGGTAATGACCGAGTGATCATAGATAAACAAAATTCTAACCTCTTTGTTTTATTTGCATCGGTAAGGTCCGGCTTGATAGCATTTGTGTGTGGTCTAAGGTCACCTTCTTTTATTCGTCTATGCAAAGTTGATTTTGCAATACCTAATGACTTTGCAATAGACCGAATGGTAGTTCGACGACGTAATGGAATTTGTGAAACTTGATTCAAATCGAGTTGAACCCTTCTTCGCCCAACAACTTTTAGCTTCTTTGAAGAAAAATCAATTATTGATCCATTCTCCACTTGAATTTTAGCCCGATTCCAAATACGACTTACGGTGCGTTTAGAAACTCCGAAAAGTGCAGCTACATCATTTATGGAACCCCTTCTTAGCTCTCCATTAGAATTGTGCTGCAACAAGGCTTGAAATATATCTTGACGTTGGGCATAGGTTGTGTGTTTTTTAGTCAATGAAGTTAAAGTGTTCTCCATGACTTACGTAGGAAAAAAAGATGAAGGAAAATGGTTTATAAAGATTCATTGAATTGTTTTTGGTGGGAGAATTTGGAGCCAAATTTTGCTACTGCACGGCTTAATTTTTTTTTTCATTACGAGGTAAGTTTGGTTTCAATTTACAGTAAAACAAAAATTGGTGGGAACATTTTGCCTCCAAATACTTTCATTTTCCGATTAGTTAAATTAAGCATTTAATAGTTCTTTAATTATTTTTGTTTTTCTCTTTATTCCATCGGAGAGAAATGGTTCAACCGTTTCTCTTTATTAATGATTGATTAATTGTATTAATAGCTCATAAGAAGGGTAGATAAGTCATTTTGTTTACAAAAAGTTGCATTAAATGTACTTTTCTTAAACAATGTGTTTTTTACTTGTGGACAACTAAAATGGGACGGAGGGAGTATAGAAGATATGTACTCTCTATCATTGTCTAATAGACCAAGAGCGTAGCAAGTATCTTTGTAAGAGTCATAAACGATCTTGTTAACCGTTATAATATCTTCATAGCAAGTAGGACCCTTTACTTTGTTGAGTAAAATGTGTAATTAATAAACATCACCAGACTTGGGAGACACATGATTAATTCTTCCAAGTGCCTTTGTCTTTTTTTTTTTCTTCTTGTCCATATTTTATCTGATTTATTCCAAACGTATTGAGTTGAGAATTCAATATACGACAACTCCCTTGCCTTTTCATCATAGCTATTACATTCCATCCATGCCAAAAATTGAGAAGCAACAATAGTTGGTTTAGAAACAACATTAGTAACACGTTGGGATGGTTTAAACACAACAAGTTGTCTGTCTTGTAGGTGAAACAACAACCTTTCAACAGGTGGTGTTCTATAATAAATATCATACCTAAAAAGTCTCTAGCATGCCTCACAAGAAGAAATATAACGACAATTATAATAGCCAACAATTTCATCATGATCGTTGTTTTTTTTTTATGTTGTTTTTTGTTATTTTTGGCGTCATAAAAAGACGCAGTGATCCTGTCTCGACCTTTGTTAATATACTTAAAAATGTACTTTATTGATCCAAGCTAATTACACCACTCAAGATTCATATGGGTTTGGTATTGCTTCAAAAGTATCTTATTATATGGAACAACATATCTAAAAACAGAAACGAAATTTCATAAAGAAAATTAAGATCATTTAATATATATTTCCTATAAAAGATAACATTTATAAAGAGATAAATGTTTATATAAATAAAAAAATAATTTTTATACCTATTGTCCAAAGAAACTCCGTTTTTCAAAACATTGTTTCCAATTTCACATATTTGGTAAACTGGATAACCATCATCATCATCAATATACATATCATTTGTAAAGTCTTTTGGAAATCCTTTAGAACATTTGCCTTTTTTCATACATGATATAAATGGAAAATCATTGCCGCAAGGTCCATGTATCATGTTGTCAGAAAAAATTTGATACAAATCTGGTTCAAGTTCCTTATTTGGCAATTCAGCACATGTAACACGATCTATGTCTTCGGGATTTGGAAGTTTAGACTTTTTTTTCTAAAAATAGGCATACATGACAATGTGGAAGACTCTTTTTTTGAAACTCGATCGTATACATAACTGTATGATGCAAAATATGTTACTTGGTTAATGTATAATATTATAATATAAAAATAAAATAAAATGAATAATTACATTTTAGATTTATACCTCCATCGACTTCACCTAAATTTTTTTCTTCCCTAAATCTAGTGATTAGTGAATCAAGTTTTATTTTGAATATTCTTGTCAAAATATCAGGCCTGTCTTCGGGTTTAAGATTTTCAGATTTAACGAATCTAATTACCTCTGACCATTTAGGATTACATGTAACGGTTAAAAAAAATATCACGATAAACAAACCACTTAACTAAAGTCATTGCGTCTAAGTAATTTTGTTGCATGTAACCGCTGCCACCCGTAAAAGAAGACAGAATAATAATACAGTTTCCCATCGTAGAAGCATCTTCAGTTCCTTCTTGAGCAGCCTCGGCCAGGTCTCCATAAGGAGGGACACGTAATGTTGGTTGGTTAAACCGAATATAATTAAGTCGGTCATTTTCAACCATTGTATACGAATCAACAAAAAAACTATTGAAAGAGTTTTCTGGAACGTAATATCAAATATATTTCATTAGTTCTCTGTTGTATATGATAAACAAAAAACTCTCACATTGTCAGTGTTATTCGTCCTTTGGAACTTGGCTCTTCAACACCATGATGTAATATATCCAATCAAAATCCCTTTGGCATAAGGGAGCAATAAAGGATATTGAAGTGAAAGATATTGCGGATGCAACTCATTAATACGTTGAAGTTGACGACTTTGAGTTTCCAAAAAAATATCTCATGAATCGGAACCGTCAATGCCACCTACAATAAGTGCAACAACCTCACTTGTGGTAGGAAGATTATACTGTCTACCGTCTTTTTCTCTTGTCCTGTTGGATTTGATCCAAATCGATCACGTGCCATTCTAAATTGCTTAACTAATGGGTTGATAGAATCCAATAAACCCATTAGCTCATGAATAGTCAAGAACTCCAGTGAAAAATGATTTCCCATTGAATTATGAGATGTTGACTTTTTCTTTTTTAAACTACATTAATAGGAAAACAAAATTATGGATATAAATATTATGAGGCATAATAAAAATGATAACCATATATATATATATATATATATATATATATATATATATATATATATGTGTGTGTGTGTGTGTGTATGTATGTATGTGTGTGTTATGTGTGTTTAATGCTATTATATGATATAATGTATTTACATACTCGTATGCATTGAATCTGTTGTCAACCTCATGATTTGTATCGTATATATACAACTGACAAAATTTTGGTAATTCGCCTTCCTATGGTAGTAAGCTGCCTGCAATATGATAATTTTGTCCATGCATTCGATAAACATAAGGACCACCTCCAGAGTTAATGACATGATCAGTCTTACCAGCCATATATGTAAATGCAAACATCATATTGTATCTATAAATATTTTTTTTATAAAGTTATGGCTTTTTTCAATAACTCCGCTATATAAATCAAGCAATAACTGAGGTGGGTGAATCAAGTTTGGTAATTCTACTTTTCCATTGTAACAACAAATGGAATAAGATGTTTTCCTTAAATCTTTATTTCCTCTTATTGCTTCTCCCTTCCAAACCCTAACTTTACATGTAGAGCAAACATATACCGCATCACCAGAATCAAAAATCTATAAAGAAACAAAAAAAAACAAAAAAAAAAAAAAAAAAAAAAACTCATCACATAATATATACTATAAGCATAATATGAAAAGGGTGATAACATATTGAAAGGATAATTTTTCATTGGATAATCAAAATTTAAAATTTTAAATGGAAAGAAACAGTAACTTTACTTATGTCAATATATTTAGTCTGGGTGTCAATCCTTACATCGTTTTAACCAATTGAATTATAAGACACAAATGTTTGTTTCTTTTTTCTTGGTGCATCAAAATAAACATAATTTAAATTATTAATAAGACAATGAATATTTATAAAATTAAGTGCAAAAATGTATAAGTACATATGTTAACAAAACAGATGATAACATACCTTGGTAATCAATCTTATCAATATAATCGAAGGAAGGTTGAGAACGAATAATAGTATTGGTTGAGTTCTCCACAAAATCTTCATTCAAATCAAAAAAGGAATATCCTTTGTATTGAACTGTTTTCGTTTCCCTCTTATCATTTTTGTTGTGTTATTTTCTTGAAATGTAGCACATTTTTTGAAAAAATAATGATTAGATAAGATCAATGATTGTGTTTGTAATAATTGTGAAGTAGCTTTTAAACGTGAGAAAAAGTATAAAGTGAAATACAACGTATGTAATTATATGATAAAATAAAAATACTATGTATTAATTAATAATGAAATAATTTCAAATATATTACCATAGTTCGGATAGGTCTTGCCTGCATTGAAAGTTGTTGCATTTTGAATTGTTTGATAATTTGAAATTGGCAACATACTTGAACTATTTACAACTCTTCATTGGTAGTTTTTTATGCTAGTAAATATTGAATGTATTAAAGTTTTTATATTATTTAAATTGTTTAGGTAAACATAATAAAAAAATAATTATGAAAACCTTACCCTGACCGGTGATATGTGACAATGGTGATCTTGAGGAAATAAATGAATGTTGCACATTTTGCAGTATAACGGTTATGAGAGGATGATGTTGAAGGTGATGGAGTAACTTTCCGAGTAACTTGTTACACCCATAAAATTCAAGCCAATTTAAAACTTTTTAGAACATTTAAAACCATTAAGTTATTACAGTTTGTTTTCAAAATAGTTTAATCACCAGAGTATCCCTAGAATTAAATCATAAAATCATGAACTATGAGGAGTTGTACGATCACGCCTTTGCCTTGCCACGATCCCTTAATGCACCTGAAACAATAAACTAAAATTGTAAACCCGAAAGCTTAGCGAGTTCCCCCCAAAATACCCATACTCACACAATACAAATATAACCATAAAAAGCATACTATGGGTCCAAATCAATCATCGGGTTGGAATACCCCAGGCCCTCAACCTTCCGGTTGGAATGCCAACATTCTATGGGTCCAATCATCCTCGGGATGGAATACCCCAGGCCTACAACCAACAGGTTGGAATGCCCAGGTCTGTTAGCTTTCGCACAAAGCAGATAAGCCTCAACCAATAAACAAACATGTGCACATATAACATATAATATACTATGGGTCCAATCATCCTCGGGATAGAATACCCTAACTCCACAACCAACATGTTGGAATGCCCACATACTATGAGTTGAGTCATCCTCGGGATGGAATACTCCAGGCCCACAACCAACAGGTTGGAATGCCCAGGTCTATTGGCTTTCGCACAAAGCAGATAAGCCTCAACCAATAAACAACATGTGCACATATACTAGATAATTTCATAACAGTCTATAGATAACAAACTGATCTACCGGATCATACCACATAACATATAATATTATCCTACCCTCTAGGATGTCTAACTAACAGGTCATATAATATATCACATATTATCATCTTACCCTCTAGGATACCGATCTAACAGATCATACTAGCATAACATAACTAATAACAATTCAAAGGGCCGGCCTTAGTGCCTTAGACCTTTGAGTATAGTGAGGAAAACTCATCTATCACTGCTGAACTCCTGCGGATGAAACTCTAGCTGCTGGTTGATAGATTCCCAAACTGTCAACATCAAACAACACCCAATTGATAATTGGGTTCCAAGCCCAAGGTCCAACTCACACTCCAAAAGCCCAAAATTCCAACTATGGCTCAAAGCCCAACATATAGCCTAATTTTCTAAATTGGGCCCAGACCTATACATGGTCTTATTTTAAGGCCCAACATCATATAATCATTCAGGCCCAAACTGTGGTCCATCTATGGCCTAATTTTCCAAATTGGGCCCAACTCCTCATATGGGCCTTACTCAATTACTTGACATTGGATGACCCAGTAATAACCGAATCATCAAGGCCCAATAGAAAGGCCCAACAATAAAACCCAAGTGAAATTAGGGTTTTCATGTAAAATGACGATTAGGGTTAAGTGTTTCTCACTTAACCCATTAAAGACTTAATCCATTAAGTCCATCATTCTTCTAAACAAGTCATATGGTTTGATTAGGCTTAATCATACAATTCCATTCCAATGGCCCAAAAGTGGGTCCTAATAAGTCCAATATTGCTTAGATTAATCTTTGCCAATGATTATTATTTTAATGTTTCAAACTATTAAATAATTCTCGTGTGTGTCTCCCGATTAATTTTCAAAGTTAGGGTTTTATCATCATAAGGGTTTCCAACCCAAATATTAGTCCATTTATCAATTTGTTGGGCTTTAAGGTCCATTAGGGCTTTATTGGGTCAATTAGGGTCCATTAGACCCATTAGGGTTTTCACTAAGCCCATTAGGCTTCATTGGGACCATTAGAGCTTACAAGGCCCATTAGGGTTTCAAGCACCCCAAACGAATCAATCTCAACAAGGTAAACACACCGCCACCCGACATGGCTGCCGGTGGTGGTTTGATTTTTCCTTTCATTATTCCAATTTGTAATTTACACATTACAATGCAAAAACTCAAAATAATCACACACACTAAGAGGGTGTTTGGATAGGGAAAAAAATGATAGCTTATTGCTTATTGTTTATTTTCACCACAATAAGCTAATTTAAGTGTTTGGATAGGATGCTTAAAAAATTAGCTTATTGCGGTGGGAATAAGCTAAATAAGCTGATTTTAATAAGCAAGGGGGGTAATGCTTATTGCTTATTGCTTATTAGTCATTTTACTCATATAACCTGTTTTGTTTGCCAAACACTTCAAATGCTTATTGCTTATTGTTTATTCCCACCGCAATAAACTAATCCAAACACATTTTAAAAAAATGCTTATTCCCACCACAATAAGCAATAAGCAATAAGCTAATTAAGCTAAAAATGCATTTATCCAAACACCCTCTAAACAAAATGAACACACACATGCGGCACATGGCGGCAGCCACCATATCACGGTGGTGGCAGTGGCGGTCCTCAGCTTCCAAGCTTGACAAACTCACACAAATAAACCTTACACTGCATACAACACTCCAGCACAACCTTCGCATGAAGGCGTACGGCAGTCGGAGTAGGCGGTTGATTCAAGTTGGCAGCAGCAAATCATCGACGACGACCAACCAAGGGTCTCCTCCGGTCACATACTGCCTTGGCGCTCCATGGCGGCCCTTCGTCTTCAACGGTGATGGTTGTGACTGAGGGTACGGTAGTAACAGCAGGGAGGTGGTGGTTGGATGGCAATCGAATAGTAGCAGTGTACTGTCAGAACAGAAACGGGGAAGAAGGATCGATAGGGTCTTTTCTTTATCCGCGAATGGTAACAGCGACAGCCGAGGTTGTTGTCGTCGGTGGCCATGGGACCTTAGCAAAGACATCCTTACCGGCAGCGCCATTTGCGGCCTTGACATCGGAGAAGGGAGGCGGCGACGTAACTGATCGAGGAACGGCGACGACGATCCATAGCAACAACCTCCGACGGTCTTGCTTTCTTTCCGATGTAGCAGGGTTGGCTCAGTCGGCTGGAGAGGAGAAGAGGTGAGGGTGACTGCTGGAGGTCTTCCGATGATGGCAGCTGCTTTCATGCTAGGGTTAGGGTTAACAGGTAATGGGTTTTATAGTCCTATAGCCCATCAAACTTTTCTCCATAACAACAACTTTGGTCCCTCCCTTTTCTTATTCTTTCAAAATGAGGCCAACTTTTACCCTTTCTACTCTAACCTCGAAAATCCTTTTCAAATTCGACCCATAAATTACCAAACAGACCCCAACCATCCAAAACCTTTCAATTTAAGTCTGATATTTATTCTTTACCCCTATTTCCATAGTTCTTTACTTATTAAGCCCAAATAATATCAAACACTCATTGACTTATGAAAATCTTTACAAATTAAGTCCCTAAATTACACTTTAACCCCTGGAGATTCAATTCTTGCCAGTTGACTTCCCAAAACCAACACCCCACTAACCATTTAACTATTCTATTTAAAACGGGGTGTTACATAACTTGAGAAACTGGCGTTATGAAGATATGATTTTCTGAAGGAAAAAAAAATTGTATTGTAAATGATAAGGAAAATATGAATATGTATATGTAATATTAAAGTACATATATTGAAATTAAATTTATAATCAGTTAAATACAAAAAATATAATAAATAGTAATGTAACAATATGATAACTATTACCAGAGTTGTGATGCGTCCTTACATCCTTGAAAGTTATAGCATTTTTATTTGTTTGGATATTTGGAGTCGGCGATATATACGGACCGTTTATAACTGTTTATTAATATCATAACAAATATTAAATTTGGTGAAATTAATAGTCGTTATATGGTTTTGACTGACAGTGGGAGAATAATATTAAAATGATTATTAATAATTTACCCTGATTGGTTATTTGTGAAAGTGAATACCTTGATGAAATTGTTGTAGGTTGCATATTCAGTCGTATGACGTTATGAGATGATGAGTTTGAATGTAATTCTTAACATTTTCGAATAACCCGACAACTAGTGGGGATGTAGAAGTTATTTTCTTAAAGAAAGTATGATAAATGTGGATGAAATGAAAATATATTAGACATTAAATATGAAATTTAACGGGAATATAAAAATCAATAAATTATATATTAGACATTAAATACGGACCGTTTATAACTGTTTATTAGTATCATAACAAATATTAAATTTGGTGAAATTAATAGTCGTTATATGGTTTTGACTGACAGTGGGAGAATAATATTAAAATAATTATTAATAATTTACCCTGATTGGTTATTTGTGAAAGTGAATACCTTGATGAAATTGTTGTAGGTTACATATTCGGTCGTAGGACGTTATGAGCTGATGAGTTTGAATGTAATTCCTAACATTTTCGAGTAACCCGACAATTAGTGGGGATGTAGAAGTTATTTTCTTTAAAAAAAAGTATGATAAATGTGGATGAAATGAAAATATATTAGATATTAAATATGAAATTTAACGGGAATATAAAAATCAATAAATTATATTTACTGAACATCTAATGCTAATATTAAATTAAAATTTTACCGTTTGTGATATCCAACAGTGGTGGACTTGGCGATGTTTTTGATTTGTTTCTTCCATTGTTGGTATTCGTATATGTTGTATACTGTAAAATGTAAGATGAAATGCATAAAGTTGGAGAGAATAGTAATAGCATAGATGAATATCATAACATACCATAAAAAATGATTATGCAATGAATGGAATTAAAGGATATTGGTGAAGATAATAACGAATTAAAGTTGGTTAACAAATATAGAGATATAATTGCAAAACGTGTGTCGTGATTTTATATTCAATAAAAATATGTATCAAAAATAGATGAATTAAGTCCTTTTTAATAAGATTAAATTAAATGGTAGTTTCTAAACTGATAAGGGTATATGATTTTGAAAAGATTTAAAGATAACATTTCCTTATTAAACGATAATGTCTGGATTCTATATATTGAAACCCGATAAATATGCATATAATTATTTTGGAAATTGTTTATGATTGACGGCATAATTGGAATGATAATCTACATAAATAAGAATATAAGATTCATGAAAAAAATTAAAATTTGTGGAGTATGTGCTTGCGTTGATAATTATACTCTTGGTCATAAAGAGATTACCTTTAAACTTAAAACAAGTTGACAATAATAGATTTGGTTAACATAATTTGTTATTTAAACTTAAAACAAATTGAAAATAATAGATTTGGTCAACGTAGTTTGTTATCCAAACTTAAAACAATTTGACCATAATAGACTTGGTCAACATAGTTTATTACGAACAATAAAAAAAATTATTGTTATAAAATGTTGTTTGTGCAATAACAAACTCAGTGGATTAAGCCAAACATTAAGGGATGAATAAATAACTTTTTGGCCAAAGTCTAACTGGTAAAGTCAAATATTTGGATCCTAATGCAGACTTGCAGAATAAGATGATATAATGTGTATATATATATATATTTAAAAAATAGTCGACATATAATTGTTATTAATTATAATATGGGACAACATTAAAAGTGTAATTATATTATGATCCACGTGACAAAATTTATTGAATACATGATCATTTATGAGATTGTAACATAAATGGTCTATATTATTTGTAAACATTGATGCCTAATACATCGATATATTTCGGCACATTGGTTTTATACACTTTGACAGCGATTGTTGTTGTCATGATTATTGTTTTAATGAAGGAAAAAGTGTAAACCATATATTCACCAAAAAAACAGTTTTCAATTCAATAAAGACGAAAATCAAATAGCATTCGGTAAACGAAACAAAATGTGAATTAAGAAAAGTTACAATTATTAAATCTTTTAACCCTAAAGAAAATAAACCAGTTTGCATACACATATTGGAAACACCATTCTATACATTATTCATAATATAACAACAAAAACAAACATTGTAGAGGATAATGAAACCTGTTATGGATGATGGATGATGGAAGTAGGCAGCAATAAGTGTAAATAGAGGTTGAAGAAACAATTTTTTTTTTGGTGATTGAGAGGGGTAAGAAACAATTTCTTTTCATGATTTGTATGATACGTAATATTATATAAAGTTTATAAGGATATATAAAATGATAAACAGTGATTTTATAAGATATCTATATATCATAACAGAATATGGAAAATAGTATAATTGAAAAACATGAGTCCTAATATTAAATTAAGTTACGATAATTATAAAACATATATGATTTACATCTATAATTAATTAGATATAATTAAATGACCGGATTTGAAATTGATAAGGGTACATAAATTTGAAAAGATTTAAAGATAATATTTCCTTATTAAACAATTTAATCATAAATGTTTGGATTCTATATATTGATACCTCATAAATATGCATATAATTTTTTTTGGAAAGTGTTTATTATTGACGGTATAATTAGAATGATAATATGTATAAATAAAAATATAAGATTCATAAAAGAAATTAAAAATTATGGAATATGTGCTCGTGTTGACAATTATACCCTTTGTCATAAGGAGATTATCTTTAAACTTAAAACAACTCACCGTAGTATATCGTTTTTATAATATATAGGTTGTAGTCATCTAAAGTTCTTAAAAACCAACTTCTAACTTGATTTATTTTTAAGGTTTTTAAAAATTCAACCATGATCTTCATCTTACATAATTTTCATTTGTAAATATAATGCTACCTCCGTCCCAAATAAATTGTTCATGTTTGACTTTTGAATTTTTACTTTTCAACTTTAATCTTAAATATTTTTGTTGTTTATAGATAATACTTGATTAAAAAAATATATGAATGAATTGTATTTAAAATGTTTTTTCATTGTTATAAGTTTTATCAAGTAATATATAAATAAATAAAAATATTTAAGGTCAAAGATGAACAAACAAAATTTCAAAAGTAAATATATATATATATATATATATATATATATATATATATATATATATATATATATATATATATATATATATATCTTAAAAATCTTTAAATATATATGTTAATAAATTTTATTTTTACTATCACTATAAATTCAAACATTTTCAATAAAATTTATTTTTCATTAAATGTTAATTATATATTTTTTATTACTTTAAATTTATATTTTTAATGACAAACCCATTTCTAACTTTTCTAATTCGTTTTTAGCAACATTTATTTAACCATTTATACATATAAGTATTGACAAGTTAAAGCTAGCCCATTTGGTTAAATGAAAGTTCTTAATCTACCAACTAACTAAGAGGTTATTGGTTCAATCTCAAACAAAATAAGAGATATTAAATATTTGTTGAAAAAAAAGATATGGTCTTGCTTTGACATTTATGCTCATTTATTTATCTATGTTTATCCAGATTTTTTTTTCTAAATAGAGATTATAGTTTATTGAGTTAAATACATTTAATGTTTTAAGTAGACAAGTTTAAATGAACGAACATAAATAAACTTTTGTTTGTATTCGTTAAATTCATTTTTGTTTATTTTTTATTTGTTCGGTTAATTTAAACAAACGCAAATAAACAAACATTTGTTTTTGTTTGTTCAGTTCGTTTATATATAGAGAAGATGATTATTTTTATTATTCATAACAACAAAATTCTAAATTATTTTATTATTATTTTAATAACAGAGAAAAAGATTATGTTTTTATAATTTTATAGTATATCTATTGATTTTTTATGATTTTAGTTAAAGATAATTAAACATAACCATCATCATCATTAGTAATTAGCGTGTGTATATATATATATATATATATATATATATATATATATATATATATATATATATATATATATATATATATATATATATATTCAAGACTAAAACCATTACATAGTAAAATAATTAAAAAATAAACCTAAATTAGTAACTTTGGTTGATTATTAAATGACTTTAATTCCATAAAAAATAAAATAAAAAAAACAAATATTTGCACAATGTAAGACTGGAGGGTGTGGTGTGGTTTCAGGCAGTGCGGTTTCCCACATAAACAGCGAACACCACCCCATGGGTGTGGTTTGGTGTTGTTCAAACCGCAGTGCGACAAAAAATAGTCACGACTTGTGATTGGGTTTAAATAATTTGACTGTTTTGTGATTGGGTGGGGAGAATTAAAGTTTTTATTTATTTTTTTTAAAAGAAAGTGTGACACCACTCCTTGGGTGTGATAAGGAACCACACTTTTGTGATAAAAATGACGTGGCGCTTACATGGCAAAGACGACAGTGCGGTTTCGGTTACACCACTCCCTCTAGCCTTAATATCCTTAACTTCGTCTTTTATCGATTGTAATTTAATATATTATTAATATTATTATTATATACTTTTTTTATTCTAATATAACAATACATATGAATATTCAAAACCTAAAGGGCAAAAGTTGAAAGTTTTGTAGAAGTAGGAGCAAAAGAAATGAAAATTTAAATTAAAACTAGACAAAACTTCAAAAATGGTCCCTGTGGTTTTCGAAAATATCAAGTTTAGTCCTTAAGTTCAAAAACCCTCACAGATGGTCCCTGTGGTTTCAAAATTTTAACAAATGGCCCTTTTCGCTAACGTCGTTAGCTTTTGGCCGTTAAGTGAAGGGTATTTATGTCTTTTCACTACCACAGGGACCATTTATGAAGTTTTGTCTTTTTTTTTGAAAAAAAGAAAAATAATAATTATTTGATATTAACTCTCTCTCTCTCTCTCTCTCTCTCTCTCTCTCTCCAATACAAATAAGGGGAAAGGACTTTTGTCCATGGCAGATCGAAGAAGACGAACATAAGCAGGCAGAAAAAATGGTCTGGTGATATTTGATCGAACTGCAAGGAGGGGCAAAGAGATCGATCTTTGGCGACCCTCTAAGGGTTTAATTTACGTTTCTAGCGGCGACAACCTAGGCAAAAAAGAATTGGTTCGAAGGCAGATCAAAAACCACACCTCACCCCTTGCAATTCGATCAAACATTGGCTCTCAATTCGAACATGCTACTCTTCAATGATGAAATCAAATCTTCAAAGAAAAGGCATGTTCAACCTAGAAAAGGCAGTATGCAGCCACATACGAGTTTTTTCATGACTGCTCGAAACCACTGGACCCGGTCTTAAAAACCCTCCAACTTAGAAAAACCCTCCGTTTGTTGGAGAAATAAGAGAAAAAGTTTAAGGAGCTCCTGCAATATCCTCCTTGGTCCATTTGTTCGTCATCTGTGGTCCAATCAAGGGGAAGAATAACAGAAGACAACAAATAGCGAAAAGGGTGACTGTAATTAGTGGAAGAAGGAAGAACAACCAGTTCTTCCGATGAGCTCCTTCTCTTGGTACTCCAACCTTCGATTGTGCAACTGTAATACGGGGGTGATTGCGGTGGCATTTAATCAGTTGTGAGGAGGGCTTACCCAACAGAAGGTGTTTAGCAGCCGGAGTTAATGAAATAGAAGGGAATAGGAGGAAGGTTGCCATCGCTGGTGAAGGTCACCAGTTTAAACACTTGGATATTTGATTCATGGGTTGAAGAACAAACAGAAAAATGGTTTCATGAAGAACACACATTTAATTTATGCTTTTTTTTGTTATTATTTCTGGAAAAGTATATCTTTTTTAAATTGGGTTTCGGTTTTTGATTTTTGGAATGGTTGGTTTCCTAGAAATCACAAACACGAACTCAAACATGAATTGGAATGGTGAGTTATTGATATTTGGAATTGAGAGAGAGAGAGAGAGAGAGAGAGAGAGAGAGAGAGAGAGAGAGAGAGAGAGAGAGAGAGAGAGAGAGAGAGTTCATATTAAATATATTTTTTTTAATAAGACAAAACTTCATAAATGGTCCCTATGGTAGTGAAAAGACAAAAATGCCCTTCACTTAACGGCCAAAAGCTAACGGCGTTAGCGAAAATGACCATTTGTTAAAAGTTTTGAAACCACAGGGACCATCTGTGAGGTTTTTTGAACTTAAAAACTAAACTTAATATTTTCGAAAACCACATGGACCATTTTTGAAGTTTTGTTTTTAAAACTAATTTTCACTCGTAATGATTGATATAGTGATTGAGTTACTCCATTTTCATGTATTTATAACTTTTATGTGCATTTAGAATTATCCTATTTGAACGTCTTCCACGTAACTTATCAGATCAATAACTTCCATTGGGATAAACTAAAAAACCATACGTTACTTTCGATAAATCCAGAACCGTTGAAATAAATCATACTGTCACATTTATACATTTTAATAATAAAGTCAAATTACGGTTTGTATTAGGTATGTATTAAATATTTGTTTATTATAAGATGGAATCACAATTAGTAGCAGGTCCCTCGTATAGAACTCCAAAATCCAACCAAACAAAGCTTCACCTTCCATGACATTAATTCAAGGCATGATTCATAACACAAACACACACGTATATATATTGTATGTATACATGTATTCTCCCATGCCACATATTCTCCACCGCATGTTTCAAAAATACATACACAATGAATTATTCAGTCGAACTAATTTTGTTACTCATTTCTCTAGTATTCCTCTTCTACGTTGTAGTTGTCCGTCGAATCAAGTCCATATCGATAGTTGGGGAAGCTCCTGAACTCGGTGGTGCATGGCCAATCATCGGACACCTCCACCTACTTGGTGGTGGTGACCAGCTTCTCTACCGTACACTAGGAGCCATGGCAGACAAATACGGTCCAGCGTTCAATATCCGGCTCGGAACCCGTCGTGCTTTTGTGGTCAGCAGCTGGGAAGTAGCTAAAGAATGTTTCACCATTAACGACAAAGCACTAATTTCCCGGCCTAAAACCGCCGCAGTGAAGCACATGGGCTATAACTACGCGGTGTTTGGCTTCGCCCCATACACTCCCTTTTGGCGTGAAATGCGAAAGATCGCCACCCTTGAGCTCTTGTCCAACCGCCGCCTCGAGATGCTCAAAGACGTCCGTTCGTCGGAGATCAACTATGGAATCAAAGAGCTGTACGGGAGATGGGCTGAAAATGATCGTCTGCCTGTAGCTGTCGAACTGAATAAATGGTTGGAATACATGATGTTAAACATAGTTGTGATGATGGTAGCCGGAAAGAGGTACTTCGGTGTTGGAGGTGGTGGCGATGAGGCTGACAGGTGCCAGAAAGCCATCAGTAATTTCTTCCGGCTGATTGGCATTTTCGTAGTATCAGACGCGATTCCTTTTTTTTGGTGGTTGGATTTACATGGATATGAGAAAGAGATGAAAAAAACCGCGAAGGATCTGGATTTGGTTCTTGGAGGGTGGCTCGATGAACATCGGCAAAGAAGGAAATCAGATGTAGCGAGAAATAAAGACGACGTAAAAGATTTTATCGACGTCATGTTGTCACTTGAAGACGAAGGCCAACTCTCAGGTTTCGAGCATGATTCAGATACAAGCATCAAGTCTACATGCTTGGTAAGTAATTATATTATATAACTTTATATGATCATAAGTCACAAGTTTATTAATTATTATAATACTCGAGTCATATATGCATGCATGCATAATATATATTACAGGCATTGATTCTAGGAGGTAGCGACACGACAGCTGGGACGCTAACGTGGGCTATCTCATTGTTGCTAAATCATCCTGATGCTCTAAAGAAACTACAACATGAACTAGACGATGAAGTAGGTAAAGACAGACAAGTGGAGGAATCCGACATAAAAAACCTCGTATTTCTTCAAGCTGTAATCAAAGAAACTCTGCGTCTTTATCCGGCGGGTCCGCTGCTAGGACCAAGGGAGGCGATTGAAGATTGTATGGTTTCTGGGTATAATGTGAAAGCTGGGACTCGATTGATAGTAAATGTATGGAAGATTCAAAGGGATAATACGATTTGGACCGATCCATCTGAATTTAATCCAGAGAGGTTTATGGGTGTTGAGTATGAACATGTTGACCTCAGAGGACAACAATTTGTGCTCATGCCATTCGGGTCGGGTCGACGTTCTTGCCCCGGGGCTACGTTTGGGCTTCAAGTCCTTCATTTGACTTTGGCTCGTCTTTTTCATTCGTTTCATTTGGATCTTCCAGGAGGTCTTCTGGTGGATATGACTGAGAGCCCTGGAATGACTATTCCTAAAAAGATGCCGTTGGAGGTGCTTTTGACCCCACGCCTTCCATCGGAGCTCTATGCTTAATTAGTTGTAAAAGCATTATGTTGCTTTATGTTTTGTTTTCTCTTTTTGTCGTATGAAAGAATGATATATGAAGTGAAATAAGAATAAAAAAGTTCCATCACTTTCTTTGGAAGTTTATAATTCACATATATCCTTTGGGTCCTTAATTGATATATTCTACTTCAAATAATTCTTGATGAAAGTTCATATTAGAACCGAAGTATAATGAAGACAGAAAACAAGAGAATCTCTGACACATATAAAATATAATTTATGATAGGTGTGTAGTAAACAATCAATGTTAGGTGTTTAGTAAAAAGTCTATGAAAATAAGAAAACCGAAAAAAAAAGAACATACTGTAAAATCTTTATAGATGGTAAACAAATCATTGAAACATATTTAGAGTTGAAGATTATAAATGGAAATAAGAGATTGTGGTGTGGTGAAGTAATGTCTGAACACAGAAATTCTCTTATTGTTGTCTGTTTATATACCTTGAAGATATAAAAATCTATTCAAATGTCAATCTTGATTTTGACGGTTTCCGATGTATCCATAATTTGAAAAGAAGAAAAGAAAATATATGATGATGCATATTGATTTGCCAAAATCTAAAAAAAGGGACTGTACAAAATATAAATAGGCATCCAATCGACAATTATTAACAGTCAAATACTTCCTCCGTCCCATTTTAGTTGTCCACAAGTAAAAAACACATTGTTTAAGAAAAATACATTTAATACAACTTTTTGTAAACAAAATGACCTATCTACCCTTCTTATAAGCAATTAATACAATTAATCAATCATTAATAAAGAGAAACGGTTGAACCATTTCTCTCCAATGGAATAAGGAGAAAAACAAAAATAATTAAAGAACTATTAAATGCTTAATTTAACTAATCGGAAAATGAAAGTATTTGGAGGCAAAATGTTCCCACCAATTTTTGTTTTACTGTAAATTGAAACCAAACTTACCTCGCAATGAAAAAAAAAATTAAGCCGTGCAGTAGCAAAATTTGGCTCCAAATTCTCCCACCAAAAACAATTCAATGAATCTTTATAAACCATTTTCCTTCATCTTTTTTCCTACGTAAGTCATGGAGAACACTTTAACTTCGTTGACTAAAAAATACACAACCTATGCCCAACGTCAAGATATATTTCAAGCCTTCTTGCAGCACAATTCTAATGGAGAGCTAAGAAGGGGTTCCATAAATGATGTAGCTGCACTTTTCGGAGTTTCTAAACGCACCGTAAGTCGTATTTGGAATCGGGCTAAACTTCAAGTGGAGAATGGATCAATAATTGATTTTTCTTCAAAGAAGCTAAAAGTTGTTGGGCGAAGAAAGGTTCAACTCGATTTGAATCAAGTTTCACAAATTCCATTACGTCGTCGAACTACCATTCGGTCTATTGCAAAGTCATTAGGTATTGCAAAATCAACTTTGCATAGACGAATAAAAGAAGGTGACCTTAGACCACACACAAATGCTATCAAGCCGGACCTTACCGATGCAAATAAAACAAAGAGGTTAGAATTTTGTTTATCTATGATCACTCGGTCATTACCTAATTCCAATACCACATTCCATGATATGTTTAATGTCATCCACATTGATGAAAAATGGTTTTACATATCAAGATCATCAAAACGATACTACCTCATTCCCGGTGAGGATGAACCGTTGAGAACATGTAAAAGCAAAAAGTTCATTACAAAAGTCATGTTTCTCGCAGCGGTTGCTCGGCCAAAGATTTGATGCCTTAGGAAATGAAATTTTTTCCGAAAAGATTGGCATCTTCCCACTTACAACAAAAGAACCCGCTAAGCGTTCAAGCAAGAACCGTGTTGCGGGAACATTGGAGACAAAACCAATTTTATCGGTTACTAAAGAAATAACGAGGTCGTGGTTGATTGAAAAAGTTTTACCCGCTATTAAAGCTAAATGGCCTCCAAACCATATTGGTCCAATATTCATTCAACATGATAATGCAAAACCTCATATTGATGTCAATGATAGCGAATTTCTTGAAGCATCGTCTCAAGATGGGTTTGATATTCGACTTTGTTTTCAGCCCCCAAATAGTCCAGATTTAAATGTGTTGGACCTTGGGTTTTTTTGGGCCATTCAATCACTTCAAGAACAAGAGGTACTCCATACAGTGGATGAATTGGTTACTGCAGTTCAAACCTCATTTGACAAGATGCAATCTCATGAGCTTAACAATGTTTTCTTAACTTTGCAAACATGCATGAAAGAAATCATAAAGGTTAAAGGTGGTAGCAACTATCGAATACCGCATATCGGTAAAAGTAGGTTGGAACGACAAGGTATTTTGCCAATACAAATTGAGTGTGAACAAAGCCTCATAGATGAAGTAGTTCCATATTTGAGTCAGTAAGATGTAAACATGAAAACAAATCAAATTTTCATTTGATGTGTAACACGTTGCTGGCTTTCTTAAAAAGAAAAAAGAAAAGAATGTTTATTTGCATTTGTAAGCAAAGAGTAACATACGTAACTATGAGATGCAAATGTCTTTTGCTTTTTTATTCCACTAATTAATGCACGATAGTAATTAGGCGTATTTATTACCAGGGGTAGTATGGGAAACTTTCTTAATTATACTAGTCTTGTTTTAGTAGGTGACAATAATTTTGGGACAAACCAAAATAGTATACTGGACAACTAAAATGGGACGGAGGGAGTACAAGAAACACATCATTGGGCCACCGCTTCTTTCTGCAGGTCCCTATTCGTTATGTTGATTACATCAGATAGTCTATCCCGACCTCATCATGTTTTTAAGAGACATATAATTGTCTTTCTAATGATGTCGTTCACATTCGTGAACAAGAAATAAGTGTGAAACTAAACCATTTACACAAAACAAACGTTCCCACTTTAATTGATATTAAAAATAAATTATTTCATAACTTTTTAATGTTTTCAGGCTTGAAGCTAAAACCGGAAGCAATTTACCACCTACCGTTTTCATACATTGAGAAATCTTTATTGAGCTGAGGACTGAGTCTTAAGCAAATATCCAATATGCGATTACGTGATCACAAATATATTCAAGATTCTTTCAATATGTTAATTCAAGATGAGCTTAATTATGATCGGTCTAATCTTGAATTTGAACATCAACAACTGCATTCAGAATTAAATGTCGAGCAAAAAATGTTTATGATATAATTATGAATGCAGTTGACAACAAAAAAGGTGGTGTCTTTTTCCTCTATAGTTATGGAGAAACAGGAAAAACATTTGTTTGGAAGACATTGATTGTTGGTATTAGATCTAAAGGTGAAATAGTTATTAATGTTGCTTCAAGCGGAATTGCAGCACTCTTGCTTTCTGGTGATAGGACAGTGCATTCAATATTTCATATACCAATTAACTTGAATGAGAATACATTTTGTTCTATTATGTCAGTTAACGATGTAGCTGCCATGTTGAACAAAGTGAGCCTTATAATATGAAATGAAGCCCCAATGATGCATCGTCATTGTTTCGAAGCAGTTGATATGACACTTAGAGATATTATCCTTCCATCAGACAATGATAAACCATTTGGAGGCAAGACCATTGTATTTGGAGGTAACTTTCGACAAATTCTTCTAGTAATACAAAGAGGAAACTGTTCAGATATTATGCAAGCATCATTGCATTCATCAAGATTATGGCGTGAATGTATAGTTTTACGTTTATCTGTAAACATGAGGCTTCAGGTCGGTTATCTAAACAATGATTTCGAAGAGACAAAATCATTTGCTGATTGGATTCTTAAAATTGGTGAAGGTACTATCAGTGGTCCTAATGATGGTGAAGTTAAAGTTGAATTTCCAGAAGATGTGATTGTTCCCTCTACGGGTGACCATATTCATTCAATTGTATCCTGCATTTATTCATCCTTTCATAACCATCTTGATGATCCATCATATTTTCAAGATAAAGCTATTTCGGTCCCTACTAATGAAGAAGTTGATGCTACCAACGACTACATGTTAGAATTGATGAAAGATGAAGGGAAAACATATCTGAGTTCATATTCCTTATTTGAGACCGAGATAGAAGATCCTTTTGAGGAATCAATTTACTCTCCAGATGTGTTGAATGCTTTTAAGGCCTTTGGAATTCCCAACCATAAACTTATACTAAAAAAAGGTGTTCCGGTCATGTTGCTTCATAATATCGACCAAACCAGAGGACTATGCAATGGTACAAGATTACAAATCGTATGGTTTGGAAGACATGTCATTGAAGCACGAATCATATATGGTAGATTTTTCAATGAGACTACTGATATACCTCGAATGAAGTTGACCTCATCCGATAAAAAAATTCCATTCTGTTTTCAACGTAGGCAATTCCCCATAGCAGTTTGTTTCGCTATGACCATTAACAAAAGTCAAGGACAATCGTTATGAAATATTGGATTATACTTGCGTAGACCTGTCTTCACCTATGGTCAGTTATATGTAGTTGTTTCTCGTGTAACAAGCAAAAAATGTTTGAAGGTACTCATATGTGATGAGGAAGATCGTTCAACTAATAAAACAAAAAACGTTTTCTACAAAGAGGTCGTGCAACGTTTATATATATTTATCAATTTTAGTGTTTCTTCTTCATATTTATATATATTTATCGATTTTAGTGTTTCTTTTATAATAAAACAAAAAATATTGTCTACAAAGAAGTCCTGCAACGTTTATATATATTTATTGATTTCAGTGTTTCTTCTTCACATTTCAATAAAAACAATAGCCATAAACTTTTTTTTATAATTATTATGATATATACATAAATATTTTTGTATTTTTTTAATATGTTCCCCATGTTTAACGCAGGTTATAATCCAGTGTATATTAATATCATAATATTTTAAGATTTGAAGATAAGCATTTATTTTTTTTTAATAATTTTTTTAAATAGATAAAGGTGGTAACATTTTATGAGGAATATGTTTATTTTCGACACTTTATTCGATAATTTTTCTTCGCGGCAGGTTACTAAAAGTAATACAACTATTATATATTATATATTATCTATATAATTAAATCACAACATAACCCTAAGTACCGTTCATTAGGTTTGTTTAACCGAGGTTAGTTTAAGGCTTCTATTACTCCCACCGACTCTAATCTTATCGACTTTTTCCACCGCCTCAAATCCATTCCATTAATCTTCTTCTTATTGGATTATGCAGTTGCACCCAAGGAAAAACTTCCACTCCTTCTCTTATCATCTACTCCCCTGGAGGTTGAGGAGATGTTTGGTTTATTTTTTTGAAAGGTAAAAGTTCTTTTTAGAAAAGATAAAGGATAAAAGATGTTTGATAAAAACATTTGAAAAATAACTTTTGGATTTTAAATAGAAGGAAAAGTGAATTTTTAGAAAAGTTAGGAAATCTAACTTTTTGTAATTTATAAAAAAATAAAAAATAAAAAATAAAAAATTGCCTCTTAAAAAGACAAGACAAGCCAAACACTCCTCAATATGATTTTTGCTGCCCTATTACTCGTAGTCATTCGTCATCGTATTTCACCTTCTATTCGTCTTTTTTTGGAGGTTGCCTTCTGTTCGTATTTCACAGACTCAAATAGGGGGTGTTTGGCTTAGCTTTTTAAGGGTCAAAAGATCTTTTTGGAAAAGTTGTAAAAAGTCAGGTTTTTCTGACTTTTCCAAAAAGTTGATTTTCCTTCTATCAAAAATCTAAAAGTAGGTTTTAAAATTGTTTTGCCAAACATCTTTTGGCTTCTATCTTTTTCTAAAAGATCTTTTGGCTTCTCAAAAGCTAAGCCAAACACCCCCATACTTTCAATCATCTGCGAGGTTGGCACATGTTTGTGGTTTTGCGGCTTTTGCCTATTCAGATCTTTCTCTCAAGCGTAAAAATCGATAAACACAGAGATAAGATTCTTTGTGCTGGTAACATACTACAGAAAAAATCTTTTCTACAACATGTACCCTCTTTAAATTAGAAAAACTCTTATAAAAACAGAAAGTGATTCAGAGGGCATTCGATTCTTCTCAGGTTTGTCTAAGTGTAAAAAATTTTGGGTTTTGCTTTTCTTAATGATTGTATTGGAATGTTTGTGTGATTGATATGATCTTATTTGTAATTGTACAGAAAGATGGAGCCACAGATACCAACATAGTTGGTATATGGGATGATAAAGGTTTATCTCTTACTTATTTATTCGCAGATGCCTCGTTTTTGGGGCTTAAATGAGATTTCTTAATGGATGTGTAAATTTTCACGTGAGCGATCATTTAAGTCAAGAAAGGTCTCTAATAACATTATTGTGATTCCTGCTGTGGAAGTAGAGCCACCTGGATGCTCATACAATCCATCATCTGATAGTCATTAGGTCATTTTGTTATACATGATTTTTACCTAATAGTTTGTTGAAACTATTAACAACTTCCACTTATTTACTACTTCTTTTTGTTTATAAGTTTTTGCAAGATTCATTAGCTCATGAAGTCATTGGTTTTATTTTTATAAACGTTATGGCTATAACATTCCTACTAAGTGACAAGCAACTGGTTTGTTGTTTATGTTTGGAATATTTGGGAAATTTACTCATTTGACCTGTGTTCTTCTGAACTCAAGAACACCAAGAATTGACGTTGAGATTTAAAAGAAACTTTCCTGATGCACACCAACTGCTCGATAAAATGCTTCAACCATGTTTCTGAATGTTTTTTTTTTTGTACAATGTTTTATTAAGGTAAGCTTAGTTTTGGGATCACTTACAGTTTAATGACTAATTTCTTTTGCCATTTTTATGTTCATGCTGCTTTTTTGTGAGAAGAGAATAAAAAAGCAGAAAGATTGTTTGTTTTCTCAGGTTTGGAATGAATGTACAAGGTCATATCTAATTGAAAGGCTTCCAGGTTAGTAATATTTGGTTCAAGTGGCAATGTTATTTTTTGGAACTGTACAATTAAATGATGATTATAGTGTGTAATTAATTTAATGATGGATTATGACAAACACATAGTGAATAGGTTATTTTTTCAAAAAAGATTGTTCTAGCAACTCTGGCAACGAAACTTAAGGTTTTACAACTTACTTTCCTTTGGTGATATGATTACATGTTACAATAAAAGTGTACCTTGCTATTGTTTTCTTTTTACATCACCATTTAAGAAATTATTATTATTATTAAAGCCATAAATGTTAAATTTTGGCTGGATGATAAGACTAACAGAACTAGAGGAGAGTTATTCCTAAATAACTAATCTCATAAAATCATGGTATGTTACTGTTTTTCATCTTTTTTTAGTTTCTTCTATGTTCCATGTCTTTTCTAGGGAATAATAATAAAACAATAAAGATTTTTTTAATAGTCTCAAGGTGAAGAATGGTTTCATTACTCTTGTGGTTGTCATATATTTATTGATTCCTAATTTTTTTCCTCGTGCATATTGTTAAATGATCTGCAGTTTCATTATGTAATTCAGGTGGATTAATCATAATGCAGATTTTTTATATGGTTCCAATTTCTAGATATTTAAATGTTTATGTTTACTCTATACATCTTCCCTATATATATTGAAATTCATATTTCTCGATTCTAATTGTTCCGATTCTTAATTTTCAGTGAGTTTGAGGACATTTTTGACATTGATAGTTCCATTACATCCTCGAGAGATGAAGTCTGTTTGCTTAAAAAGAGGGTCGATCCGAAACTAAGGTTAATATAGTCATTTACTTGGCACACTTAGATGAAGGGTAATATAGTCATTTTTTTCATGGTCAACGTAAACTAATCAATTTACCTTTTTTTTTTTTTTTTTTTACTTTTTTGTATTGATGTGTTATCTAAATATAAATAAAGCGTATTATAGCAAAAAATTTCAAAACTAGAAAGTCTTTCTTAATAGCAGCCTACTTTGAAAATTTATCAAAAACATTTGATTTTTTTCCAAAGTTGGTTGCTTATTTTCCAGTTCAAATCATGAAAACAGTTTTTCAATGACATCGCCATAATTAGGTAAGATTCTCCAAAGTAGAATGTTGTAAAAGAAGAAATTGGAAAAAAAAAGCCATGAGAAATCAGAAGTGAATTAAATCTATGTAAAACTGTTTACATTGGCATATGAAAGCCTTGCTCCTCAAGAAGCCAACTGCTATAAAAATGTGTTTGCTGATCCAATAAGCTTTCCAATCAACATTCTGGTTCATTCCCATCACAAAGTGTTAAAAGCGGTTTTCAAATTTTACAGGATAATGTCTCCGTTTTAGATCAAACTGATGGATGGATTTGTTATATATTATTATTTTTCTATATAAAACAAATAGTAATTAAAGTCTTACATTAACGGAGTTATTTAATCAATCATTTTATCGACTAAAATGGACTATAGGTTGATGGGCTTACATTATGTTCTTGGGTAACCAAAATAGGCTTAGCATATGGCTTAATTGATGATCAAAGTCCAAAGATATGGCCTTGACTCATTATTGGACTCGTCTTGTCGAATCTTACTTTTAATTCATTAAATTGGAATTTATTTTTTAATGACAAATTAATTTATGCCGTGATTTTTAATTAATCGTCCGGATATGTATTGGCCGTTACAATTTCAATTATTTGGCAGTTAATTATTGTTGATTGCATGCCTATTTATATTTTGTACAGCCCCTTTTGCGAGATTTTGGCAAGCCAATGCATCCTATATTTTCTTTATTTCTTTTCAAAATATGGATACATCGGAAATCCGTAAAAAATCAAGATTGACTTTTGAATAGATTTATATACTTCAAGGTATATCGACAATAAGGGAATTTCTGTATTAACACACTACTTCAACAAACCATAATCTCTTATCTCCATTTGTAATCTTCAGCTCTAAATATGTTTCAATGATTTGTTTATGATCTATAGAGATTTTATACTATCTTCTTTTTTTTTTTTTTTTTACGGTTTTACTTATTTTCATAGATTTGTTTACTAAACACCTAACATTGATTGTTTACTCCACACATATCATAAATTATATTTTATATGTGTCAGGGATTCTTTTGTTTTCTGTCTTTATTATACTTCAGTTCTAATATGTACTTTCATCAAGAATTATTTGAAGTAGAATAATCAAGGATTTAAAGGATATATGTGAATTATAAACTTCCAAAGAAAGTGATGGAAATTTGTTATTCTTATTTCACTTCATATATATCATTCTTACAAACGACAAAAAGAGAAAACAAAACATAAAGCAACATACAACTAAGCATAGAGCTCCGATGGAAGGCGTGGGGTCAAAAGCACCTCCAACGGCATCTTTTTAGGAATAGTCATTCCAGGGCTCTCAGTCATATCCACCGGAAGACCTCCTGGAAGATCCAAGTGAAACGAATGAAGAAGACGAGCCAAAGTCAAATGAAGCACTTGAAGCCCAAACGTAGCCCCAGGGCAAGAACGTCGACCCGACCCGAATGGCATGAGCACAAATTGTTGTCCTTTGAGGTCAACATGTTCATACTTAACACCTATAAACCTCTCGGGATTAAATTCAGATGGATCGGTCCAAATCGTATTATCCCTTTGAATCTTCCATACATTTACTATCAATCGAGTTCCAGCTTTCACATTATACCCAGAAACCATACAATCTTCAATCGCCTCCCTTGGTCCTAGCAGCGGACTCGCCGGATAAAGACGTAGAGTTTCTTTGATTACAGCTTGAAGAAATACGAGGTTTTTTATGTCGGATTCCTCCACTTGTCTGTTTTTACCTACTTCATCGTCTAGCTCATGTTGTAGTTTCTTTAGAGCATCAGGATGATTTAGCAACAATGAGATAGCCCACGTTAGCGTCCCAGCTGTTGTGTCGCTACCTCCTAGAATCAATGCCTGTAATATATATTATGCATGCATGCATATATGACTCGAGTGTTACAATTAATAAACTTGTGAAATTAACTTGTAACTTCATATAAAGTTATAGTATAATTACTTACCAAGCATGTAGACTTGATGCTTGTATTTGAATCATGCTCGAAACCTGAGAGTTGACCTTCGTCTTCAAGCGACAACATCACGTCGATAAAATCTTTTACGTCGTCTTTATTTCTCACTACATCTGATTTCCTTCTTTGCCGATGTTCATCGAGCCACCCTCCAAGAACCAAATCCAGATCCTTTGCGGTTTTCTTCATCTCTTTCTCGTATCCATGTAAATCCAACCACCAAAAAAAGGGAACCGCGTCTGATACTACGAAAATGCCAATCAACCGGAAGAAATTATTGATGGCTTTCTTGCACCTTTCTGCCTCTTGGCCACCACCTCCAACGCCAAAGTACCGCTTTCCGGCCACCATCATCACAACTATGTTTAACATCATGTGTTCCAACCATTTATTCAGTTCGACAGCCACACGCAGACGACCATTTTCAGCCCATCTCTCGTACAGCTCTTTGATTTCAGAGTTGATCTCCGACGAACGGACATCTTTGAGCATCTCGAGGCGGCGGTTGGACAAGAGCTCAATGGTGGCGATCTTTCGCATTTCGCGCCAAAAGGGAGTGTATGGGGCGAAGCCAAACACTGCATAGTTATAGCCCATGTGCTTCACTGCGGCGGTTTTGGGCCGGGAAATCAGTGCTTTGTCGTTAATGGTGAAACATTCTTTAGCTACTTCCCAACTGCTGACCACAAAAGCACGACGGGTTCCGAGCCGGATATTGAACGCTGGACCATATTTGTCTGCCATGGCTCCTAGTGTACGGTAGAGAAGCTGGTCACCGCCACCAAGTAGGTGGAGGTGTCCGATGATTGGCCATGCACCGCTAAGTTCAGGAGCTTCCCCATCTATCGATTTGGACTTGATTCGACGGACAACTACAACGTAGAAGAGGAAAACTAGAGAAATGAGTAACAAAATTAGTTCGACTGAATAATTCATTGTGTATGTATTTTTGTCGCATGCGGTGGAGAATATGTGTGTGTTTGTGTTATGAATCATGCCTTGAATTAATGTCGTGGAAGGTGAAGCTTTGTTTGGTTGGATTTTGGAGTTCTGTACGAGGGACCTGGTACTAATTGTGATTCCATATTATAATAAACAAATATTTAATACATACCTAATACAAACCGTAATTGGACTTTATTATTAAAATGTGTAAATGTGACAGTATGATTTATTTCAACGGTTTTGAATTTATCAAAGTAATGTACTGTTTTTTAGATTATCCCAATGGAAGTTATTGATCTGATAAGTTTGGTGGATGACTTTATTCTTAAAATGTATAAATACACGAATAAATTCGTGTCTTGTATAAAATTCAATGGAAAAACGTCATGTACGTCCAATCCATTTTAGTTGTCAATATTTTCATTTAAGACCCTACAACTTAGAATAATAATATATAACTTTGAAATCTTGTCATCTTTTATATATATATATATATATATATATATATATATATATATATATATTTACTATCTTATAAAAGAAATTCTACTATTTCTAAAAATAAATTGAATATAATAATAATATTTTTTTAAGACGTCCAAATTGTTAAGCTTTATGTACAATTTACCATCAATATAATAATATTATAATTTAAGTTAAGCATATAATACAAGCACTCAATGCATAAGTTTCATTATTTGATTAAAGCGTTTGACCTAGCCCTAGATCGAGTCGTATTGAATCCTCTAGAATCCAAATATCTCGGCAAAAATCGTACTGAACCCAAACTCCCCCACTATGTTGCCATTTCCTCTGCCGTATAGTGTTATACCTCCGCCTCTCTCCTTTGTACTTTCGCATTCACGACGAATTGGGTTATCGCACACCCTTCAATATGACCACCTGTTTCTTCTCCTACCCCTCAACTCTCTCTCCGAGTCCATCTCCACACCATTAAGCGCAACCCACCACCGCTACCACAACCACCACCAAAACCAAGTCAGCGACACCCACTCTAGCGCCGCCATGCCACTCCACCATCGTCCTATACGTCACTCCAGGTGGTTCTGGTTGAAATATCGACAACGATGCCATGTTCAGTAGTACAAGGTAAGAGCCCTAATCAATTTATGTTTACTAGCCCTAAGTTGATTTTTTTTAAGTTTTGTCTCAATTTTTGGATTCTTGCACAAGTTTCGACATTTCTCATTAGAGAAGCGACATGAGAACCCTATTCGTCTTTTCTATATGTGTGGTCGTTAAATGACATAGAAAGAAACCCTGTTCTCATTGCAGTTCCATCGCTTTTACTCTCAATCCACTTAAAAGGTTAATCTTCTTCCATCTATGTTGATATCTGTTTCTGATTTCACTTTGTGATTTTTTTAGAGTTTAAAGTGTGATTGGTGGAGAAATCAGCAGAATCATCCCAACCAGGTTCAAAGTACCTTCTAATTCACCAGGTTTGTCTTTTTTTCCCTCTTAATAATCATGCTTCTAATTTTTTATATGTATTATTCATGAAGTCTACAATTTGCCTCCTTCATCCTCACCACCATAACCACACCATAACTGCTTATCTATGTGTGTGTGTTTTCTTATCTCCCTAAACTATTGAATCAGGAACACACACTAACATTGAGCATCAGCTCTCTATCTCTTTCTGGTCACTCAAACACCTTACCACCATCGACAAATGTCCTCTCTCTGGTAAACTTTATATTCACATCACAAGTATGGATTTTTGAAATTCGGGTTTAGGTTATGATTATGTTTATTGTGTTTATTTTATCAATTTCTAATATCTACATCAATTATGAAGCATTACAACCTAATTGTGATGGCATGATTGGGAGGATATTCAAATAAAATTTCATTACAATCGACCGTTCATTGAATCTGTTTTCCAGTACTCACCTAACAAAACACTAAGATGGCTACTTTTACTTCATGTCAAGGTTTTTAACAAATTGGCCAGAATAACATGTTAATATTCTCCTAATTTCGTGTGTTTATATGTTTTTATTAGTGGTGTTTAGGTTTCTATTGCATATTTGCTTTGATTATTTGGAATGACAGGAGCTGATGGGTTTGTTCTTTCCATTACTTGAATTTTCTTCAACTTATTGTTTTTTTTAGTGATTTATTGTTTGTAAAATAAGAAAAACGAGATTTTTTTAAGTTTTCTTGAGCTACAGGTACACCATTGATTAAAAAGATTGCTGGCACTTTTGAGAATTTAAATGTAGGTCCAACCGATTTGGGGAATCATTTATGCCCATGTTGTTGATAAACAAGTTAGAATCAAGTATTTGATTAATTATGACAATTTTACCCTCACATTCACAATTTAGTGTACTCTTTCTTACCAGATTTACCCTCATAACTTTTATCTCACAATGATCCATTTTATTGAAAAATATATCTTAAGAAAACCAAATTAGATTCAAAATGAAAATCCTTTTAATTTGGTTCCTGGTTCCCAAAAGGATCCAGATGGACTTCTGATTTTTGGAAAGTACTACTATTTTCACTATATTACGGAACCATTTACTGTTACATAACTATTTTTGTAAAAAAAATTGAGCATATCTATGTTTCTATTTTCCACAGAAATTTGAATTCTCTAATAGCATGATGGACTTGGTCATGGTAGATTTTACATTGATTTGATGGTTCATCTCTTTGCAAGGTAAAGATCCATGTCAAGTTCTATTAAGAGACATCTTGGTTTTGAAGTTGTTGTGTTCACATAAATGAAAGATTATTGTTTTACCAAGTTCACATACTGTTCTGCTTAGGTCAATGAATAACGGGTGGAAATGGTAAAGTTATAAACCATGGCCTCAGGTGATTAACCCAAAACTCTCACACTTTATGATCATTTCCCCCAATTGCAGATCGTCCAAAATGAATATTTTTTACTTTTTGAGTCCCTATAAAGGAGATAAGGGTTTATTTGTCCTTTTAATAGTGTGATGATCTAGATGACAAAGGACTAAAGAGGCTTAGAGATAGAGGACTTCACTTTATCCTTATCTGTCTAAGTTTGAAAATTGTTATACATGGCTTCCTTTTATCCTTATTTGTTTGAAGCCTTTAAATCACAATTCATGATATCACATCAAGAATATTTGCCTATTAACATCAAGATATAGATATGTTGATATGTAAATATTAATTTGCAGATAACCACAAGACGACAACCGATGATTTCAAGAAAAGATGGCGAGAGAGGAAAGAAATAAATAAAAATAAAAGAAAAATAGAATGAATGCAATATAACAGGTTGAATGCAGTAATGACAATGTACGCACATTCATATTTTTGGCTTTGAATTTGGCTGACATATGTCATTCTTTTGGTTTTAGCTTCTTCTTATGATGCTGGGCAAGTCAATCTTATTGTGCTGGGAATTCATGATTCTGTTGACATTAATGTCATTGTATATATTTATTCTTTCAGAGCTTCAGTCATACTAAAATATTTCTTTATTTTTAAGGTTTGTTATGATTTTATAATCATTTAGGAATAGATTACTATGAAATGCATAGGCTTTTTAAATCCTAAAGGGCATTAAATTGAAACCAAAATTCCTCAAACTCTTTTGCAAACTTGACAGGATACTGCGAATTAAGGAAACATACATATATAAAAATGATAATAAACAATCAAATATAGAAACTTAGGAAATTTAATATATTTCACATTAAATATGCCTTATGAATTTTTTAATTTACATAGAATAAACAATTTAATTTTTTTTAGATGTAGGAAAGATTCCATATAAATTAAAAGATAAAATTTGATTTATATAATTTTTAAATGAAGAATTATCTTATATCAGTTATTATTTTTTTTAAAAGGAAGAAAATTGCTATCTAAAAACCATATTTATGGGGAGCTCATGCGTGATCTCATTATAAAAGCAATAATAATAATAATAATAATAATAATAATAATAATAATAATAATAAAATATTCATAACGAATATGAAAAAAATTGATATCAATTTCACAATCATGATTTACGACCTATTTATATAACCTGTTGCTAATAAATAACTAAAAAATCTTTATTTGCTTTAACTTTTATTACATTTCGATAAATAATTTAACTTATTGATTTGTGTTTTTTGTAAAATACTTAACAAATACAACTAATTAAAATCAAATTAATTAGCATTTTATCCTTATATTTTTTTAAAAATAACCAACTGTTTATGAAAAGAATTTTTCCAGTGCCATTGTATCCATCGTCTGTCGCATTGTATGGGTACCTGAGTGTATATTATAATGTTTAAAATGTGATGCAAAATACTTGGTATCGTTCAAAAAGACATTATCGGGAACAATATGCTTGAAAAAAAACCATCATCGTCCGTTTTCAAAAACATATTAGTTTTTTATTTTTTTATTAGCTTTATACACATCCCTAGCAATTATGTGTAAAATAAAAACCATAGAAATAGATAACACCGGATAAAAACCATTCAACTCTTGCATCTACGTACCTAGCTAGAAACTATTCGCTGAAAGAAACTATATGACACAAAAGAATACGCTAAAAGACTGAAATAAACTAACACGAAAATGAAACTAATTGTCTGATGAAAACTGTCGTCTGAAATGAATTATCTAGCGCCGCCGCATCGCGTGGGTAGCCTACTAGTATATATATATCAAGGTTGCAGAAATCGCTCGACGGTAGCTCGGTGGTGGATTGGGGTCAAGCGATTAATCGTCTAGGCGGGGATTAATGAGTGACCATTAATTATTAAAAAATTATCAAAAATTTGTTAAATATAACATTAATCCTAAAAATATAAAATTAATAAATATAACATTATATCTATTAAAAAATAAATAAAGATAGCATCATAAAAACAAACTATGATTACAAAAAAAAAACCCTTTGATCCTTAATACACCAAATCTAAATAACCAATTATTGCATTTGGATCTAAGTTATCAAATGAAAACAAGAAGAATCCATTATTGTGAAACATTATTTCAACTTATGAGCATGTTATTGCACCTTATCAGCATTAAAACTTTCATTTTGAGTTCATAACCAGTCCATTCTTATGTCCTGCAATGCACAATCCATTCTTGTGAGGCATGATTTCACCAATCATTTCATATTACATGTATGTTTATCAGTGTATGTATGCATAACCAATCCATTATTATATGTAGCATATATTCCAACAACAAGAGTTAAACCCAATACATATTGCTAAAGTTTTAATCAAGAACCCATGAATACCAATACTTTTCTTTGATAATCAAGACTACAAGATTCACTCAGGCAATTGATCGAACACTTGGTGGGCAGGTGGTTTCATACACTAATCGAGCAATTTCCTAATCATCTAAACCACCATACACACATAAAACCAATCAATGTTGAGATTGAAGAACTAAGAAACATGAAACTAAGATTCAAAAACCAATATGTAAGAGATGGATTACCCACGAGGCAGATTTGCTAGCAGGGCTCTATAGATTTGCTTCTAAGGCAATACATCTTCCAATAGGGCGGAAGAGGGCAACGGGTTGCGAACGGCGGCAGTGAAGTGCAAATCAGGTCATCGAGGTTAGGTCGATAGGCAGACGGTGTTAGAATCAGGACGTCGACGCATCCACAAAGCTTAAAATTAAAATTACAGATAAAAACAAATGATTAGATGTAATCATGTAAACGAAATCGAATTTAGACTATAAACAATTAAACAAAATCCTAACAACCACCACGCTTCCATGGCGGATGATCATCGTCTTCAAGGTGAATGTTCGACGGATCCTGGGGAAATTTCATCTCAACCTAATCCTAGATTATGAACTGACAAATTTCATCTTGACCTAATCTTAGGGGAGTTTTGTGTTTCCAGCGAAGAAGGAGGGTGGTGTAGAGGGTGTTTGATGGTGTTGTGAAGAAGGAAGTTACGTGTTTGCATCCCACATTGCTCGTGTTTCCAATGAAGAAGAAAGTATCATGTTTGCATCCCACATCGTTGGTAGGACAATAATTGAAGACACACATACCTTATAAAAGGATAGTTAGTTCCTTTAAAAAATCAAACCCGACTACTTGGTAGGCTAAGAAAACCCGACCCAACTATATTTTAGGCAAGCGGGCTCTTTTGAGTTGGCAGGTTGGAGTCATTCTGGTCCGATTTTAGGTCTGAGTTTGGACGAATTAGTTCAATTTGGACTGTCTTTTACCGATATTGACCAAGGCTGATTAGCTTACCCGATAACAACTATTCGTAAGCGGTTGGAGTCCGCCAAGTGATTAGGTGCCGATTAATCGGCCGCCTAGACCGATTTTTACAACCATGATATATATATATATATATATATATATATATATATATATATATATATATATATATATATATATATATATATGATGTTTTTCCACATAATCTTGTCATCTTTCCACAGATTTCGTTATCGAATTTCCGATTGATTCCTAATTGTCATCAAATAACAAAATCCTTAAAACCGGCCTAGCATAAAGGTGATTTTTTGGCCTTTAGCTGAAAGAGAATCATCTTAATGAAGTGTAGTGAAGGTTATCTTAGAATTTAGGGATAGAATCCCCTCATGGGAAATCGGTCGGCATTGTAGACATATTTTTTCCATTGATAAGTTTTAGAAAGATTATTTTCATCTCGCGTTTAAAATCATACAAATATTAAACATAATTGGTTTCTAATAATGACCAAACCATATGGTTAAATGGCTATTTGGTTAAATGATCGACCGTTTAAATTATCAATTTATAATAGTTAATAATTAAATAATGAGTTATCAAAATCTTTTTTAGTAACTAATCCATCAATTTTAGTTTTTAGTGGGATCATTTTAAAGAAAAATTTAATATTATAATAATTACATTTATGTTAATTTATTATTGAAAAAATGTTTATATATATATATATATATATATATATATATATATATATATATATATATATAAAGTAATTGTTGATGTGGCAGTGGGGACTACTTTTGAAAGATAAGTGTTATTGCATTGATGTGAGTAGTCATTACAAAGCTGGTGTGACACAATCGAAAAATTAGTGACATTACACTGATGTTGATGACCTTACTCTTAATTCGTATATTTAGAATATTTTTCGTGCAATTAAAATTATCCATTCTTTTATTTTGAGTGAAATATCAGCTTAGACTTTATCCATGATTTGACACATGTCAAAATATAATTTAACGTGGTCAAATTTTTGTAGATAAAACTTATATTATCTGTGCCCACGCCCTTTTGTCTTATCCGATCTTTGATGATTTCATTTTTTTCCATAGATTCATTATTATTATTATTATTATTATTATTATTATTATTATTTAATATTATTATTATTATTATTTATTTTGGAATATGTAAGACTCTCGGGTATACAGTGGAAACGATTAGGGTGTGTTGAGTTGTGGAAAAATATACTATTTTTCGGAAAAAAAAAATTCATAAAAAATGAGGATTTTCAAAACGCGTTTAGTTCATCTATTTTTCTAAATTTTTCACGGAAGATGAAAATTTTTCGTTTCCTAAAATTACAAATAAGTTTGAAAATTTTGGAAAACCGATAATAATTGTTTTCCGCATTTTTTTAATTCAAAATTTTTTCTAAAATACAAATAACCCACTCCGACCCCACCCACATCAACCTACCCTCACTTTAACACCCCCAACCGACCACACCCCTACCTACCCAAACTTACATACTCCCAAGCTCACCCCAACCCCATAAACACACACACACACAAACACACACAACCTGACAAACACACACCCACACCCCTACAAACCCACACCCATACCCCCGAAAACACACACATACACATAAACACACACCCCACCTCCACCCCCCACAAACACACACACCCACCTGCCCAACACTACTACTACAATCACCAACCTACCATCACAATCATCACCACCACCCCAACACCAACACCAGCACCACCACAACCGTCATCACCACCATAGTCGTCGCTATGTCACACCCCAAACCAGGATGACGGAAACGTCTGAGAGTGAATGACTTTCATGTATTGTATCACAACAAATTGAATAAAAGTGCCCAAAGACATATTATCAACAGCTACTCGTACGAGGTGAGTTACCTTCCAGTAGGGGTGGGTCTAAGGTCACAATGTCGGCCCACCAAAGAGGAATAATTAGGAGATGATGGTCTTTGTGATAATTATCTTGGTCTGGTTATGTGCTTGGATTATGAGATTTATCTGTATGATATGTTATGTGTATAGTAGGGATCATTTTCCCTAACAACGGTCCTTAGGACCGAAGGGTAGGTCAGTACCCGGATATGCCTAACTGTATGTTTATATCTTGATGTTACATAGTGGTAGGGGATGGAATAGTCCCCAATTACCGGTTGAAAGATACCCATTACCGGTTGAAAGATACCGATGATGATTACCGGTTCAAAGATACCGATGATAATTATCGGTTCAAAGATACCGATGACGATTACCGGTTGAAAGATACCGATGGAAGTTACCTGTTGAAAGATACCGACGATATTGTATGGTATGTGGTATGATGGGGGAACTCACTAAGCTTTGTGCTTACGGTTTCTGTTTTGGTTTCAGGTACCTCTTCGTATAAGGGGAAGGAGCTGGCGGCGTAGCATCGCATCACACACACACATGATTCTGCATCGGATTTTTTAGGATTGCACTCTGATTTTCATTGTTTTGATGTCATGGTTCGGAACACAATATTATGATTTTGTAATGTGTTGATTTATTGACAATGTTATGGTAAAATGTTTTAAAAATTATTAATTCAAATATGAAATTTTCAGGCTCAAATTTTGAGACGTTACATTTAAATAGGTCACAAGTTCGAAATTTAGGGTTTACACCCTTGGCACGTACGCCCGATGTACTTCTGGTACGCCTAGCGTACGTCCAACTCCTCCGCGACTAACCATAGCTAGTACGCTAAGCGTACTTAAAGGGCCAATTATGTAAAATGTGAATTCTTGAGGGTTTTAAGACGTACATGATTTAGGGCGTTACATCCATAAACCATGAAAGCCTAGAATCGCAATCCAACTCGTCGAGTTCTTCCCTATAACAAAATCAGGACTTTTCAATACAACTCGTCGAGTCCATCCTTGAACTCGTCAAGTTCTGCATTTCATAGAATCGGGGCACTTCGACCCAACTTGTCGAGTTCCTCTATGAACTCGTCGAGTTCTTTAGTCTGATAAGCTTTCTTAATGTATTAAGTCATTATTCTTCAAACGTAGGTCCTATATTCCAGATCTACGTTAAATACTCATCTAGGAGGGTAAAGTTTCCGACTTTACCCATTAAGACCCATCCTAGAAGAAATGAGCCCTAACCCTAACTCAAAATGGTTTAGATCCAACTCTAAAAACCATCAATTCAAGATAAGCCAATGGGTCATAGATCTGGACCTTAGGGACAGTTTGACCACGTAAAGTTCTTGCCTTTACTTGCTTGCATGGGCTACTTGGCTCAAAAGGTCAAAAAGATGGTCCACAAGTTGCATGGGACCTTCATGGCCATAAAGTTGGCACCTTTATGCCTTGAAGTCCCTTAAAGACCCTATATCTAAAGGGTTATCCCACATTGGACGTCCAAGTTCCAAAGACCAACATTCTTGGACCAAAACATGGAGAAAACACTCTAAAACTAGATCTAAACATCTAATGGACAAGATAGGAGCTTTATACCTCTGATGAATCAGAAATGAAGCTCAACTCCTGGATCTACTCCTCTCCTACACGTCCTTGCTCCTTCTTCAAGAATCCTCTCCTTCAAAATCACAAAGAATGCACAAAAATGGCTCAAAACACTGCAAAAGTGAATTAGGGTTTCGTAGCTAGGGTTTGGGACAATGGAGGCTGAAGGTGAGGCCAGGTTAAGGTGTTTAAATAGGGTGCAAAATCCTGAAAATTAGTGTTTCATTTTGCCACGCCTACTCGTCGAGTTGAGGCTCTCAACTCGTCAAGTAGACTTCACAACCCGCGTCCAAATCCATCCCTACTCGACAAGTTTGGGGCCTCCTACTCGTCGAGTTTCTATGCAAAAACGTATAAATTTCTGAATTAAATACATACTAGGAACCGGGTGTTACAAGATGGTATTATCCTATGGATTTTATCACATGTTAATGTGTGTAAATGTAACAAAACTAGTATGTATATGTGTAAAAACACTAGATTAACAAGGAATGCTTACCAAAAATCTAAGAACCAACTTGGAGGAATTAATCTATGGAGGAATTGTGCTTGTTCTTGAGAGAAAAATGAAGAAAGGTGAGGGTTTGGGAGCCCCTCGGCCACAAGTTAAGAAAGAGAGGGGAGGGGTGGCATGCATGGTTACATGTTGAATAAAGACTTGGTTTTATGTTGTGTAATAGTTTTTTTTGGGAAAGATGTAACCATCTTGTCCTTTAAGTCAACTCTTCTTTATTTTTATAAAAATCTAAGTAGTGTATAAAAGTGTGGTAATTTTTATAAAAAGAGTGATATCTTTTTTTATAAAAAGTGTGGTAAAATAATGTATAATTAATAAATTTGAATCATGAAAATTCGAATTACTATAAAAGTATCAACATCGTTAAAAGTATTAGCACATTGTGTTGTGAATATTATTTATACCAAAATAATACGTACTTGTACCATCGAATTTCACAGTGTTAATCCTATATAGGATTTTTATTAATTGGTAAGAAAAGAGGTACTTCGTATTAATACTTGTAAGTTGTACATTAGGAACATTAGAAAACATAGCACTCATCCTCGAATTCTAGTACTAGTCGCGTTTGACTTGGATGACTTGTCGACTTTGTTTGACCTAGAATTTGCAGCTATCACACTCTAAGATTCATCTCCGTAAGAAAACGTCATGTAATTTTTTGGAAAAAAGTTGGACAATATTGGTTGTTTCCGACCATTGGATCTTCAGAAACATTCACCCACGCAGGAGCTAATGCGTTTTCTTTAGTCGGTGTCCATTGCTTTGGAGCCGTCCTATGACTTTTTTAGGTTGTGGTGGATGCTCTTCTGATTCCGATTTCGTTTCAGAGATGACTTCAGGTTCCCCTTGAGTTTGGAATTAGGTTTGGAAATTCATTGGGGAGTCAGGAAGATCATCAAATGGATTAAAGTCAGTTTTCATTTGGGATGAGAAGTTTATTTGTGGTTGGTTTTGAAATTTGAGTTGTCTTTGAAATGATGAATAATTTTGGAATTGAGATTAGTTTGACATTATGCTTGATTTGGTATTGAGATTGGTTTTTTGTTTGAAATTGGTAGTAAACACCACCAAAGTGTAAATTTGGTGGAGAATAAATTGGCCGATCACTTTGATATTGAGCGAAATTTGCCGAAGAATGTGAGATGTTTAAGTTTTGAGTGTTTTTTGGTTTTTGTTTTTTTTTTGAACTTTTGGGTTGGAAGAGGAACCATTTTTCTTGACAAATTGTATTGTTGAGTGAATATGAAGATGATTTTTTTTTTTTTTTTTTTTTTTTTTTTGAAACGACAAATAATATAAATATCTCCTATGCCTGGAATATGAAGATGATGAAGTGTGATAAAATATAAGAGGTAGTGGTATTTATATTGAGAAAAATGGGAGGATATTTTGAAAAAAATAAATAAAATAAAAAGCGGTCACAAGGACCCTCCAACGTTTACAAACATTTAACCCAATACGCACTCTCTCATTGGCAACTATTAGCCGAGTTGCCGAGCCGAGCTTGGCATGCCGAGGGCTCGGCCTGGTGTTCGCTGAGCCAACCGAGGTGCTTGCCGAAGCCACTCCGAGTGGCCTAATGAGGTACTACTCACACCAAGAAATGTTCTCAGTAGAAGCTAAGTAGATGCTAGCATGTACTCCATAGCACTTAGTAAATGGTCAATTGTTGTCTTCCTTAGTAGCTTATATGTTGATAAATTGCCGACTTTATGTACACTTCAGTTAATGATCAGCTGATAGCCACTAGCTGATGTTTTCTTAAACACTTCCAGAGCTTGCTACTCTTCAACATCGAACCCTTTGACCATGTATATGTCCTGTAAGTAGATCCTTTTGATGAAAATTTGTTCCACTTGAATGATATAAATTGTATTTCTAATATCTGAGACTAGGACTGAAATATAGAATAATACATCTTAAAATTTGTAATTCCATCGAATCCTTTGACCATGTATGTCTTTCTAATACCATGACTTTAAATTTTAGTTATATATCAGTTCATCAAATACTCGAAACACTTAACGAATACTATTAATTATTTACACATATTCATTACATTGACTTTGTAGGTCAAACCATAACAACGTGATAATCTATATTAATCTTGATATGAATAAGTATTTGAACATTGACTTTTGCAAATGGAGTTTTATAATTTATTCGAATATCAATTCTTACGCAATCTAATTCGAACATGGGCTAGAGCCCGCTATTTTGAGGGTAATTTCGTTTTGTAGCCCATTAGTAAAACCCTAAAACATAAGCCCAGTTACACTTCAAGATCGGATTCTATGTGATCATCCTCACTCGAATGACCGTGATCCCGCAGTTGAAAACACAACACTGATCGGGTTTTTCGTCTCTGGATCTCTCTCCATTCTCGATTTTGCAGGCGAGAGAGAACGATGACGATGTTTCACTTCTTCAACTGTGCAATCTTAACGTTTGGCCCTCACGCCGTATACTATTCCGCTACTCCTCTGTAAGTCTCTCTTCTCAAATTAATGACCTAATTTGTGGCATCGTATCTGTAGATTTACTTTTCTAGTGTGATTATTTCAGCTAGAAATATAGTTGAGCAATTAAAAATTTAAGAGTTCATTTATCGAATGCTGCAACCATAATTATTGAAAGCGATTACTGTGTATTAATTATCTGTACTGTTGTATAATACCGTATGTAAATTTTACCTACTGCTGTGACATTGTAATTTCGTTGTCACGAAGATTTAGTTTTTGCTAATGATTTTAGTTGATAGCTTTAGATTGGATTTTTCACGCTGAGTTTACGTTCGTTGGACATTTCTATAGATTAATCGAACAACTGAGATTTGTGAGAAACTGGTAATTCTCTAGCTCGTGTTTCTATATTGATGATTTTGAGACTTTTGGTTCTTTGTTCTTCGGGAATTTTTTCAATCAAATCGAACCTTGTTTAGGTTTAGCTCTGTGAAAGCGTATTGGTAGTTTGTGTATTTCACACCAAGAATGCTTACACTTAAGAGATTTTATGAATCAAATTTGAACTAATAGTCAAGAAACTTGCTAATATTTAGCTCAGAGAACTATACCGGTACTTTAAACTCAATTGTTTCTTGGGAATTTCGTCATTTATGTGTGATGGATTATGAAGTTAAAACTCAGATTGTTTAATTACATGGAAACAAACTAGGTGGAAACCAGATGGCTCCAGTGTTTGTGAATTATGATCATAATATCCACTCAACCAATACTATGAAATGTGGTATATAATATTAGCATGATTTATAAAAAGTTTTACATAAGCTCATGGTATTTTTTTCTTTTTTACTGAAGATCTGAGTATGATACATTGGGGACTTCTGTGAAAACTGCTGTTGTCTATCTTGGCACAGCATTAGTGAAGGTATGCATGCATTCATTCCCCTTTCACCAACTTTTTTAATCACTCAAAATTATAAACAAAACTCAAAAAAAAAAAAAAAACATCTTCTTTCAACTAATTTTATCATTTCTATTCAAATATTTAACCACAGCTTGTTTGCCTCGCTACATTTCTTAAAGTTTCCGAAAGCGACAGCTTTGATCCCTCTCAGGTAACTTTCTCTTCCATTATCAACCCACCAATAAATTCATTGTTTTTTTAATATTTATTTTTTTGTTTGTAGGAATTTTTGAAAGCTTTGATTGGTTTTATCGATGTTGCTGGGCTTTACTTTGCCTTGACTCAGTTGACTCACAGAAACATCTCGCAAAATCACAAGTTCCAAGCCGTTGGACTCGGTGAGTCACATTATTATAATAATATAATCATTCTAATCATTAATTTAATTAAAAATTAATTAATTTATGATATGTGATATGATGACAGGGTGGGCTTTTGCTGATTCTGTTTTGCATAGGCTGGCTCCACTTTGGGTGGGTGCTAGAGGACTTGAATTCACTTGGGATTACATTCTTCAAGGCCTTGAAGCAAATGCAAATCTGGTATTTACTATAAATTAAAAAATAAAAAAAAAAAGTTTATTACATTTTCAAAAACAAGATTATAATGAATTTTCTTGTTTTGAATAAATAATACAGATGTTAAGCCTTTCACTTGCTGCATTGGGATCTTTGATGTGGTTAAGGAAAAACAAGCCCAAGACATTGATTCCTATCATATACGCATGTGCTGGAATTGTAGCAACAATGCCTTCTATCACAAGGTTTTTTTTTTTTTTTTTTTTTTTTTTAATACACAAAAAAGCGTAAATTATTATTGTATAATAAAACATGTGTTTATGTTTTTGAAGTTATTTGAGGTGGGGGTTGAAATGGCATCTTCCAGAAGTTGTGGGGTTTCAAGTGTTGACCTCGTTGACCATGGCTTTGATCAGCTGGCAACTTTTCTCAGCCTGTCAAAGACCATCGTCGTCTGCTTGATTCAGAAAAATGGGAGATTTCAGCCTCAATGGCACTTTTGTTATTCTTGTAGAAATTTAGACTAAATTCATCAATCTGTCTTTTGATTTACTTGTTTTGCCCCCATTCCACAACTATTGTTTAGAAATGAGCTTTATTTAAAAACAAAAAAATAATAATATCTATAATGATGTTGTCTTCTAAATTTTTTTTTTTTATGAAAATGAATGACTCATGAAATGAATCAAAATATTAACCAGCAGATTAATGTCTAAATATAAATACTTAAACGTATATTTATATGAGAAATTTACTAATTTAGTTAAATTTGCAAATTACTTTTCACAAAATAGCCAAAAAAAACATTTTTTGCATAATAGCCATTAAAATCACATATGGTTAGATTCGATCAGTTATTTAGGCTTTTAATAGATTAGGTTTGAGTACGGATTTTGGTTAAGTTGATTATGAATTCGGATGTTAGTTGACTATGAACTCGGGAAAATAAAAGGAATCTGGTTAAGTTGATTATGAATTCGTATGTTAGTTGACTATGAACTCGGGAAAATAAAAGGAATCGTCCATTATTCTTCAATCAAGAGCTTTGACAGAGTTTTCTCAAATTGAAAGATGGGAAATGATGGTTTTCCAAAAAAATGTTATTTATATTTGGGTTGGTCAAAATCACAAATAGATTTGGTCCAAATCGCAGATGGAAGTTCATCTACAAATGTACAAGTCTTTTATGCATAGTTCGTGCCTTAATGATTTGTACATTCTCAAATGAACTTCCAATTTCAAAAACGGTCCTTAATTACCTGCGATTTTAGTAGCTATTTTGTGAAATTTGCTATTTTTTGGCAGTTTTGTAAAACTAAAAAGTAATTATCAAATTTTGCTATATTTGAAATTTTCTCTATTTATATTTTAGGATAAAACTTGAGATCGTCAAAACATAAAAATAGTAGTCTCTATCGCTAACCAAACTCTCATTTATTACATCTCTGGTAAGGCTTACATCATCCTTGATGATTAGATAGTTGGGTGGTAACCATGATTAAAATTAAATTTGTGTTTTGTAGTTTGTTGAGATACTCATTAAAAATATAGAATTTTACTACTGTTACATATAATGGTTGCTTATGTATCTTAGTATCTATGTATCTAGTATCTATGTATCTACCTGTGTGTTTTGATATTTCCTTCACATATATTGTATGTTGTTCATCTGAAACATATGTACATATTTCATATTATGAAATAAATGTTGTCTATGTTTTATCTTTTGATTTTATGTCCAATTTTATTGTATTTTGTAAAATAAATGAGATGCAATAGCTATGACGAACTTAACCATATCACTCAATACTCAACAAACAAATTTACAGTGATTGCCCTTCACACAACATAGAACATCCAGGAATTTCAATTTTCAATTTTCTTTCTCATTGTGATTTCAGCTCTAGCACAAACGCTTGCTTGCAATGCATGTTCTCTAAGAAAATAACATCGTTTATTGTTTTCTATTTCAAAATCACTAACATACGCTTCATTTGATATTTATTCATGTGGATATATGGACTAATGGATCTCACCAATCATAGTCAAATAGGCAACAAATACTATCTCGTTTACTCGATGATTTCTCCCACTTCATTTGGACCTTTCTACTCTAAACAAAATCTCAAATATTCTCTACCTTTGTTAAAATCCCAAGCTTAAATATCCACTCAATCTAAAAAGCAAATCAAAATGTTTCGATGTGATAATGGATGTGAGTTCAACAACTCATCGTTTCATCAATCTTGCATTACAAACGGTATGCAATTCTGATTCTCGTGCCCATAAACATCTTCCTAAAAAAGTAAAGTCGAGTGAATCATACACACCAACAATATGATTTCCACTTCCCTAATTCATGCTTTACTTCCACCTTATATTGGAATTATGCACTTGCTTTATCCTAAAACTTACTCAATATACTCCTTCGTATCATATCAAACAAAACCCCAAACATAATTTTATATCACTGTTGTCCTAGCCACACTCACCTCCACACCTTTGGGTTTCTTTACCATCCCAACATTTATTTATTCCTTGCTTACAAACTTTCCCCTCACACCCTTACATGTGTGTTACTTGACTATACATCCAATCTGTTAGGGTGCAAAATCACGCTTGGATGTATTTTGTACTTAACATCTTGTATTATGTAATGAGTTGTCTTTCCTATAAATAGGAAGTGAGTGGCGCTCATTTATGTAATGATCATTTGTGAGAGATTTAGTTTTAGAGAGAGAAATCGCAAGACCCATTTGTACTCTTTCTACAAAAAAAAAAACTAATGAGAGCTTAAACTAGATTTATTTACTCCATGTGTTCATGATTTGTATGATGATTCACTAGATTTAATCAATTCCTCATTAGTCATCATAATCAAAACCACTACAATTGGTATCAGAGTGAGTGTTCTTGATTTGATCAAGAATTGATCCATGAGGATATTTTAGATTTGTTGATTCTTCATTTTGATCTTTGATCTTCGTGTTATAGAGAGTTCTTGGATTCTAAAAATCGAATTCATCTTTGATTCAATTCATAATTTGATTTTCCTCACTAGAATTCAAGTGATTTTTGCTTTCTCTTTATAGAAAACTCATTCAAAGTCACATTCTCTCTCTACAAAAACTCAAGATCTTATCGATTAATCAAAGATGGTGTACTTGCATTATGATTCTTTGGCTGTGATCATTGAAGATGTGAAATACAAAGTCAAAGAAAATCAATTATATGGATTATTGTTGAAAGGTGGCTTAATTTCAAGATCTTCAAAATTTAATTCGTTTGTTGCAAATGAAACTCAGGTCATCAAAAAGGTATCACAAATTCTCAAATGGATAATAAAACGTCCATAATTTCAATTCGTATTTTGCGTTTTTCATTTTTGATCGATTTGTCTCATTGGATCAGATCCATTTCAGCCCCATTGATTGATCCAATTAAATTTTTTTAGATCAAACATCAAACTTAAAATCAAATGTTTTTTTTATGCCATTAAGCTGTCATTTTATAGACAACAACCTTATACCCCTCTTATAGACCGGCTTCGTGAATGAGACCCACTAACGGTAAGACTGAATTTGTTCTTATATATATACATACATATTAACCATTAATATTATAAAGTATAAGGGTTGAATTTTAACTTTTAAAACTTTAGGATTTGGAATTAAAGTGTGTGTGAGGCTTTACAAATTCCAAGACTTCAGGGCAAGTTTTGAAATTATTCAAGACTTTTCATATTCAATAACTTATGAGTTTTAATGGTTCTTAAAGAAAAGACTTTTGGAATTTGGTAACGTGAGGATAAGTTATGGAGTCCATTAATTTGCATTTAGATCAAGAATTACACTAACAAACAATTTGTAAATAATTCCTATGATCTACTAAACTCATAAGCATGAACATTCATATCAACAATTTCAAAAATCATATAAACATATATAAAACTTGAAAATTTGATAATAACCATTGTAAATGGATTAGTAAATGGATTAGCATAATCATTACCACATCAAAAATAGGTTTTACAAGTCCAAAACAGTTTAGGGTAATGATTATAGTCCATTTCTAGCAGCAAAACTCGAAAATCTGCACACAGGGCCATCTACTCGTCAAGTGCAAGAACCTACTCGACGAGTAGGTTGAATTTACACTTGGACTTGTCGAGTTCCACCATGGACTCGGCGAGTCCACTGATCAGTGAATATATTTTCGACCTTTTCAAGCATTTTGCATCAAGTATAATGAAAACAAGCCTAGGCTCTGATACCACTGAAGGGTTTTGAGCATTCTAACACTCCTATGGTGTACATGCAACCCCAGAAACCTTGGATCTATGTTTTCTCTATTATACATGTAAATTTGATTTTCCAAGGTTCTCAACCTAACTAGCATGTTATGGGGTACTTGTAATAAAAAACTTGATAGAATTGTTGGATTAGTGTCGAAGTCCATAACTATTTTGGTATGTACTTGACCCAATGGTGCATGGTCCTTTTGGGTTGCCTTCACCAAAGCAACTTGATAGGATGAATTATGGAGAGAAAGGATTAAATATGATTTATTCATATATTATGAGAATAATATATTAAAGGAGAAATCATATTGTTTAATTAATATTAGTCAAGAATTAATTAGTAATTAGTTTTGTGACTAAAAGAGATTAGTTAAACATAAGGGACTGGAATTATAATTATAAGATAATTGCAATTTGGGCTATGGATTGTCTTAAATTAAGGAGTGGACGAATTCTATGGGGAAGCCCATAAGGAAATCGTCCAAGGCCTTAATTAAAGGAGTCTATGGGTTGCTTAGGGCTTAAGCATCCAAATTAGGGTTTCCTTGTTAGATAACCCTAATAGTCTCACTATATATAGAACCCTTAAGGCTCAAAAACGTGGGGAACTTCTCTTCTAGGGTTAGAACACGTTTTGGGCAGCCTCCATCCTCTCTCCTCTTCATCCTCTTGCTTATGGTGTTTGTGAACCATTAGAGGAGTGACATTTGTGGCTCTAAGCTTTCTAAAGTCAATACAAGGAGATTTGGGATTGTTATTGCTACATAACAATCAAGGTATGATCTTAAACCTATTCTCATGTTAATATGATTACTTGAATGTTAGAATTAGGGTTTATAGTCTTGGATAACTTGCATGTACAATAGAGAAACCTAGATCCAAGCATTAGGGTTTGTATGAGCACATAGGATGTTCTTATGACCAAAACCCATCAATGGTATCAGAGACTAGATTGGTTTCTATTGTATTGATGCTTTGTATGATTAAAAATTTCGATTTTTGTGTTTCTGGGGGCTGGACTCGCCGAGTTCATGCTGACTCGACGAGTCCATACCTAACTCGGCGAGTCGGCTGGTCAGATGGAGGGAAAACTGGGATTTCTTGCTGTTTTTGCTTAAGGATAGTTGCCTTATCATATTAGATCAATATAAATCCGTTTTTTGATATATTTGAGTATATTCTTGATCTAATTGAAGATATTTATCAATTAATAAAATATTTGTTTCCTTATGTGATAATTGATTAATTATTTTAATTAAATTGTTAAATTGTTTTGCCAGAAATCATGAAATAAATCAAATGTGGATAATTATGTGATTAAATGTTAATTAAGATTATCTGTTATTTGATCCTTGTTGTTATGAAAAGTTTCATATTTTCCCCTTTAGGTTTTATAGTTTAAATTTGAACCTAAAAGTTTTGTTGTTTTGAAATTTAAATAGTTGAAACCCTAATGTTTTGAAAAAGGTTTCAAAACTTGCCCTCAAGTTTTGGAATTTAAATTTTGATTAATAGTTTAATTTTGATGTATATTTAAATTCTAAACCCTAATGTTTTGAAATGTTTCAAAACTTGCCCTCAAGTTTTGGAATTTAAAAGTTGATTAAAAGTTTAATTAGGAATGTTAAATTCTAAGACCCTAGTAATGTTTTGAAAAGTTAAAATTACACCCTTGTGGGAGTCTTAATGGTCTTGAAAGGTTTCAAGAACAAATCAAATAAACCTTATCGATCATCGCTAGCACGCGAGTTGAGGTTTACAACCTATCGTGTTGACATTATTTTGTTTCTGTGTTGTTTCCAATTGAGTTAATTATGCATGTGAGTTCTATGAGTTCTCATTTTGAATGCATAAAAGGCAAGGCACCTTGATCAATGAAAGGTACATTGATAGGAAAAGGTGAGCTGCTTAACTACTTGGAAGACGTGGTGGGCAGCTGTGCTACCATAAGGCAAGAAATCAAGATTAAGAAAGTTCGATCCATATGAGTTTGAATTTGCCGTAAACTTTGGTTTTGACAAATTCACATGGATAGGAACAAATACATCGTTTAAATCTAAGTGTCATAAGATTTCCTCCTTCATGAAAATGATTGTGAGGAAATGCTTTCACTAAGAAAGATTTTAAGAAGATAGTGTGACATCCCCAAAATCACGGCCAGAAAAGACCGATTTTCATTTATGCTTTTAAAATAAATTCAGAGTAAATCCTTTTGATTTGAAATAGTTGCGGAATTTGTTCCCAAAACAAAACATGATAAAATAATATTTATCAAAGCATTTCATCAAGAGATGCATTTTCATTATATAATTAAAACTCGGGGTGTCATGTTCCGATACAGACCATTAAGCATAAACAATAACATTACAAGTCATTCAACAAATATATACATATACAGACTTGTAAACAAAACAACTTGATGGTTCGTCCATCTTACGCCCTTGCGCCACTTCCTATAATACAAATAAAACTGAGTGGGTCAGGCTTGGGAGCCTGGTGAGCATATAGGGTTTTCAACCCACAATAAATAAATTATATTTAATTTCACCAACCAATCACTATCCCGATTACCCATTCCCGTTATCCTCACTTTACATCCCTAAAACAACATCTATCTCAAGGGACCTAATCTAGGATTTTCATCGGGACGGACATTACTGCTAAGGGGTTTCCTCAACAATAGATATCCTAAAGGCAACCATGAGGGGGATAGAGTACACCGGTGAACACATCGTTCACAACACCTACAGGTTATGAACCTGCTAGCGTTCCACGAGACTGTCTAGAAGGAGTCTGTGGTCGTTATCCATACTCCGCTGAATAACTAGGTCAACAACAACAACATCGAGGCCTCTCATCTGTTTATTACGCACCAACTATCTACCCATGTTCTACCCCACATATTAGTAGATAAAAATATATATTTTTATACATAGTTTAAAACCTGTATAGCATTTTCATCCAATACATATTTCACATAACAGATGAGGCATACTCACATAACACGTATTTCATAGAAAACAATTCAGATCTATGAGATTGAAAAGAGTGAATATACATTCACGCACATAACATCAAAATTATACACATAACACGTATTTCGTATAAAATACTTCATAATTATGCGTTAGAAGAAATTAACTACACACTCACACGTATAAACGACAATAAACTTAATACCCTCGAACCATACTTGTATTATTATTGCGTTTATGAAAGGTAGTATACACTCACTTGATCAGAAGATGATCGGACAGCACTACGGCTTGCAGAAGTAGTAATCCTCAGCAGATCTGGAAGATCTCCACAAAAATCGAACTTCTCGCGGGCAGAGCTTCGGCTCGAAAACCGCACTTCTCGGGATCTTCGGGATCTCGGGACTCGCTTCGGGACTCGGGAATATTACCGGGGCTTCGGGGGTAAAACCGCAGAGCTTCGGCACAAAAACGAGAGGAAATTAGCAATTTGGCCGGCTGCCCTCGCATCCTATTTATAGGAGGCTGGGAGCCTCATTTACGCGGGGCGTACTGCAGTACGCAGCGCGTACTGCCTCCGAAATGCGTCATCGCATGCGTCATCCGAAGTGTCGACACTTTGGCTGTACGCGGGGCGTACTCGAGTACGCGGCGCGTACCTCGGATCAGAGCTGTGACTCGTCTTCAGATAATGCCTCCGAATTTTCAATTAAAAATAAATACAAATTAATTAGTAAACTTCGGAAATTCATATCTTCTTCATACGAACTCCGTTTTCGACGTTCTTTATATCCACGGAAAGGTGAGACTACGCTCTACAACTTTCGTTTAGACTACGTCGGCTAATTTTGACTTTATGTTTATTATTTATTTTTAATAGGCCGGGACAGAAACTTTCGTTATAAATTCATAACTTCTTCGTTTGACGTCCGTTCTCGCCTAACTTTTTATCGCTTTGATACTAACAACGAGATCTTCGATTCTCGTTTAGATCACTAAGGCTAAATATCGCTTTAACGTAAGTCTCACTTTTTACGTTATCCAGCGTTGCCGGTTCTGTCGTGAAACTTCGACAGGTCATAACTTCCTCGTTATAACTCGGATTTCGGCATTCTTTATATCTTCGGAAACCTTGTTTCAACTACTACAACATTATCTAAAGATATCAAGTTTATTTTACACTTAAATTTTGACGCTTATTTTTATTCTTAATTAATCAAACCACATAATTAAGCAATTAAGCACAAAACACATAATACTCAAATAATACACTTATATTATTTCAAAACGGGTTACAAAGGTTAACCTAGACCATTACATTGCTAAAAATGGCAAGCCCGGAAACACAGGCGTTACAGATAGTGATTGTAAAATTGCATTCTCGAATTCGATTATGGTTACGGTATCCCTTTCCATAATTTGAATTGTGAGGTTTGGCAATCAGTCTTAAGTGTTTCGACACACATATGAACTATCTAAGGCAAAGGTGTATAAGTTCGAGAATCCTTGATAAAAGATTATCAAAGCATTAAGTATTAGAAACATGGACTTAAGAAATTCAATAGGTATTGTTTTTCTTAAAGTTAAGATGTTTATGAATACATGTCAAAGCTAGTGGGAGCATAAGTGTTATGTTTATAATAATCATCATGATAGTGGGAGCATAAATGTTATGATTGTATGATTATTAAGGCAAATATTGCAAGTTGGCAATATTAATTATAGAAAACAAGAGTCATTCTTTGCAAAATTCGTAAGGATGAAATAGTTGTTTTGCTATAATTAAGGGAGAGAATATTATGCTTCATTTCAAATCTAAAGGCTTAGGTTGTGGAATGTTAATAACTTAGTCAAAGAAACATAGTGTGTTCTTAAAATTTCGATTATGATTACGACATTCCTTTTCACAATTCGAATTTTGAGAACATAGCAAATAAAACATTATGCATCGTGTCCCATACGCTTCGGGTATAGGATCGATTGCAAATGCTTTAATATTTTACCATTAAAATTTTCCAAATGTCTAGCACATTTAGAGGGAAAAGGGACTATAATCGGTTTTGACTAAAATAATTAAACAACTATCAAAGGACAATCCAAAGTTCGACGAGGATTGGTTGCTTATGAGTAGTTGGAAGCATGGTATAGGATGGACCACATCGACATTATTATGAATAGTATGAATAGAAAAGATTCTATTAAGAATGAATTGTCATATGGAAGTTATGGAAATGATTCCATATTGGATGGACCATATCGACATTATTACGAATAGATAAGATTCTATTAAGAATGAGTTGTCATATGGAAAATATGGAAATGTGTCCATATTGGGAATTGAATATTGAAAATCTACATCTAGATTAGAAACTTTTATGCAAAAGGATGTTCAAAGGAATGTGCTTTGAGTGAGAGACATCATATCTAAGGAATTGTCTTGTAACAATCTCTGATAGAAGACTTTGTAATTTCATTGGCAATAGTCTTTGTGACTTTGGTGTAGTTATATTACGAAAGGATCATTGCATAAAATGTTAGAATCTAACATATTCTATAAGTAGCAAGAATTTGATATTCTTACACTTATGAAAAAGGATTTGGAGTTGTGAAATGAGAATGATTGGAAATGTGTTCAATTTTATCTATTTCGCAAAGTAAGAACCATAGGTAAACATTGTGTGCATGCTAAGAGCATGGGACAAGTGTAATAATTTAAGCAAGAAGTTGATTACCCGAAATGACAAATAATGAGTAATCGATATGGTGATAAATAAAAGGTATTTTATTTATACTCAAAGGTTTGAGGCCATATGGGATTAGTAGTATTCTTGTGTTTCACTTTGCATGTTTTGACTTCCTGAATAATTTAATTGGTTAAGAACAGTCAACTTATTCGAACGGGCCACAGTCGTTCATATGTTGGAAGTAGGTATGAATGAAGACTGTCGTGAATTGGTGTGTGGATTGTCTAAAAGAGTATTAGACATAAGCAAATGTTTGCTGCAACGTTCACGAGTGCTTATGAATATGAATTTGAGCATTGGATTAAACCCACGCTCACTTGGATCACTCCATGAATTGTATCACGAGTGATTGGTGAGACGATAACATCTTATATTATTGAAACCGAGATGTGTGAGTTGTATCTTGCAAATCGGTTGTACATTGATAATATGTAAACGCACTAGTAACTTGGTGTTATAAAACATATTATTGTGTGTGATTCGGTAAGTGAGTGCAAGCAAGCATTGTATCAAAGTTTATCCGTTCCTTTTATCCAAAGTAGGATAAAAGCGATATATTTGGGCCCCTCGATGATTTAGTGATGACAAACGTAAATGCTTGGCCGGGCTAGGGCTAATTTGATTTGTTCAATTAGTTAGTCGTCATAAATCGGAAATTGAGATATAGTACAAAGAGAATGATTAGAAATCATATCTCATACGATATCAAGAATGGAGGAATATATGATCCCTTATCTAAGGACACGCGTATCTGATATGATCATAGTTGACAACGGCTTTGGAAAGCTACGATTTCAGATCAGGATCTGAAGTCATACGCAGAATAGTTATTAGACTTATCCAAGTGGGAGACTGTTGGATTAGTGTCTAAGTCCATAACTATTTTGGTATGTACTTGACCCGATGGTGCATGGTCCTTTTGGGTTGCCTTCACCAAAGCAACTTGATAGGATGAATTATGGAGAGAAAGGATTAAATATGATTTATTAATATATTATGAGAATAATATATTAAAGGAGAAATCATATTGTTTAATTAATATTAGTCAAGAATTAATTAGTAATTAGTTTTGTGACTAAAAGAGATTAGTTAAACATAAGGGACTGGAATTGTAATTATAAGATAATTGCAATTTGGGCTATGGATTGTCTTAAATTAAGGAGTGGATGAATTCTATGGGGAATCCCATAAGGAAATCGTCCAAGGCCTTAATTAAAGGATTCTATGGGTTGCTTAGGGCTTAAGCATCCAAATTAGGGTTTCCTTGTTAGATAACCCTAATAGCCTCACTATATATAGAACCCTTAAGGCTCAAAAACGTGGGGAACTTCTCTTCTAGGGTTAGAACATGTTTTGGGCAGCCTCCATCCTCTTTCCTCTTCATCCTCTTGCTTATGGTGTTTGTGAACCATTAGAGGAGTGACATTTGTGACTATAAGCTTTCTAAAGTTAATACAAGGAGATTTGGGATTATTATTGCTACATAACAATCAAGGTATGATCTTAAACCTATTCTCATGTTAATATGATTACTTGAATATTAGAATTAGGGTTTATAGTCTTGGATAACTTGCATGTACAATAGAGAAACCTAGATCCAAGCATTAGGGTTTGTATGAGCACATTGGATGTTCTTATGACCAAAACCCATAAAGAATAACATACCTTTTCTTTGTGGTTGATTGCTTGAAGTTATGAGAGCCTAGCACCAATAATGTGGATGCCTCAAATGGAATCAAAAATCACCAAACCAACTTGGAAACTTGAGAGAATAGTATACACCAAGTATAAATCGGCCCACTCTATGTTATCACACACACTAGTGTCATTTCAAGTGCCAAATACCTCTTTATATAGTATGGATGATTAAGGTTACATTCATGTAAACCCTAATACCCATGACCTTTCATTTCCATAGGATCCACGGGTTACAAACTCCATGGACTATCCATGCAAGCTTAGCCCATCCTAAATGAACTTGGCCCATTCCATATATACATATATAAGAGTCCATATTTAATTAGTTTCATTTGATCACTAAACTAATTCCAAATTAATTCTTGATCAATACTAATTAAATAATATGATTTCATATTAATATATTAATAAATCATAAATACACTATATTCTCAAAAGATTATCCATATAAATTGTTTCGGTGAAGTGCAACCCAAATGGACCATGCAGGGTCGGGTCAAGTACATACCAAATATAGTTACGGACTTAGACACCTTATCCAACATGAACTCCCTAAGTCGGTCCTCCATTAACTCAACAATCCCCTCCTTGGTCGACCTGAAAATCACCGGGGTCGCCTCAAGGATGCTTCTCGTGATTTCTGATGCAATGAACTCGCGCAGTCTTTCATCAATTGGTTCGGATCCCGAACCTGAACCCGATCCTGATCCCAATCCTCCTACTCTGTGACGCATAATCATCACCATTCTAAAACAAAAAACATTATTGTCAGGACCATATATAACTTCTAGAGGTATCATACATTCTACAGGTTCCCTGGTTCTGTCTCGACCTCCTTGACTCGAGTACGGATCCTCTGGTTTCAGTAGTACGACCCCAAACTACCTTCCACATCTAACCGTACTTTCCTCAAGGGTTGCTTTGACTTCACCAAGTCCCTTCTACTATTACTGCTCGTTACACTAATCTCATCCTAGGCTTACCCTAGGGTAACTTTCCAACCCACTCTTTGCAATCAGTTGCACAAGAAGTCCCTGTCATCTTTCCATAACTAGCTTGTGAATACCATTACATATTACTAAGACCAGATAGTTCTTCGAATGAGATGTCTCTCCCTACAACGGTTAGACTCAAACGAGAGTTGCGAAATAGGGCAAAACCTAACCTTCTAAAATTATTAGTCCTCGTAATATGTAACTTAACGTATTCGTTTACTAGTTAGTTAAAGATAACTAGGACCCCTAATAGCACAAAGCAAGCAGCATTCAAGCATTGAGTAACCCAAACCAAGCATGTCCTATTGAGGCTATCATATCACTATCTAATCAGTACTATCATGCAGCTCAATAAGCACATACAACAGACATATCAGGCATCTTCTTAGATCCTTAGCCCTATTCTAGCATGCAGTTCTCATACACATACAATAGGCATAAAAGGCATCCTTCCTAGACCCTTAGCACTAATCTAGCATGCAGTTCTTGTAATCATATCTTAACATAAAATGTATGGGTATCTTGGGGAAAACTTACTTGAGCTCGGCCGCTCGCGCACATCAGACACCTTGTTCTTTCTCAAAACTTTTTACTTTAACTTTAGAAAAAACATTTTCTTGTGAAAAATATTTCAAACCCTCGATTTGAGTCCAGATGCCCTCGAAGGTGTGTCTGAATCCCTCAAATCAAGACTCTGATACCAACTTGTAACATCCCAATTTTCAAGGCCAAAAATTTTGTTTTAATTGTGTTAATTGTAAAACAGTTTACTGAAAAACATCATAAATATCATATCAATCCATAATCTCATAAGTCAAATGTAATAAAACATGTCGTGGAATAATAATAATGTTAGAGTACAATCCCAAGAATCTCATAATGCGGAAATATGGTGTGCGTGTGATGTGCAGCTACCATGCCGCTCCTTCCCCTTTTGCTGAAGTGATACCTGAAACAAAACTGAAAACTATAAGCACGAAGCTTAGTGAGTTTCCCCCATCATACCACATACCATACAAAACACATACTATCAGGCATATATGGATGTCCGACCTACCCTGCTGAGCATACTGGAGTGCTCAACCTACCCCTGCTAGGCATACCGGGGTGCCTAAACTACCCCTGTCAGACATACCGAGGTGTCCAACCTACCCCTCCGGTCTATCTCAACCGGTTACAGGGACTATTTCACCCCTATTACTACCACATAAAAGCATAACATAATCATACTGTCAGGCATACCGGGGTGCCTAACCTACCCCCTAGCCCTATCGATCGGATACGAGGACTATTCCCCCCTACTACCACTATCACAGACATTATATCATCACCCGCAATGATTGGGTCAAGATTTTTAGGTTGTGATGTAGGAATAACCATTTTCTCTATACCCCCCATCTGTGTATAAGGGTCAGCAAGCTCCGAATCTCGTTTGTTCCTTTCTTGGGTCGAGGAGCAATTTCAAACATTTCCATTTAATTAGCACATAAAACATAACAAATAGTGACAAACCAGACAATTATTACGAAGATAATTATCTCAACTACAATCAACTACTAGTGGGTCGACATTGGTGCTTTCGACCGACTTCTACTGGAAGGTAACTCACCTCGTAAAGCTGAGTGTCGAATCTCACGAAAAGTAATCTCTAACAGCTGCTCTGATGACTCCCGACTACCGTAATCATAATAACACTCAATCAGAATGTATAACATTAATTAGGGTAAAATGACCATTTTACCCCCTTGGCATAACTTAAAATATTCTTAAGGTCTAATTCTTAACTTATTAAATCCAATGCACCCATGGCCCCATCAAGGCTCCCTAAGGGCCCACTAATGGCCTAATTTTCTAAATTGGGCATAACCCTTCGAATGGACCTTTCATAATTCATATAAGTCCTTAGCCCAAAATGAAATAATCTTGAGTGGCCCAATATGGCCCAAAAGGCCCAATGCTTCTAATTCCAAATTCTCGGGCCTAGAACTATACTCCACCGTAGGCCATGGGGCCCAATAGTCTAGGCCCGGTCCCTTAAGGCTCAAAAGTCCAATATAACCACTTTGCATGCATACACGTGACGTACCTGGCACGTACGTTGGGCTTGACCAAAACGGGGAGTTGACCCAGTACGTGCAGCGTATCAGGGTGTATGCTTAGCGTACTGGCCAACTTTCTTGGGACTTGATTTGTGACTTAATCCATTAAGTCTTTGCATCTAAAATGTATATCTAGGTCCTTTAGGACCTCCTAATCCATAAAGTCATAAACTTTATGTGCTTGCATGCATGTGGCTATAGTGCCTCTAAGATCCCATCAAACACTTGCATGCTTGTGGCTTAACCATCAAGGTCCGATTTTTATGACTTATAGTGCCTCTAAGATCCCAAAAGGACAACTATTATGGTCTGAAATCATAGAGATGCAAGAAGCATCAATAATGGAGTCCAAAAGTGACCTTAAACACTCCCATAAACAAATCTAAGCATACAATGGCCAAGTATGGAACTTGATACCTCAAAAGAGTCAGAAATGATACCAATCCCCTGGATCTACAAGCTCTTGGTGGATTCTTGCTTCTTCTTCAAGCTCCTTTCTCTTCTAAAGCACCAAAACTACACCAAGGTACTATTAAATGGCTTCCAAATCACAAAGACACACAAATAGGGGTTAGGGTTTTCATGGTGGTTGTATAGAAATGAGAAGGAGGTTGGACCAAAGGCATAAGATCCTTTATATAGGGATCAAATCCTAAAATTTAGGGTTTTAGAACCTACGCACGTACGCTGGGTATACGTGCATGGCCTCCCCGCCCCAACCTCTTGAGTACGTTGCGCGTACCAGGCATGGTACGCCCCACGTACTGCCTTTCTTAGCCCAAAACTGAAGGCCCAACAATCCTGGCCCAAACCAACAACAACCTATTAATCGATAAAATAAATAATATTAATACTTGCAAATCTCTGATGTTACATGAACATTGTTTATTGGATTCAAAATGATTTTGAATGTTGAGTTAAAATTGAAGAATGGAGAATGGACACTTAGGATCAAAAGTTGAAGGTCCTTATCTGCGTCGTTGATGTCGATGTCAATGCCTTTATGTAGATGTTCGAAGGAATAAAACCTATCAATTATTTTTGTTAGATTTCGAAGGATTTATGGTTTGATGTTTTGGGTTGAATGAAAAGAGAATCCATGGATATCGACTGGGATATTTGGATTTTGATTTCGAAGGATTGAATATTTGGAGTCAAATATCGATATGTTGGATTGAGTTTAATGTTTGATCTGATTTGATTTGGATTTGATGTTGATTGACGAACAGGTTAAATTGATGTTTTAATAGTCAATTTTGGGAAGACCTATAATAACGAACAAGTCCAAATTTGGGGTTTTTAAACCTAAGTCTCACTGCATTCCACTCACTTAAAATATCTTTCCCATTCCTAGAAACGTATAAGTTGTTATGCTTTATTATAATTAGAATAGGGCCATGACGCTTGAATATAATGCACTGCTTAAATGACACACTTGGGAACTTATGTCACGTCCGTCCCACATTAACATTATTCGGTGTCATTGACTCTTTCACATATATTTTGAGTCGTCGGTTCCCTATAACGATACAAAGCATATTCGATTGTTAATGGAAAATGTCAAGAGGTGTGTGTTAATTATGACAAAACATTCAGTCCCATTGTGAATCTTGCTCCAATTCATATAATTGTCAGTTTAGTTATAGGACAAGATTGGGATGTTCATCAACTTGACATGAAAACGTATTTCTTCACAGTGGTCTCCTAGAAAACGTTTACATGCACCAACCTCTAGACTTCCAATATACATCCTATCCCAATTATGTTCTCAAACTATGAAAATCACTTTTCGGACTAAAGCAAGCCTCGTAGGCCTAATATCATAAGTTTTGTAAATATCTTTTCGTATTGGCTTCACATGCAACAAAAGTGACACCCCCTTTTCGTTTTAAGTCGTGGAAAAAACCTAACATATCTCAATTGGTCCTGTAACATTGTTACTAGTTCTCAAAGCCAAACTCATCAATGTTCCCACACGTGAATTTGATCTGATGGATCTCTTGTATATATCTTGGTTGTGATTGATGAAATCGACCAAGGAAATTAACCAAGCTTTATAGATAATGGTTTCAAACTAGAAATTAATTGATGAAGAAAAGTACCACACTTACCAATCACCAATCTTCATTTTAGAATGAGATCCATTTCGTCGTGGGGAATACGAAACATAAAAAAAGAGGCAAAATGACATCGTGTTATCAACAAATACGCATCTTGCAATGTCCACACATTTCATTGTCGACTCCCTACAACATATAACATATGGTTATTTTGAACAATATGTTAAATGGTTTAAAGCAAGCCTCGTAGGCTTAGTATCAAAAGTTTTGTAACTATCTTTTCGTCTTGGCTTCACATGCAACAAAAGTGACACCCACTTTTCGTTTTAAGTCGTGGAAAAGACCTAACATATCTCAATTGGTCTTGTAACATTGTTACCGGATCTCAAAATCAAACTAATCAATATTCCCACACGTGAATTTGATATGATGGATCTCTTATATATCTTGGTTGTGATTGATGAAATCGACCAATGAAATTTACTAGTGTGAATATTTAATGCACTAGTTTTTTATTTATAATTCCTAATTTATCACATATAAGTCACACCTTACAGGCAGTGAACCCAATCGAGTATAGTATAGCTTATATAAGCAAGGGTGTCGAACTCAAGAGGAACGGTGGTGAATTAATTTAAAATATTTGATTATAGGTTACAAAACACATGAAAGGAATAAAGAAATGTTTAATTAAATCTCAAATGAATAACTAAATAGCAAATCTCGATAAACTGACAGGAAGACAAATCTCTTTAGGTACTTTGGTTTAATCAAATTACACCTTAAAATCATAGACAATTGCACATACATATTTATTTATTCATGTTCACCGATTTCTAAAATGATTAGGTTCATGTTCACTATTACTAATCCTTTAGCAAACAAGTCAATTCAAGCAGTGATCAATTGATTAAACTAACATGTTTCCTAGTGTTCAGTTCGTATCAAGCAAGACTTGTAATAATAGTTAATCAAATTGGCTGGTTCAATTAACTCATATATGGTTGGTCATCACACATACCCACACATTAATTTACTTATTTTCTAATTAACCCTAGTTTCACGTTCGCTATTCCTAGGTATATAATCTTGATGGTCATCAAAATCATAAGAGGCAAGCAATCAAGCATATGTTCATACAACTCAATATACTTAATAATTAATAGAAAATAATTGTCATTAACACATAAGGACCTTTTAACAAGCTTGGCAAGATAAATTAAACATAAATAAAAAAATCCAATATAACAATTAATCCATAAATCAAGGTTTTATTTGATCATAAACATAAAGCAAATGGTTTCGACACCAAAATCAGACAGTATAAACGTAGTAGTATCAAAATGGAATGCTAAACATGGTCACGATAACAATCCACATGATTACTGACACGAATCCGCTCTCTAATCCTTCAGATCTTCGCTCCTGTCAGCTTAACAACCTTCCGACCGCCTTCTAGACCGTCAAAACGGCCAAATATGTGTTACTTGTCGACTAAGGATCGATGGTAGTCAAAATCTCCCTTCTGGTTGGCTGAAATTCGCTATTTATAACTTTTGGAACCGACTTACGTACGTTGTGTGTAAGTCGGTGTACGCGGGGGTGTACTAAGAAAGCCATCCCGGTCCATTCTTCGGACACAAGCCCAATACACGGGGTGTAATTGCTTCTACACCGGGCGTAGTCATTGTCTCACCAGTACGCTTGGCGTAACTTATATTACGCTGGGCGTAATGGCGGCCTTCAACAATCTTTCTTTCTTTTTGCTTCTAAGCTCGAATTCCGCTCCAATCTTTTCTTTTCCGTTCTATCGACAACTAATAGCTGTAAATTATAATTCAAAGCATTATAAGTACATTTTAGTTCTAAATAAGAATAATAAAAGATAAAATATTAAAATATAATATATAAAAATACGTGTAAAAATACACATATCATTTACCAACCTTTATAGATAATGGTTTGAAACTAAAAATTAATGATGAAGAAAAGTTCCACATTTACCAATCATCAATCTTCATTTCACAATGAGATCCATTTCGTCGTGTGGAATACGAAACATATAAAAAAGAGGCAAAACAACATCGTGTTATCAACAAATAAGCATATTGCAATGTCTACACATTTCATTGTCGACCCCCTACAACATATAACATACGGTTATTTTGCAGCGTACTCATGTTTTGCTATGAACCCTTTGCAAAATATATGGGTAGAATGTGAAGTTTAGACTGTTTTTTAATAAATCCTTAAAAATAGTTTTCTCCATATCAAATATAAAATGCATTATGTTTTTAGTGTTGAAATGTAAATGTGAATGTTTGACTTCTTTAGTTAAATCTTGAGGAAACACACTTCGTTAAATCTGTTTTGTTTTGATCAGTGTCATCTAACACAGTCACAGGGTCATTTTGGTAAAACAACCGTCACTCTGTCCCATTCTTTTCCTGGCCCAAACCTTTTCCTGTCCGGGGTCTACTCCTCTACACAAGGCTGTATCTTGGGTTACCGTAGACTCTCTCTCTCTCTCTCTCTCTCTCGGTCGGTCGCTCTCTCTCTCTCTCTCTCTCTCTCTCTCTCTCTCTCTCTCTCTCTGGCTCTTCTCTCTATCTCTCTTCTATTCTCTCTCTCTCTCTCTCTCTCTCTCTCTCTGGCTCTTCTCTCTATCTCTCTTCTATTCTCTCTCTCTCTCTCTCTCTCTCTCTCTCTCTGGCTCTTCTCTCTATCTCTCTTCTATTCTCTCTCTCTCTCTCTCTCTCTCTGGCTCTTCTCTCTATCTCTCCTCTCTCTCTCTCTCTCTCTCTCTCTCTCTGGCTCTTCTCTCTATCTCTCTTCTATTCTCTCTCTCTCTCTCTGGCTCTTTTCTCTATCTCTCTTCTATTCTCTCTCTCTCTCTCTCTCTCTCTCTCTCTCTCTCGATTCACTATATCTTCCTTGAAAATTTCACTATATAAGAAGGGACGGTTGATTTGATTCACGGTGCATCTCAATGTCTGTAATTTTCTTGAGTTGTTTCTAGGGTTTTACAGAAAATCAGCTGATACAACGAGAGATGATGGATGCCAGAAGGCCTCATTTTATCAAGGGTTTTAACCCTAACATAAGCTTCGATAAACTGGTAAAAGAAATTCTCATTCGTGTTTCATTTGCTTTCTTAGACGCATGTCTACATATATGTAAACAATCACAAAAATATGAAAGAGTGCCATAAACACCTGCATTTTGTTTTTCTCTTAGTTAATGATCTAAGTTCGACGATGAACATCAAAAAATCTTTTCTACTGTTTTTATAGGGCTCACAATCACATTTACAGATTTATACCTAGGGATTAGTATAAGTGGTGGCTTTTAATGATATCATCAATGTTCAATCGTCTGTAGAGTTACGAAGTTAGAGAAAGTAGAATGTAGCTCCGATGTGAATTTGCTTTTACCAATTTGGTAGGATTTAGGGCTATTTTATTCAGATTCAGAAGCCTGTTGATGAAATCATATGTTCATAAATCATAAATAGTTATGATCTTCTGATTTAGAATCCCTATGGTGATTTGTGAAAGTTAGATACAGCCAAGAACTGTTTGATATAGCTAGTGGTTCTCATTGTTTTAAGTGGTATGATTTACTGTTATGTCTCTTTTTACTGTTCATTATGTGGTTGATACTTGTGTTTACTGTTGCAGAAAATACCTTCAAAATTTGGGAAACATTTGGAAGGGAAAACATGTGGAACAGTTTCATTGATGGGTCCCAGTGGGAACACATGGCATGCTGACTTGGCACAGCAAAGTGATGGTTTGTTTATCTTGGATGGATGGGCAGCTTTTGTGAGAGATCACTTCTTAGAAAATGGCGACTCTTTAGTTTTCAGATATGATGGTAATTTGCATTTCACAGTTCAAATCTTTGATCAAAGTTCTTGTGAGAAAGAGACTGCATTTTCAGCCGAATGCCATCAAGATTTAAGCATCTTTGATCAACATTTTGGAAAAAAAAGAGAAAGGGAATATGCATCTTTGTTGTCAAATATGGTTGATGGAGTCCCAAAGAAACCAAGAAGCTCTCAATCACACAATGAACCTACAAACATATCTGAACAAGAAACCATGGATGGAGTTGCAGACTTTTTGAATGGTTCAGAGTTTTGTGGAAGTGGTTTAAAGAATTCCATCACTCCTGCTTTACCTGTGTCAGGTAAAAAAAGCTTATTACTTTCTGTTTATTCATTGTTCTTAATACCTTTTTTTGTATCATTACACCTTTCTGTGTTCTTCTGAACTGATTCAGCTGTACGCCCTAACGAAGAAGAGTTAGGAAGAATATCAGCTTCAGAAGCAGAAAAGATAGCTCAAACTTTCAATTCAAGTTTCCCTCATTTTTCCCAAGTCATGAAAAGATTCAACATAAGTGGTTCATATACTTTGGTATTCCATGTCATGGTTATTTACTTATTTATATATAAAAAAAATGTTATTGATTCTGATTGGGTAAAAATGAAATTGATGAATTCCAGAATGTTCCATATCAGTTTGCTATGGCGTATCTTCCAAATTGTAAAGTAAAGATTGTTCTTCAAAACTTAAAAGGAGAATCATGGATTGTTAATTCAATCCCAACCACAAGAGTCCAAACTTCACATACATTCTGTGGTGGGTGGTTGCGTTTTGTTCGTGGGAACAACATAAATGTGAGAGATGTGTGCATATTTGAGCTTGTGGGAAACTGTGAAATGCGTGTAAATATTCTTAGAGTTAGACAAGAAGCAATAGATCATGAACAACAACAACAACATGGTAGTAGTGATGTTAAGGCATTGACTCATAAAACTTCCGGAAAGTCGGGAAAGAAAGTTAAAGGAAAATCACGCAAAACACAGAAGCTTTCCATGATGGAAAGTCAGAAGGTTGCTTTCTCCATTGAAAAGGTCAAACTTGGTATTGCTGCTAAAGGGTCTGTTGTTGGGTCCCAATCGAAAAGCACAACAAATGGAAAACCAGGTATTATTTTAATTCTAGAATTAACAATTCTGTTAGTTTTTTATGTAAATAGTAAGAAGTGAAAGGATTGATAGGGAAAGAGAGAGGGTTACAAGAAAAAAGGGGATCTTCAATGACAGGGTGTATGTCAATGAAGTCAGCTCCTGAAGAAAAAATGGCTGCTGAATCTTTTGTTTCTAGTTTTCCTTATTTTGTTAGAGTCATGAAGAAGTTCAATGTCAGTGGATCATACACTCTGGTGAGTATTAGTAGCTGTTTCTGTTTATCAGTTTATGTTATTATGTAGCAATTAACAACATGTTTTTATTTATAAAAAAAAATTTAAACAGAAAGTTCCGTATCAGTTTTCAATGGAACATCTGCCTAGCTGCAGAACAGAGATAGTTCTTCAGAATATGAAAGGGGAATGCTGGACAGTGAATTCAATTCCAACTCTTAAAGTGGAGACAATGCATACACTGCATACGTTTTGTGGAGGATGGATGGGATTTGTACGTGATAATGGGATTCAAATGGGAGATATTTGTATTTTTGAGCTTGTTGGAAGCTGTGAAATGCGTGTCCATATATCAAGTCTTGGAAATGGAAACGGAAATGAGTATCCTTCATCTGGAACTGGAACTGGACCTTCAAATCAGTTAGGCACTTAGTTCATAATCAGGTTCGAGTCTTTTTCCTTTCTTTCTTTCTTTCTTTCTTTCTTTCTGTTTTTGGTATCTTTTCGTGAATAAACTTGACATTTAGAGAGGTTCTGTTGATGTTTTTGCAGGTTGGAGTTTTTTTTTTTTTTTAATGGAGATGTTGCTGATCTATCGGAGCTGATGTGAGTGTGATTGATGTCCGTATATAATGTGGAAGTTAAATTAGGAAGACTTATCTCATGATGTATGGGCATCATATCATATATGTTTTGTGTCTTTTTGTATGAGGGTTGGTGACGGAGAACATTTATGGTTATATTAGTCATGAAATTGCTTCATGTAAACCTGGATTTTGTATATAAATGGTAATCTTTAGTTTACTTTGCTTGTTCATTTGGAAATAAAGAAAATTGAGTTAGTGACACCTATGCTTTCATTTTACATAAACATCTCTGTATTTTATACATGGGTTTTTGACACTGTAGTACAATCATTTTTAACGAATTTACACATCTAGTCACTCAAGTATTTTTTGTGCTCAAATAGTCCTTAAAGTAAGAAATCACATATCAACTACACCATTATGCAGCTGGAAACTGGAACAACTGGTTCCATCCGAGATGAGGCATTTAAATAAATTTAATAAAAATGTTTTTGTAATCCACGTATGCAACACGTTGCATTTAAGTAAATTAGACCAAAAAAAATGGCTTTAGATCCTTGATCAATGCAACCAACTCTAGTTACTTTCTTCTTCCATTCACTTTTTCTTTCTATGGATGTCGGCGATGCTCTGGCGATCAAACCCAATCAGTCGTGGTGAAGGTGTTTGAGAATGAAACAACCCAACCTGCCAAGAATACATTTCAAATTAACAAAGATGATGATCAGATTGGTTAAGATAAAACATGAAATCAGATCAATTTGTGTACCATATGAGATTATGCTTCATTCCCAATCTATGTTTTCCACGAACACATCCAGGCTTGTTGAACTGATTAGTGATCCATGAGGATTTTTTTCATCTTTGGATACGCCCTTTTCCTCAAATCACCATGATCATTATCATCGATTTCATGTTGGTGACTGAAACGCACTAAATGGGTAAATCATGGGCGATGAACGATGGATGGCAGATGCAGATGCTGCATAGATAGGGTGTTGGAGTAACAACAATCCATTTAGAATAGATCGGATCAAATGAAGAGAGATGGAGTGTCGAATTCTGACCTAAGGAGGTGTGGGTAGCAGAAGTAAGAGTGTACAGAGCGTGAAATTGGCAGATTCAACGAATTGCCACCATGAATGGTAAACGTAATAGAGGATGGATCGATGAACATAACAAAGACATAGTTGCACGAAGATATGTCAGACGATGGAGATCTATAAGCATGTTGAAGTATATCATCGACATCCACCACCACTGCGTCTTCATCGGAGGCAACGACACCATAAACGAGACCATTATGTGTGTATGTGTGAGAGAGAGAGAGAGGGAGAGAGATGCCCTCGCCGGAAACCTGCAAATATATGCAATTTTTTTACCTCCAAATCGTAAAGCAAAACCCTTAAATCATATATTTCTCTAAAATATGTCTGCTTTGAAGTATAGCTTGGTTTATCAAATACAAATATGTAGTGTAAAGGAGACACCTGCTTTGTGAAGAAGAAAGGGGAGAAACCAGAAAAGAAAGTTAGAGAAGAAGGGCAAGAGGGTGAGATGGGATAAGGGGTGGGCCCATCCATATTCATTCTTTGACACAAATAGGTTCGATTTAGTGTGATGAGGTGGCCTATTGTGGCGATATAGGTTAAACCAAGTTAACATTTACCTTTAAACCGGTTAAAATATCACTCGTTTATTTATTTAGAAGGTAATTTCTTACTTTAAGGACTAATTGAGCACAAAAAAAAATACTTGAGTGACTATTCATTCTTTGACTTGTGGGCCCATCCATATTCATTCTTTGACACAAATATGTTCGATTTAGTGTGATGAGGTGGCCTATTGTGGCGATATTGGTCAAACCAAGTCAACATTTACCTTTAAACCGGTTAAAATATCACTCGTTTCTTTATTTAGAAGGTAATTTCTTACTTTAAGGACTAATTGAGCACAAAAAATATTTAAAAGACTAAATGTGCTACAGTGCCAAAAACTCTTTATTTATACATTAGACGACCTTTTGCTTTTTTCTTGTGAGATCAACAATGGATATATACTTGCTTATAAATATCAGTTACCAAATTTCAACAAAATGAACTCATCCGTAGCATAAAGAACAAGGATTTCATTGATCATTAATGATTAATCCATCATTACTTATGAATATGTGATATGCATAGTAAGTCCTAACAACATAGTGGGCTATTCTAAAAACAATTGGGCCAAACAATATGGTGACAGATCAAATGTTGTGTTGGACTGGAAAGAGAAAGAGCAGGAAAAATTACATAAGATTAATTAAAGATTGATCAATAAACATAACTACTGTATTGGATGATTAAATCTTGTAGTTTTCAAATAATATTCTAACACTTCCATTCCACCATACAATATTACACATATGAGAAACTGTATATATCATTATATCGAATTATGCATAATCAAAAATCAAACCACAATCATGCCATCATCTTCAATCAACTAACTAGGCTTGAAGAACTTCAACTTCAGCCCATTATCAACAATACTCCAAATCCCCCCAATCGTAAACGCCACACTAAACGCAACACCAAGCCACCCAAGCGACCAATTGAAGTACCAATTGAAACTGTACTTTGTGGGCTTCTTGATCAACACCCACATGAAGCAAGGGTACGCAAATGTCACCGGAAGTGTCAACCCTCCCAACAGTCCGGCGAGACTGGAGAGGAACGGCAGTGCTACACCTATGAAGAAGTTGATGAACCCGTAAACCACCCTGAAACCTGACCGGACCCAGATTGAGCACGGCCGGTTTGTCCGGTGTGTGTAGCTGGCTTCAAAGTTGTCGAAAACCGGCATGGAGTAGATTTGAAAGCTGCTCAGGCAACTGAAGACGACGAGGAGGAAGGTGGTTGCAAGAAGCGATCTTGAAATGTCGTGTTCATGGAACCCAAATAGTGCGTTCAGAATCCCTCCTGATGGCATCTAAAACATTGAAAATATGGGATTATTTGAAATTAAGCGTCGTCGATGGAGTTTTGAAGAACGTTGAAAAATGAAAACGATCGATGCACTTACGAGATTTCCGTAAGCCCAGAAACCACCGATGGCTAGCGGAAACAAACACATGGCGATGAAGAAGTAAGCAACTTTGGCTCCTTTCCACATCGGGACATGAGCTGGGTGCTTGAATGTCGATGGCATCGTCGACTGAGAGAAGATATACACCAGAAAACTTTCAGTTTGACTTTTTTCAGGTCAAGGTTACTATTTTCAAAATTCGAATTCAGTATCTATTTCGTTACAATATTAATACCAAAATCTTCATATGTGTAGAATACTATAAAGTTTTATCTAGAATTAATTAATTAGTGAAATCGTTTAATCATATGAACCAAATTTGAAGTCAAAATAATAAAAGTTTGACTTACCTGAATCTCGAGAACTAAATTATGGCCTCTGAATGCAAATGCTATGATCCCAAGTGCGTTAAAAACGGAAAATATGGAAGAGGTGAATGTCGGTAACGCGAGAGGCTCATAAGAGATGTTGGGTGGTCTCGGTTGGCTGACGGAGAGGACCCACACCATCGTCGAGTAGATAATGGCGGTCACCGCTCCGACAAGGGAGAGTCCGGCGATGGAGTTGAGATTCGGAAGCTGAGACAACACGATGCATAACGACGTGAAAACCAGATACCATTCAACTGTCGTTAACGGATTTGAAGAACAAAGAGGCCCACAAACGATTTCAAAGAACAGTTTCATGGTTTCTCCTCCGACAATGATCAACGCCGTCGCCGTCCCTGCGGATAAGTAAGCTGTCGGAAACAGCGATAGCCATGCACCCAATCGATTTCCTGAAGAAACAAACAACAGAGAACAAACTTATCACCAAATTCATCGATTTTATCAACGAAAAGAGTTAGATCGCATCTTGTCGGCCGGAATTCTTACCAAAAGCTGCTTCGGCGAGCTCGACGTATCGGTTGTACCTTTTGCCGGGTACTGCTTCATGGAGTTGTACCAAGATCCATAAAGTGTATAGTTGCCAGATGTAAGCTATGGTTAATGCAATAATCCCCCAACTCCTGTTTACATAATTTGGGCACCCAAAAGTAAAATTCAAGATACATCTTCTACAAATTTCGATAAAAAGTTAAAATCAATGAAAAGAGATACGTTCTTTTAATTAAAGATAAAGACTTTACCATTTATTGGTCAAAACCCATGATGTTTTTCGACAAGAAATGGTTAAAACAACACGGGATGTTCTTGTTTCCCGTCACATAGGAGACAAAAACAAGCAAGATACGACTTTTTATGCACAAAGTACAAAACTCTGAAAGTTATCAAAATAAATATCGTTCACCGAAAATACGCCAAAAAACTACAAACTTGTGATATTTTATTTTTGATAATTAATGTTGTTGAAATTTGTTCTAGAATAATAATAATAAATAAACTCTTTATACACATGTTAAAAAGTGATTTTTGAATAGTTTAAAGGTCAAAAGATTTACCAGCCGAGGAAGGAGAAAGCGACGGGTAAAAGCAGAGCTTGGAATCCGACGCCGGCGTTGAGGTTATGAAAAGCGGCGTAATGCGCATTGCCGTTCCGGGATTCGGTGATCGGAAGCCAAGCGTCTTGTGGGTTAAGTTTTGTCAGATGACCGACTTCCTCCAGGTAGCCTTTCATGTTCACCAGCACCTTCTTCATCGGCGTTCCGATGGGACTCAAGAACCTCGGTGAAATAAACGACGTCGGTGTCCATGCCGTCGATGACTTCCCACCCTCTTTGGACTGTGGTCTCGGCGACCTCTGTCCTGATGGCGTCAGTATCTCCGGCGTGGAGTCCCTTGGCGTCGCCGGTATCGAAATGAGCTCCGTTTCGGGTCTTTCTTCCATGAGATGGAGAGATGAGGTTTTTGGCGTTTGGTTTGAGTGAGTGGAAGTGGAAGTGGAAGTGAAGTTAAATATTTGGTGGCAGAAGGAGCATAAAGAATGTTTTTTGAAGGTGGTTTTGGTGTGAAAGTTTGTGAAGAGGAGATCTTGACCGTGGAAAGTGGGGGGGTTAATTGCGACGGATCTCGAGACGGTGATAATGAGGAATAAGTGTGTGTCGGGAAAAGCTGGAAATGGAGCGGTAAATATGTAAAATGGACTCAAGTCATAATATAGAATTAATGTGGGGTTAATCACTTTGCGAAAGCAATGTATTAATATGATATTAACTTACATCATGTTCAAAAAATATTAATATGATATTAATGATTATTATGATATTAATGATTATTTGATATCTAATATGGGATCTCCGGTTATCCTATACCTCCGATAAGTTTTCAATCAATTTTTCCGGTCCACATCAAATTTTTTGAAACAAAGTTGAGAGTTGATCTGAGTCTCGTGTCAACTTCAAATTCTTGGAAACAAAGTTGAGAGCTAATCTTTGTCTCGTACAAGAACAAAAAAGAAAAATAGGGAAGCATTTCAAAAGTTAAAATCGATTTCAAGAACATAACACGAATATGAGATCAAACAAGACGAATAAACTCCTAGAACAAAAACAAACATAAATATGAAACTCCACATACTCAAAGCAAGTTCTGGGTTTGAATGGATTAGTCATTTTAAGTCCGAAACAAACATGAAAATAAAATCATAATGTAACATTCGTACCATTGTAAGTTTCCTTTTCTACACTCCTTAAGCTAAATCTTCACAAAAATGGTCCTTTGGCTAGTACGTGGGGCGTACTCTATGAGTATGCTTAGCGTACTAGCTGAACATTGGTCGCAGAAATAGCCCACGTACGCTGGGCGTACTCATGGCAGGGATAAACCCTAATTTTTAGGGTTTGCACCATATTTAAAGACCTTAAGTCTCTCATGATCTTCACCATCTCAGCCTCCCTTGTCCTTTAAGTGTTACACTTGAACCCTAACCCTCTTGCATGCATTTTTTAGCTTAACTTGGTGAGTTTGGTGATCTTTGTTGGTTTTGAAGAAGAATGAAGTTTGGGAAGAAGCAAGGGCAAGGGAGGAGCTTGTAGATCCATAAGTTTGCCACCATTTCCAACTCTTTGAAGGTATAACATTTGAACATTGACCATTGCATGCTTAGATCTAGTTTTAGGGTGGAAAATGTCATCTTTTGGTCCCATAGTTTGGATTCTTGGAGTTAAGGAACTTCAATCCATAGGAGATGTCTGTTTGGGCTCTTAGACGTGTTGAGATTCATAAAAATTAGACCTTGATGCTTAAGCCTCAACCATGCAAGTGTTAGGGACCAACTAAGTGTTTTTATGGACTTGATTAATGTTTTGAGCCCCATCCATGCATTCAAAAGCATAAAGCTTGCAACTTTATGGCTTAGGAAGTTTCTAGGGGCTTGGATCTAAGTTTTGGGAGTTAGGTATTAATGAAATAAGTCATGAAGATGGCTTTGGATTGGCTGACCAGTACGCTGGGCAGTGTTGTAAAACTCGCCGAGTTGGACGATTACTCCTCCGAGTACTCGCTACTCAGCCCCTTACCGAGTCGAGTTACAGAATCCCGAGTACTCCTCGATCGGTCCCCTTACTGAACTGAGCAGTGTTATAAAACTCAGTTAACTCGGTGATTAATATGTGTAACGCCCCAATTTCCGGTATGTAATTTAAATACAATTTTTCCTTCCTAAAGAGGTACTCGACGAGTTAGTGGCCCGACTCGTCGATTAGAGACGCGATTTTCTCGCATTTTTAGCGGGCGACTCGACGAGTCCATATTCCAGACTCGGCGAGTCCGCTGCTCTGGATGAAACCCTAAGTCCCAGGGTTTGTATCCTATTTAAACGTCATTATAGCCTCCCATTCCAGCCTCCAGCACCTCTAAAGCATTTCCCCAATAAACCCTAGCCCCCATCGTTGAGCTTGAGTGTGTTTGTGCTAGCTTGGAAGCTTTGGAAGAAAAGGAAGGAAAGAAGATCAAGAGAAGAGAATGGGGGTTCAGATTCTAGTCTCCATTTGACGCATATTTTGGTAATAAATTTAACACGTTGCTTATTATTCCATTAAACCCTCTTTTATGCTTGTTTATGCTTCTCTTGGAATGTTGGTTTGAGTCAAACTCGAATTTGAACTCTCCTTTGGATGGAAACCATAGATCTGGACATTATTGAGCTCCAGGAGTTCAATATAGCCACCTTTATGCTCAAGAGTAGGGCTTTTCAGATGACACCTTTAGATGACAGCAGAGGAGGCGCGAGCGACTCCTGATGTGGTGATGTGTATGTATTTTTCTCTTATCTTTTTATTTATATTGATTATTTCTCATGGTTATATGTTTTTATATATGGTCATTCTTAGTGAACGACATTTCAGCTACCGTATTGTTTGGCTCGGGGGCTACCCGATCATTTGTTTCACTTGTGCTTAGCAAGAGGTTTACTAGAGCTCCGAAGGAGCTGGATTGTCCACTTGAGGTTGAGATAGCGGATGACAGGACCATCAGGGTCGCGAGAGTACATAGGGGGTGTTCGATGTAGTTATTTGACGAGTAGTTTTCAGTGGACATAGTTCCTATTACCCTGCGAGGGAATAAGGTTATAGTGGGTATGGATTGGCTGAGCCCCAATGGGGCAGTGATTTATTGCGAGCTACAGTTAGTGAGGGTTTGCACTCCCGGTGGGGGAGAGTTAGTGTTTCAGGGCGAGAGGCCAAAGCGTGGACCAGTCCTTTGTTTAGCGGCGAGAGCGAGACGCTACGTTCAATAGGGTTGCGCAAGGTATATTGCATATGTTATAGATGCCCGAGAGAAGGGTAACGCAACAGTTGACGATGTACCAGTAGTGCGAGAGTATCCGGACGTTTTTCCAGTGGACTTACCTGGGATACCTCGGGAAAGACAAGTCGAGTTTCGGATTGACCTGGTTCCGGGTGCGGCTACAATAGCCAAGGCACCGTATCGATTGGCTCCTCCAGAGATGCAAGAGTTGTCTACGCAGCTGCAGGAGCTGTTTGAAAAGGGTTTCATCCGACCGAGTAGTTCACCATGAGGAGCCCCGATCCTATTCGTAAGGAAAAAGGATGGGTCGCACCATATGTGCATAGATTACCGGGAGCTGAATAAGGTAATAGTGAAGAACCATTACCCACTCCCGAGGATAGATGACTTGTTCGACCAGATTGAGGGAGCATCTTGGTTCTCCAAGATTGATCTTCGGTCAGGTTATCACCAGATGCGGGTCAGGGATGAGGATGTGCAGAAGACCGCTTTTAGGACCTGCTATGGTCATTATGAGTTTGTGGTGATGCCGTTCAGGCTCGCCAACGCTCTAGCTGCGTTCATGGATCTTATGAACCGCGTATACAGACCGATGTTGGATCCGTCTGTGATAGTGTTCATTGATGACATCTTGGTTTATTCCAAGACTCGGAAGCAACACGAGGAGCAGCTGAGAGAGGTGCTAGGGATGCTGAGGAGGGAGAGATATTTCGCGAAGTTCTCCAAGTGTGAGTTCTGGTTGCGCGAGGTGCAGTTCCTTGGACACCTCGTCAACCAGAAAGGTATACTAGTAGATCCGACCAAGATAGAGGTCGTGATGCAGTGGAAGGTCCCGAGGTCTCCATCTAAGATTCAGAGCTTCCTAGGACTGGCAGGGTACTACATGAGATTCATCCAGGATTTCTCTAAGATAGAAGTTCCCCTCACCCGACTGACCAAGAAGTCAGTGGTGTTTCATTGGGGGCCTGAGCAACATGCAACATTTGAGACCCTCAGACAGAGATTGTGTGAGGCGCCGATTCTTACCCTATCAGAGGGAGTAAAGGATTTTGGAGTCTACTGTGACGCTTCGATCACAGGTATGGGAGCGGTTTTGATGCAGCGAGGCCATGTGATAGCTTACGCTTCTAGACAGTTGAAGCCTTACAAGGCTAACCATCCGACGCACAATTTAGTGTTGGGGGCAGTGGTGTTCGCCCTTAATATTTGGAGACATTACCTCTATCAGGTCCGTTGTACCATTTACATGGATCACAAGAGTTTGAGGTACCTTGTGGATCAGCCAAATCTGAACACGAGGCAGCGTCGATGGTTAGATGTGGTAAATGATTATAACTGTGAGATCCTTTATCATCCGGGCAAGGCCAACGTAGTAGCCGACACCCTGAGCCGCAAGGCGTTAGCAACCCCGATCAGGGATATATGTTTGAGGATGAACCTGATTACTCCATTGTTGGAGTAGATTAGAGAGGCTCAGGTTGAGGGTCTGAAGGAGGAGAGGCAGAAGTGTGAGAGGATTATGGGCCGAGTAGCCTCCTTTGACTATGACAGTCGAGGATTATTGACCCTTCATGGGAGAGTTTGGGTACCATACTGGGGAGGAGTACGGAAGGTGTTGATGGATGAGGCTCACAAGTCTTGGTTTTCCATCCACCCAGGGGCGACGAAGATGTACAGGGATTTTCGACCCGACTATTGGTGGCCCTGCATGAAGCGGGACATAGCTTGGTATGCAGAGAGATGCCTGACGTGCAGGAAGGTCAAGGCTGAACATCAGAGACCCCAAGACAAGATGCAACCGTTAGAAATTCCCATGTGGAAATGGGAGGATATCACAGTGGATTTCATCACTAAGCTTCCCAGGACCGCACGCGGAGTTGATTCGATTTGGGTCATGGTGGATCGGCTGACCAAGAGCACGCATTTCATACCGATTTTAGAGAGTATATCAGCTGAGAAGCTAGCCGATATTTATGTGCGTGAGGTAGTGGCACAACATGGAGTGCCTTTATCAGTAGTATCAGATCGAGACGTCCGATTCACTTCCAGGTTTTTGGAAGCGGTTTCATGACGAGATGGAGACTCGTATTCACTTCAGCACCGCTTTCCACCCTCAGACAGATGGGCAGAGCAAGAGAACGATTCAGACTCTCGAGGACATGCTTTGGGCATGTGTTCTAGATTTTGGTGGCTATTGGGATACATATCTTCGACTAGCGGAATTTTCGTATAACAATAGTTACCACGCCAGTATTGACCGCCCTCCTTTCGAGATGATTTATGGGAGGAAGTTTAGGACCCCGATTTGTTGGGGCGAGGTCGGTCTGAGGGTCATCGGGAGCATTGAGGTGGTGCTCAAGACCACAAAGGTTATCCAGCAGGTCCGTAGCAGACTGCAGACTACGCAGAGTCGGCAGAAGAGTAACGCCAACAGGAGGCGTTCAGACCTGGAGTTTCTGGTGGGAGATATGGTCCTCCTGAAGGTGTCATCTTGGAAGGGTGTCATCAGGTTCTGGAAGAGGGGCAAGTTGGGCCCCAGGTTCATTGGTCCCTTTAGGGTTTTGGCTGGGGTGGATCGGGTTGCTTATCGTTTGGATCTTCTAGTAGAGCTTAGCCAGATCAACAACACTTTCCACGTTTCTCAGTTACGGAAGTGTTTGGTGGACGAGTCAGTAGTAGTACCATTGGAGGATATTCATCTTGATAGCAACCTAAATTATATCGAGAGACCAGTTGCGATCTTGGATCGGAGGACAAAGACCTTGAGGAACAAGGTGGTTCAATTAGTGAAGGTGCAGTGGCAGTACCGGGAGGGTTCAGAGTGGACGTGGGAGACCGGGGAAGAGATGAGGGAGCACTATTTAGAGCTATTTTCGGGATAGGCAGCAACATAATTCGAGGATGAAGTCTTAGATAAGTGGGGGAGATTTGTAACGCCCCAATTTCTGGTATGTAATTTAAATATATTTTTTCCTTCCTAAAGAGGTACTCGACGAGTTAGTGGCCCAACTTGTTGAGTAGAGATGCGATTTGCTCGCGTTTTTAGCGAGCGACTCGACGAGTCCATATTTCGGACTCGGCGAGTCCGCTGGTCTGGATGAAACCCTAAATCCCAAGGTTTGTATCCTATTTAAACGTCATTATAGCCTCCCATTCCAGCCTCCAGCACCTCTATAGCATTTCCCCTGAAAACCCTAGCCCTCATTGTTGAGATTGAGTGTGTTTGTGCTAGATTGGAAGCTTTGGAAGAAAAGGAATGAAAGAAGATTAAGAGAAGAGAAAGGAGGTTCAGATTCTAGTCTCCATTTACTACATAATTTGGTAATAAAGTTAACACCTTGCTTATTATTCCATTAAACCCTCTTTTATGCTTGTTTATGCTTCTCTTGGAATGTTGGTTTGAGTCAAACTCGAATTTGAACTCTCCTTTGGATGAAAACCATAAATCTGGACATTATTGAGTTACGGGAGCTCAATATAGCCACCTTTATTCAAACATAGCCTTGTTCCAAACCCTAAGTGTTTATTGTTGGAGGATTTATGTGTTTAACCCCCATTATCTTGTGCATGCACATAAACTTGGAAACTTTACGTGTAAAACCTGCCCTAGAAGCTTAGATCTATGATTTGGAAGCAATGAAATTGACTAGAATCGATTGTATAGTATTAGCATGCAAGAGACTCGACGAGTCGTCCTTAGGACTCGGCGAGTCAGTTCATGCTCAAGAACAGACTCGACAAGTTGTTCATACAACTCGGCGAGTCACAGACTGAGCGTGTTCATATGATGAAGGAGAACTCGACGAGTTGTTCATACAACTCGACGAGTCAAATGAAGTTAGACTCGATGTTAGTATCGAAGAAGAACTCGTCGAGTCTTTGCCAAACTTGACGAGTAGAAGCGGTAGAGGATTAGAATGGATGATAGGGACTCGGCGAGTTGGCAGCCCAACTCAGCGAGTCTGGTCAACTGAAAGTTGACTTTGACCTGGATGATGAGTTTGACCTGGATGTTGACTTTGACCAGGGGTAAAATAGTTATGAGTATTCGATTTAGTGTTTGTGGGATTTGTAGCCGGGGAGTTTCGGAGCAGCAGTCAGGCAGTTTTAGATTTAGCATCTCAACAGCCAGCGTCACGAGGTGAGTTTTCCTTCCGGTAGGAACGGGTCTACGGCCACAATATCAGGCCGTTTAGTTAGCAGTAGTTCCAGACTTCAATCCGATGCAGTATTTCAGTGTGCTTGATGTCTTTGTGATTCAAGCATGTCTTTGTGTTATGTGTTCTAGACTTCGGTCCAATGCAGTTTTCAATTGTAACGCCTGTGTTTATGGGCTTTCCATTTTTATCAATGTAATAGTCTAGGTTGACCTTTGTAACCTAATTTGAAATAATAAGAACGTATTATTTGAGTATTATGTGTTTCATGCTTAATTGCTTAATTATGTGATATGATTAATTAAGAATAAAATGAGCGTCAAAATTTAAGTATAAAATAAACTCAATATCTATGGATAATGTTGTAGTAGTTGAAATGAGGTTTCCGAATATATAAAGAATGCCTAAATCCGAGTTATAACGCATAAGTTATGACCTGTCGAAGTTTCGCGACAGAACCGGCAATGCTGAACGACGTAAAAAGTGAAATTAATGTTAGAGCGATATTTAGCCTTAGTAATCTACACGAAAGTCTTAGAGTTCGTTAAACCGAGAGCGTGCATAAAAAGAACACCCAAATCGGACTTCGTATGAGGAAGTTATGATTTTTCGAAGTTTCGACTTAGCAGTATGCAGCCCGAATACTCGATTTGAGATCGAGCGGTTTTTAGCCGAAACAATATAAACGAGAATCGAAGATCTCGTTAATTGTAGTAAAACGATGAAAAGATAGGTGAAAACGGACGTCAGATGAAGAAGTTATGATTTTATAACGGTGTTTTCCTGTCCCGACCTACTAAAAATAAATAATAAAAATAAAGTCAAAGTTAGCCGACGGAGTCTAAACGAAAGTTGTAGAGCGTAGTTTCACCTACGCGGGGATATAAAGAACGTCGAAAACGGAGTTCGTATGAAGGAGATATGAATTTTTGAAGTTTATTAAATAAATAAAATATTAAATTTAAATATAAATTTCGGATATTATCCAAAGGGGGGGAGTCAGCGATCCTATCCAAGTTATGCCCAGCGTACCTAGATTTACGCCCAGCGTAAATCGAGGATCCAGACCCTATAAAAGGGAGTTAAGTGCATCCGATTTATTTGCTCATTTTCTCTTTTCTCTCTCCCGTTTTGCATCAATTTGCGTGCAAGAAATATCCCGTAGCCCCGGTATCAACCCCGATCCCCAAAGCAAGTCCCGAAGCCCCGAAGATCCCAAGAAGTGTGATTCCCGAGCCGAAGCTCTGCCCGCGAGGAGCCCGGTTTTTATGAAGATCTTCCAGATCTACGGAGAAATACTACTTCTGCAAGCCGTAGTGCTGCCCGATCATCTTCTGATCTAGTGAGTGTGTAGTTACCGTCTTCTAACTCATAATTATGAAGTATTTTATACGAAATACGTGTTATGTGTATATTTGGTTGTTATATGCGTGAATGTATATTAACTTTCTTCTATCTCATAGATCCGATTTATTCTCTATGAAATATGTGTTATGTGTGTGTGTGCCTCATTTGTTATGTGGAATATGTATTGATTAAAGCATGCTATACAGGTTTTTAAACTATGTATAAAAATGTATATTTTTATCTACTAATATGTTGGGTAGAACATGGGTAGATAGTTGGTGTGTAATAAACAGATGAGAGGCCTCGATGCTGTTGTTGACCTGGTTATTCAGCGGAGTATGGATAACGACCACAGACTCCTTCTAGACAGTCTTGTGGAATGCTAGCAGGTTCATAACCTGTAGGTGTTGTGAACGATGTGTTCACCGGTGTACTCTATCCCCCTCATGGTTGCCTCTAGGATATATATTGTTGAGGAAACCCCTTAGCAGTAATGTCCGTCCCGATGAAAATCCTAGATTAGGTCCCTTGAGATAGATGTTGGTTTAGGGACGTAAAGTGAGGATAACGGGAATAGGTAATCGGGTTATTGTTGGTTGGTGAAATTAAATATAATTTATTTATTGTGGGTTGAAAACCCTATATGCTCACCAGCCTCCCAAGCCTGAACCACTCAGTTTTATTTGTATTACAGGAAGTGGCGCAAGGGCATAAGGTGGATGAATCATCGAGTTGTTTTGTTTACAAGTCTGTATGTGTATATATTTGTTGAACGACTTGTAATGTTATCGTTTATGCTTTATGGTCTGTATCAGAACATGACATCCCGAGTTTTGATTATATAATGAAAATGCATCTCTTGATGAAATGCTTTGATAAATATTATTTTATCATATTTTGTTTTTGGGAAAATATTCCACAACTCTTTTAAATCAAAAGGATTTACTCTGAAATTATTTTAAAAAGTATAAATGAAATCGGTCTTTTCTGGCAGTGATTTTGGGGATGTCACAACAATATATGTGTTTATGCTAGTAGTTATGACTATGCTATGTTGTATTCAGTCAGCTTCCGGACTTCGGTCCGATGCAGTTTTCGAACTTCGGTCTGATGCAGAGGGCCAGGCCCTGGTTAGTTCCGGACTATAGTCCGATGCAGAGGGCAAGGCCTTAGTTAGTTCCGGACTTCGGTCCGATGCAGTTTCCGGACTTTGGTCCGATGCAGTGGGCAAGACCCAATATGTGTTTATATGTTATTGTATGGTATGTGGTAGATTAGGGGAGCTCACTAAGACTTGTGCTTACAGTTTCAGTTTTTGGTTTCAAGTACTTCACCAAGTAGAGGGAAGATCTCGGGTTGATGGCATGGCACACACCACAGTTACAGTTTTATCCTGGGGGTTTATTCAGATGTTTCGATATGATATTAACTTCAGTTTATTCAGATGTTTCAATAAGGCCCATTAGGGTTAGAATGAATCATTCTAGGCCCAAATGGTACAAAAGGTTATAGATTTGTGAATTGGGTCCATTTAGAATCCAAAAAGGGTTTCGAAGCCCAAAATAGTTGAATTGGATGCTTATTGGTCCATTAGGCCCAATAAGGAAATCCTAGTCCAATATGGACTCAAACCGGGAAGCTTAGAGTTTTTAAATTCTTTTTTGAACATGAGAGGTGAATTTAAATGAGCACTAAGTGATATTTACTTAGAGTATATGTTTTACATTAGTTGAATGATTACACGAGAATGGAATTTCCTAGCTAAAATGCTAGTTATGACAGTTAAACACAAGGGGAGCATCGGAACTGGACTTTACCTTGGGTCTATTACTAGACGATCCAACATGGGACTTTCCATTCCAATTCAGCTTGGGATGACCTTTCCTCTTTTTCCCTTGACTAATGGCTAGAACAGGGGCAACAACAGGAGTGGAGGCAACACCTTTCCCTTTATTTCAATTTCAGTTGTTCGTAGGAGGTTGTGTCATTGTGATAAAGTAGTTTCGTTGTTGTTTAAATGATAGGTCAATATGAACTAATCATAACAACTTAGCAGAGAGTTCAACACTGTGTTGATTGCCAAGTGTTCATCAAAATTCACATTCAGCTTGATGAGCCTATCCACATATCATTGCATTCTTGAAACGTGGCTGCTTACAGACTCACCATCCTTCATCTTGCACGCCATAAATGACTTTACCACCTCGTAGTTTTCTTGACGAGCTCGCTTTTAGTACTTTTCCATAAGGTCATTGTTCATCTCGTACAACCAGTAATCCTTATAGTGTCTCTGTAATTATGAGTCATTATAGCCACCATGATGCAAGCAACTTTTGTTGCATCCTTGTAGTGTTTTTCGTAGGCATCTACTTCTTCAGGTGTGGCCTTTGTTTCATCGATCTCATCGCATGGTTTCTCGAGGACATATTCCTTATCCTCAAAACGAAGCACCATTTTGATGTTGCACATCTAATCGTTGTAGTTGGTGTCATCCGTTTTCACCTTTGAACATATGTTCAACAGAGAGAAGTTGTTGTTGGAGGAGGAGGAAGAACCAGAAGCATCAGAAGGAGTAGACATCTGAAAGAGTAGAAAAGAAAATTTTAGTTAGATAAGAACAATCTTCAACATAACATCCAAATGAAATATCAAGGCAAGGATCCAACTAAATAATTTACAACTTAGAAAAGGGACATTGTAATCTAATGACAAATTATATAAAGGTAGGTAAATGACGATTTACCAATTTCACCATAAAAAACGAAATTTGAATGAATTAAGTTTTGAATGAAATTCCTAGATCTTTTGAGAATCATTGAAATT